>NC_090663.1:26704619-27007650 GCF_013368605.1 Nyctibius grandis | reverse complement strand
ACGATTTTTCTCTTATTTTCATCATGGTACATGAGTTTCATCTTCAGCGTATTCATTTGAATCATCCTCGTCTATGCCAATGTAAGAACAGAATTTAGCTCTCTACAACATAACGTAACAAGAAGTAAAAAAAGTCATATTAGAAAAAGGAAATGAATAGACGTTATTTTGCATGAAGTCTGCACTAAGTTAAAAGCTAAACCAGGAAGGAAGTTACCACCACTCTGCTAGATGGGAGCGCTTCGGTGACATGTGCTTGCTTTTCAGAAAATCAGAACTCTTCAGATTAGTACTAGGAATAATTACCATGTTTATTTTATGTTTACCTGAATTTTTCAAAATCCATGAAGGTGAGTGATCAGCTTTTAAAATAGCCGCCTATTTATTCTAAAGTCTGATTGCAATTGAAAAGTTGGCACGTGCTTTCCTAAAAGCGATGATTAGGATGCTCTACTCACATGGACTTTGCAAAGCATATGGATTTTTTTCATTGGATTTTTAACCGAGAGAGTTAATTATATGCAGTAATTTGAAAGGATTTTGTCATTCATTTACTTACACTGAAAATTTTTGGTAACTATTTCTGCGCAACTGTACTTTTACTATCTTCATCATGAAGAGAGTAGTTAAAATATGTATGTTCTTTTATAGCAGGTACTCATGTCTTAAAAAATAACTTTTTCTAAGTTTCAATACTTAAATGCCTATAAAACTTTGTACAATTACCACCAGGTGTGAGATACTGTCTGTGAAAGAGATATGCAGTGGTAACCTGACAAAATGTAGAGCAGAATAGGTGTAACTGAGCGAAGCAAATCTTTTAACATAAAACCTAAATACATCTTGGTGATCCTAAAAATCTGTACTGGATTTAGGATGAATGAAAAATATATGTGTGGAAGTTATGCATTCAGTGCTTTCTTAAAAATCCATAAATAAATTAATATTAAAATAGTTCTGTCACATCCATTCCTAAGTAGGCTTTTGAATAGGTACGTATTATAATAAAAAGCATCGCTTTGACAAATGGTGTGTGTTCCCAGGCATCATGAAATAAATTATTTATGAGGCATAATTTTCTAAAAAAAAATTAATATAAAAATATATCCAGATTAGTTTACTTATATTTACATTTCTGTTTTCATTAACCACAAAGAATAAACATGATAGTAACTAGAATATAATTTACAGATTGTTATAGTTTATAAATGAAGAAACTTGGTAAGTTGTCATAAGTTTTGAATATCATAAAATTGATGAGTCAGTTTAAGATGTTGAAATAATTAACGTTTTACTTCCATACAGAAGTAATCAAAATATTTGCTAGCACAGACTATGCAAATAAACAACGACATGACTATTACCAGAAGAAAACATTGACCTTACTGTCAAACATCAAAGAGTGAATAATTTCATTTTAACGGAACTGGACTTTCTATGGAACCCCCCGCTGTAACTAGAGGTTTAATAAAGGAATTTCATAATCACAGAACTTCCTAACATTAGGCATGTGGGTTACAGCTCTTTGAATATACAGCAGTTTCCTGGAGATGCTTTGCATGGTTTCATCTCAGTGACCCTCTTAACTCTTCAGGTTGTCTGCGTTCAGGTTTCACAAAACCCTTGCCACATTTCTAGTGCTGTTTGCATTTGGGAGGGTGCTTCCCAGTCTGGCAATAAGGATCAAGCCTCCCGTGGGTATGGCTCTCTGTCTGCTGTGTGATCCGCTGGGAAAGTCTAGTCTTTTTGCAGCCCTGCTTACAGTGTTCAACAATATATGTCCTCCCCTAGGAAGTCTAGAGTCCTGGAAGAAAATAAAGTTTACTGATGCTATATTGTAATTTGAATGGCTTTCTCAGAGATCTTTCAAGAGGATGGTAAGCACCCACCCTAACAGGACAGCATTTAAACTTTTTTCACTCAGAAAACATGCCTTTAACATATCTACAACATGGCTCACAGGCAGCTCTGGAGCCTGTTTAGCCGTGTGTGAAGTCCAAAATGGACTTCACAGTGCAGTATGTAGACTGCTGTCACAGCACAGTGAGCGGATTCCCAAGTCCCCGTACAAATTTCTTGGTGAAAGGGGTATGGCAGGGACTTACTGTTAGTTGACGTTGAGAGCTGTAGCAGTGGTTTTAGACTGGTTGCCCAGGTGCACACACACCTTGCCATGAGAGCACAATAAGCATTCCAGTTCTGCTCCTGGCTTGTCTCCACAGTGAAGCTCTGCACAAAATGCCTCCTTGGGCTGGAAGAATTGGACCTCAAGAGCCTGCTCCACTCCAGGTTGTGTGGGTCAGATTGTAAGCATTTAGAGGAAAATGTTTTGACTTGCCCCAGGGAAAGATCAAGCCCTAAATTTTGTCTGACATTTTTCCTTTTTGTATTAAAATGAATTATTTTCTTACCTGTGTAGCATGTGTATTTTACATTTCAATTTATTATGTTTTATAAGGAGTTTACGACTCTCTGATGTAGTGTTAGTAAAGTGAAAATAATTGACTTTGGCATTGGATTTTGGATTTTATTTCTGTATCCTGCCTGAAATACTTCACTGAACTGTTTCTGAGGTCAGCCTGCTGCGATGTGAGCACAGGTGGCTTGTTGAAGCTGTCAGATTGCGGCTGAGCACTGGAGCAATTAAAGGCTGTGTTTTTCTCTCTATACATAAGGATTTATGAACATATTACTCCAATTACTCATAATGGGAGTTAGATGCAAAATTTCCGCTTCATAGAGATGCAAGGGTACTACTAGAATCGGAAGCTCAGCTACAAAACTATAGGTTAGTGCTGCATCAACTCCAGGAAGTGGTTATTTGTATTCATAAACACATATTTCATGTTGGGGTCCCAGAAGTTTTTTATTCTTAAATTTTTTTTCATATTGAAAAAATATTTCAAAGTTAACTCAAGTACAAATGCACGATTTATACAATAAAGCCCTACTTTAATGTGGAAGACAGCTAAAATAACACTCATTAATAATGAATTCTGTGTGTTTTTTTGCTACTTGCCAGGACTGCATCAATGTACTCCAGCTGTAGTAATTTGATACTGAAATTTGACTATGAATACCAAACCCAATGGTCATAATTAAGATTCATGTTTGTTGACTGAATATAAGAGAACGTGAAGGGTGTGGTCAGAGGATTCAGCAGCGTTTCTGTGTATTTTTACTGTGTGGTTTCAATATCATGGGAAAGAAAGTTTTCATTCTGATTATAGCTATTTTACAACATAATTGCACTGGTGCGTTGCAACTGCATGGTTCCAGGGCTAAGTTCCCCCTCCAAACATGAGTGCTTTCATCTTCTTTTCAAGTACAATCAAATCGGAGCAGCTTTGAAACAGGAATGTGACTAGATATCACCACAAATTCAAGTCAGTATTACAAGAGATTTCATAAAATTCAGCAATAAAATCCAGTATCGAGGTTGTGCAAAGACTCTGTGCTTGCTTTCTCTTACTTGTTGATGCATTCAATGTGCTGCCATAACCCTCAAGAAAGAAAGTGCGTTTCATCGTAAGGTGGTTAAAGGATCTATTACATGGTGCTTCCACGTGTGTATATGTCCATGTGTCCTATATGGCTGTCTTGCTAATATAGTACTCTTTTTTTTTACAGCTAACACTGTAGTTGTGTCATGTGTGGATACCTGTTCATCAGTTAACACCACTTTTCCACTTTGTACTTTTAACAATTCTTGCAAAAGACCAGTGCGACAAAGAAGAAATAACCAGACTATTTTACTGAAGGCCATTGTAAATCCTTCCAATTTCCAAAATATCCCATGTATTTGCCAGTCTTCCAGGAGGGAACAACAGTCCCATACTAAACACACAGACTGTGAATCCAAGAGAGCTGTGAATGTTGATCATCAAGGATCAGGGTCAGCAGCTAAAAAAAGTAAGTAGGAGAAGAGAAATACTTAATTTTGAGGTACTTAGTTACAATATAAAATACATGTTTTTATTTGGTAGTTAAAATTATAATATGCTGCTGGTTCTCTATGGTCTTTGCAAATCTATGAACAATGGTTTTTTTAGCTTGTCTTTGCATGGCTAGAAAATGCAGGTTTTATGCCAGATTCTCAGTGGCATTCATTCCTAACTGTCAGTGAAACATGTTGGTAGCAAAATGCTGATTTCTTTTCTTTGAGGATCTTGTATAAAATCATGGCAGGGTGTGTGTGTGTGTGTGTCATTATCTTCAGCGGCCTTTCTATTGGTCTGGAAGGAGGGTGCTGTGTGAAAAGAGTGCCTTATCCAGCAGCCACCTGCAATATTTCTGTTGCAAATTTGACCTCTGCCATCTGGCTTTTATGAATGCTCTTATATCCCCATCTTTATTCTTTTAATCTTGCTAAATTTTCTAAAATATTTTATTTATTTTTAAGGAGTTGTAGTTTCTGATCAGTTTTCATGCTAAATTTGCTTTTAAATGTCATCGCAGAACTCTACATGTAGATTGCTGATATTATATGAAGATAGGTTGTGAGCAAGTATCTGAAGAACTAATTCAAAGATGGTAGCTATTCAGATGGCAGCTATACAAGAAATAACCATTTTTGTGCTTGTAGTCTGTGATATCCACAACTGTGTAGTATCAGAAATGGCCTTGCATGATTCATAGAAGGCAGCACTGAATAAGGACTGGCACAGCAATACAGAGAGGAGTTCAACAACATCCATGTCTTTTCAGAGCAGTAGCAGCATATTCCTTCTGTGCCGTATACACTTGCAAAGTATCTGGAAACTGTTGGGGAAAAGGATGCTGCTGAATTTTCCTTTCCTATCATTGTCAGCAGCAAGAGCAACAGACCAAGTCCTGCATATAAGAAATGCAGTTCTTTTCCAACTGCATCATTTTCTTATTACAAAATAGCTGTCTCAACAGGTATGGAAAATAGCAAAACAAAAAATATGTGGACAGACTCTGTTCTCAGTTATACCTATACAACTCTAACACTTCTGACAATGTCTCACCTACCTATGATTCTTGTTAACTTTGTGCAAGTCTCACAGCTTATGTGGTTTGAAGTGAAACGAGGACCTTCTGCAACTGATAGCAGATAGACTAGATGTACCCTTCAAATCTCTATCATCCTATGGCTTTTACTTTGTTTTTATTTTTTTCATAGCCTCATTCGTGTTTCTGTTACCTTTGATAACAGATGATGAAACAACAAAAAACTTAAAGGCTCTGAAGCTGATAATAAAGCAAAAAAGGGGCTATAATTTGTGGGGAAAATATATTTTGTATAGATAATCAATACTCTTCAGATCTGTTCAGAATAACTTTACATGGTATCCTTTTGTCCATTTTATCATAGTCAATAATGTAAAAGCCTACTGTATGTTTTTGCGAGTGAGACAGAGAACTTATTTTATTGTTCTTTCTGAGAGTTGTCTCTTTGTCTACCACATGTTGTGTAACAGCTTTGTTTTAATTTTTATTTCCAAAAGCAAAAGGCTCACTTGAAGTGAAAACAGAAGATGTTATTTATTTTTATAAATATTTTAATTTCACTATGGTTTCCAAGCAAGAAGAAGTAGAGCATAATACTTATTACCTGCTGGAAATCCACATCAACAATTCTATAGTCGGAGGAAGAAATGCAGCCGAAGAACACCTAAATCATTCCTGTCTAGTGGCAATGATGGAAGACCAAAATAACTGTATAAATATTTCACTGCAACTGAAGTCTTACGTGGAATGTAAGTTACAAAGGAGAGTCAGAATGGAAATCAAACCAGAAACAATATCAATCTTGCAAAAAATCTCCAGTAGGTAGTTCTCTGCTTTCAGCAACCATTTGAAAGTATTTAAGTATTTCACAAGAAGAAAATATAATTTTGATCATCCCTTAGTAAAAGACCGTCTTTAGTAGGCAACTGACAGTTTTTATAGTGATTGAAAGCAGGTTTAGTTGTGGCTTTTTTTTTTCCTAGAAGCAACACAGCGAAGTAAATGTACATTTTTTTTGCTTAGTGGTGACAGACTCACAAATTGCATGTATGACAAAAGCTGGAATTACTTTTTTCCTCTCTCCTCCCTGATCATGGCATAACCCTGTTGTCTTCAAGGTAAATTAAAAAATTCCTGTTAGCTTCAGTGGCAGAAGAACCAGGAGACAGTTTTGACTTAAAAGAGGAATCTTCAGCTGAACTAGGCCTAGTTTTCCCAGAGGACAGCCTGTCAGCTTTTTAAATTTCTCTTTTTGCTGCAGGAGTTTTTTGGCTGATTGCCTGACCATGGTCAGGGCTTCCAGCCCGTCTATGTGCAATGCTTGCCATCTGGGAATTGCTGAATTATTACATTCATTTAGTTTTGTATGGCAAATGCATTTTGTGCTGTACCTTTGCTGGGAAAAAATATGTGTTTTGGAGTTGGCTAAACCTATGTTAAATAGGTCCAGGTAAAATCCTAAAGAAGAGAGGGCAACTCATTTTTTTTAAAAAAATAAGTAGGTCTAGCTATGAGAGGAGTATAGTTTGTAACTTGCCCTGCTAACTTGTGTCAAAACTATGAGCTAACTGCCTTTTGCTAATGGTGCTTTACCTGGGAAGCAGTTCTCTCAGATTAACAAAAAAAATTAAGAACACATCTTTTTTCTATTTACTTCAAAACAAAGCTAGAGAGGTGCTCAGGGCTTTGACTAGGCGAAGTTGATATACAAGTCGTTACAGGTCACTACAAGAGGGGGCAGAGTACTCTGTTTGAAAGGAGCCTAAATGAGTGTATAAAAGATATTTTTAGTTCTGAATTAGGAGGGGTGAGCCATGCTTACCTCGAAGAGCCAAGGAGTTATTGGCAGTTACCTCATGACTTCTCAGTGGAGAAGATGCACAGGAGAACTTGATGTAGGTCCAATTATGCTGTTCTAAGTCAAGGAAAGGAAAACAGTGGTTTGGCTACAGTCTGTAATTTGATTTTTTATGAGTCATAGTAACATAGTTGGTTTTTAAAATAGTTATTTGACAATGCTAAGGTATGCATTAACATGTAGCTGCCAAAGAAGTTTGAAAGGTTTTTCGAACAACCAGAGAGGAAATTTCCCCACATCCTTTCTCTGTGGCATATAGTCCCAGTTTGTACTAGTTACTGAACTAATTCCCTGCGGAATGTGGGTGCATTTCTGCAGCAGCTGTTGTCCGAAAGAGCAGCCTACCTCCTACTCCCAGTCCCACACCGATTCTCCCCCAAGGCAGCTTCAGTTAAAAGAACTCCCCAGAGGGGTCCTGGTGGTGGCATTTCCTCACTTTTTGACAAGAAAATTTATTTATTATTAGAATCTTACCTTCTCCCGTATATGAAGGTGGATCAGGAGGTTGAGAATGCTGGTACAGGCCAATGTTCGACAGTGGACCAATTCGTTCTGTGCTCCATCCAAAGAAAGAGGGAATATATATTACCCTTGTTCTACCTTAAATATAAATGTTGACCTTTGAAGCATTTTCTTCCTGTCTGAGTTGCATATAACAATTTATACAAATAGGAAACATTTTCATTCACTTAGCTACGTATAACTATTTCAGACATGGGAAGATAGATACAGGAGAAAATGAAGCTAAATTCTAGATAGGAAACAATTTCAAACAAACAAGAAGACTGAAAGAAAAAGGCATAATCTTCTGTTTTTTTTAAATTTTCATCTGTGGTGATAGGCATGGTCCAAAAACCTACCAAGACTGAATGTTCTGCTTTTCTCTGCTGGTGATTTTCTGCCTCACTTCATCTTTTCTACATTTTATGGACAGATCCAATGTGTATGACGAAGATCATTTGGCTCACTATGATTCCAGTAGTTTTTGTGTTTACTATTTCAATTGTCATCTACAGAATAGTCCACGAAAATGAACAAAACTGTAAGTAGCAAAAAGTTAGTCTGCGTGAATTTAAATTTCAATGCAATGAAAAATGTATTAATTTACAATAACAAAGCTTTTGATTATTAATGTGATTCAGACACCAATATTTTAATTGTAATATGGTAAAAGCTTCTTCTAGAGGGAATGAAATATTCAGATGATTGATACTATCACCTCTCACCTCTGAACTGTGGATTCAAATCCAAGCCTGTTGATGGTGCATGAAATATGGCTTTTTTGACAGATGCTTGGTGGCCTATGATCCTTAGTGTTATGAACTGGCTTCAGATTGATTTCAGTAGATAAAACAAGTACTGTTGAACCTTGTTGAAGGTCTTAAGCAGAAATGCCAATGACCAATATAAGCAGATTGAAATACCTTTTCCTTCCTGAAGATGATTAATCTAGATCATGGTCAAGAAAAATTACAGGACAGATATGAGGAGATAGGCACTCAGCTGTCTGTCCTAAAAACTTGTTATCTAAATTCAGTGATGGTGTAATCCCATACAGGTCAACCAAGCTGTGCCTTCTTAACCTCACAGCTGAATTAAACCCAGTTAACATTTCTTCTCTTTGCTGTTTTTTTTTCACCGAAGAAAATATTGCTCTGATTTCTGAAACAGTACTATTGACTATTCCAAGTGATTAAAACTTTACTGTGAAAGAACTTGTCCTTATTTCAGAGATTGAAACGATTGTTTCTACAGAATGCCTTTACCAGCCAAGACAGGCTCTTCCTATGCAATTCACTTGGGATACAGGCTGAAATCAGGATTTACAATATTTTTTCTAGCAAAAATACAGTGAAGAAAGCAAGAATAAAGGTGTAGGAGTACCATGAGCTTGAGACTATTGAGCAATCAAGATAAAGTCTTCTGCAGAAAAACAATGCAGAAAATTGACTGCTTGTCAGCTGCTGGTCCTTATTTTTCATCTCAAGTCATAAGTAGTGGTACAGGGAGCACACTCCCTTTCATCAGTGTGAAGAGAGTGTTAGTTAACCTGTTACCTGAGATAATAGCTCTTAGATGCTTTTCACAGCAATTTCCTGAGACTTTCTGCCTGTGTCAGCCCTCGGTGGGCAGAATGCCTCTGGACAACCAGCGTTTAGTTGCTATTACCAGGCAGGTGACCATTCCCCTTGTAGTCCAGAGCTGCCGAATGGAGACCTTGGTCACCGGGGTAACAAAAACATGATGAGCCATATCCATTCCCCTGATCAACCTTACTGTATCCACAGGCAGTTTTATAATGAAAGAGCAATAGGAGTCTAGCTTTAATCACACACAACTGAACAGAAGGAAGAAGAGTGCCCCCACAGAAAATGTTTCTGTGATTTTTTTGCACAATGTAAATATTTTATGCATATATTTTTAATGAATAAGCAAAATAGTTGCTAAAAATGGCAAATCTGTGACCCACTACCAAATGATTAGAGAAACTCCTTACGAGATTATCTTGGTTAAAATACGTGATCTTTTACTTATTGCTAGACTCAAATTCTGAGACCTATTTTATGTATATAAAAATCCCATAAAGTGTAAATTAGGTCTTTATAAGTGGGCTATTCAATGCTTTAATTTAAAGGACTTTTATTTGTAATTTCAAAGCTACCTATAAATGTCATGTGTATGATTTTCTATGCTTTGAGTCATAACGTCCCATTTTTACTGCAGAACTGTTAGTAGTGATGATTAATGATTTACTGCCTTTATTTTTAAGCATCAGTTTTCTATTAAATGTTCTTCAGAATTGCCATGGACACAAGCAGGGAGGAAAAGATGCCCTTTTGAGGCTTCTAATTACTCATTTGCTTCTAGAATACATTTTCTGTTAATAGAGGAGTAGTGTGTTTATTAGTTAAATTTACAATATATAACATCATAAACAACATCGACATGTTACTGACAAAAAGACAAGCACATAAAAATCAGATTTAAGGGTTATATTCCTTATGTGTATATATTATGATGCCACCTTTAATTACAAGTCTATATACTTCTTTTTTCAGTGCTGCCCAAAGAACACAGCAGAATATTACTATGTGCCTAAAACAGCTCCTAAGATTTTTTACAATCATAATTGTTAGTCGTTTTTCTCTTAATTTCTGGGCACTACTGAAAGCTGTCAAGAAATACAGAATTATTAATTTCCTCTTGAGACCTTCCAAGACATTCTGCTAGGCATATTCTGAGACTCTTTGAAACATTAATGAAGTTATTTCCATGAGTGCATAAAATAAAATACCCAAATAAACTCGGTGGAGGATACAACAGATCCACAACAAAGGAGCTAAATTAGAAATTAGTTCTTTTGCCTTTTCCCTTCCACTCTTGTCTTAGGACCACTTCCAGAGCTTCCTTTGACATTCTAGACGTAGGGATTGAGTGCACCCTCAGTAAATTTGCAGATGACACCAAGCTGGGTGGGAGTGTCGATCTGCTGGAGGGTAGGAAGGCCCTACAGAGGGATTTGGACAGGTTAGATAGATGGGCCAAGACCAACGGCATGAGGTTCAACAAGAACAAGTGCCGGGTCTTACACTTTGGCCACAACAACCCCATGCAGCTCTACAGGCTGGGGGAAGAGTGGTTAGAAAGCAGCCCAGCGGAAAGAGACCTGGGGGTGCTGATCGAGAGCCGGCTAAACGTGAGCCAGCAGTGTGCCCAGGTGGCCAAGAAGGCCAATGGCATCCTGGCCTCTATTAGGAATAGTGTAGCCAGCTGGTCAAGGGAAGTGATCGTCCCTCTGTACTCGGCACTGGTGAGGCCTCATCTTGAGTACTGTGTCCAGTTCTGGGCCCCGCACTTCAAGAAAGATGTTGAGGTGTTGGAGCAAGTCCAGAGGAGGGCGACCAAGCTGGTGAAGGGCCTGGAGGGTCTGACCTATGAGGAACGGCTGAGGGAGATGGGGTTGTTTAGCTTGGAGAAGAGGAGGCTCCGAGGTGACCTTATTGCAGTCTACAACTACCTGAAGGGAGGTTGTAGTGAAGTGGGAGTTGGCCTCTTCTCTCGGGCAACTAGCAATAGGACAAGAGGACACAGCCTCAAGCTTCACCAGGGGAGGTTCAGGTTGGACATCAGGAAGAATGTCTTTTCAGAAAGGGTTATTAGACATGGGAATGGGCTGCCCAGGGAGGTGGTGGAGTCACCATCTCTGGCTGTGTTTAAGAAAAGACTGGACATGGCACTTAGTGCCATGGTCTAGTTGACATGGTGGTGTCAGGGCAACGGTTGGACTCGATGATCCCTGAGGTCTCTTCCAACCTGGTTGATTCTGTGATTCTGTGATTCTGTGATTAACTGTTACAGTGCATGCTTAGGGCTTCAGTGCATTAGATCTCCGCTGGCTATTTATTAAAAAATCATGACCTAAATAATGCCAGTTTAATTATTTCTTAAAGATGACGTTTTCTAGTGTTCTCAAAAGAAAAAGATAAAAATAAATTCTGTTATGTAGAATTGGAGCGAGCCTGTCATCAGAAGCTGGCTGAGCCCTGAACGTGAACTGCTGTCGTCATTGTAGAACAGGGCTAATCACAACAGCTGCACAATCAACTGCAATAACTCCACCAAGAGCAAAACGATTAAGAGAGCAGCAGAAGGATGGAAAGACTGAGGAGTTTATGGACTGGGTGCTGAGGACAGTCAGAGGTGCTCAACCCAGCTCTGTCTTTCTCTTTCTGTGTAGTGTAGAGCTTGCTCTCAAACTGTGCTTCCAAAGATGAACACCCCACACTTGCAAAGAGCCTGTCAGCTTCCTAGGATGTCAGTACACTCCATCCTTGCTATTCCACTGTCTGCAGTGTGAGTCTGAACCTATACTGGAACATGTACTTCTTTGATAACCTTCCAAAATTTGTTCAAGGTACACAGTATAGAGGAGGGAAGGAATAATTTCAAAGGGGCAAACCTTAATGGAATTTCCAGAAAATTTCATTCAGGAAATATAAAATATCTGGCCCTAGGTTTTCCTCACTACCTTGTTTCAAAACCTTCCCTTTTTTTCATGGAAGGTGTTTAACAGTTTAAGAATAAGGTGTTTACCAGTTTTCTGTCTAATCAGTGCTGTATGTAATTCTATAGTTGAGGATAATGCATTTTTTTAAAAACAGATTGTAAACACAGAGTGGCAGCAATTTCTACTATCCTAAGAAGAAAGTGTTCTAGACAAGCAAGAAGAACCATATCTGCCACTCAAATTCATCCTTTTCCTGGTAAGTAATATAAAAGTAAAATAAACACCTAATAAATCTTGAGGCATGAGGAGGTCAAGAAGGACCTTTTAAGTCTTTCCTGTCAGAGGATGCTTCAGGTTTGTTTCAGAGTTACCATAATCCTACACAAATTTGATCTGGCTTATATAATGGAAACATTTTTATATCATAAATAAATAATTCTGACAATGAAACTATAAGACAACTTAAGTATATCACGTGGGAATGCTTCTTCCAGTCTTCCAAATGTGTTCCATTAATGACTTTGGGTTTTTTACCTCCTTTTAATTTTTGATCATGTTGTGTGCCACATTTGAGGTTTGGCAGCTGAGTGTTTTGTGTGTGTATGAAAAGTATAGAGACACAAACACACGTGTGTGTATGCTATATGTGTTTATGACTCTTGACAAAATCTGCTACCAAAGGATGGAATGGATGGCCATAGTGGGACTCAGAGAATGACTCTGCTGGCACTTTGTAGCCTATTGTCCTGGTTTCATGGTGATAAAATGATAGAATCAATTTTCTGTTACATTTTGTTTCAGTTTGTGGCCAGTTGTGGTGTGGTGATCAAGGCCATTAGCAGTGAAAGCCGGGGCAGCTGACCCAGGCTGGCCCACAGGTGTATTCTATAACATGAACATCACATTCACTATAAATAGGAAAGCTGCTGGGGAAGCTTTCCTTCTCATTCCTCTTGATGGTTGCTATGCCTGGAGGGACTTGCTGCCACTCTATGGCCTAAGTATAACTTTGTGTCTCTTTTATTAGTATTGATATTGGTTTTCTTATTTTATTAAATATGTTTAAATTTCAACCCATGAGTCTCCCTCCTTTTCCCAATTCCCTTTCTTGGTTGGGAAGGGGACAGTGGGTGATAGAACAACTGGTTATTGTTTAGCCCTGGGTGTGGGCTAAACAGAGACACCTATTTCTAGGGAGAAATTCCCACAAAGCACAATTTTTCTTGTCTCAGGAATTAAAATGTGCTTTTCTGAGAGTATGGTATGTTTAGCACAGGTAAATTAAATGGTATGGCTAAACTCAAAGTTTTGTTTCCAGAAATTATGATTTGGTAACAAATCTCTGTGTGAGAGGAAATCAGCAGCTGTAGCTTGGAGAGTTACTGATATTGCTGGAAGGGTCATATGCTTTAATAAATTCCATGGATTCTGGTTTCACGAAGAGAGCTCTATCTTTAAAAAGATTGACATGGATGTATAGAATAATAGCTCTGAATAGCAAACCAACCTCCCTCCAAAACAAGAACAACTACAAAGCCAGCAAATGAAAAAAAAAATGGTTTTAAATGTGTCTAGGCTTGGGTACCTCCCTGTTTGTTTTGTTGGCTCTTCAGGTGTAAGAGGAGACTTAATAATTTCTCTTTACAACTCAGTAACTCATGGCATTTCAATTTTACATAGGAAAGAGTGAATAGCTTCCTGTCTGTCTGAACTCTCCTGGGAGTACAATTTACAGTCCTTGCTTTTAAAGCACTGGCTACCTCTAAGATGTATTTATGAGCTAATTATTTTTATCCTGCAGGAAAGGAATTATCTTTCTGACATCTTTTGCCTTGAGTAGCTTCACTAATACCATATCTGTTTCATCAGCACATTCACAATAGCATTTTTAGTGTTGTATATCCAAAGGCATTTTTGATAATGGAGTTTTATGGAAATTCAAATCTAGTTTTACTAGATTTTACTGAAAAGACTAGGAATCCCATACTGGTCAGTCATTCTTACTTCTATGTTCCTCACAATTCAATCTATCCATTTAACTCAGAAAGATGCTTAGTTGTATGAACTGCTATAACGGGTTTTATTTTAATATGAAATTCTTTGATTTCACACACCATAATTCCAGTCAATTTCCTGATTTATACCAATATCAAGACCATATGAAAAGGGTTCATTTTTTTCACCAGTTGCTAAGTTTAAGATTTGCTAGTGTGATAATGGATTATAGATAGCTATAGATGACTTCTTCAACAGCCCTTGAAAATATTTTCACTATCATTAGTTCATAGCTTGGTATCTTGAAACAAAACATTGAGATCCACTGAAGACAATACAGCCACCCTGGAAACACTGTAATGAGACTAAATAACTATATATCTGAGAGGATGTGACAGCATCTTGTATAGATGAAAAGATGTATAGGTACTACTAAAAGGTAATTCAAAGCCCAGAAAGGATGAGGGAAGAAAAAGAAGGAAACCTATAGTTTGAGAATGATTTCCTAGGCAGGCTCAGGAAACTGTTGTCTTAATATCACTGTGATTCTACAAAAAGATAACTTCCAGCATGGATGGTGGTTTTGTGAAACAGTTAGTGGCTCTGTGTCCATGAATGATTACCATTAAGTCTGGTGGCCAGAGGGAAGAAGGAAAAATGTATGTGTTCTCTAGGGTAGGATTGAAGTTACAGCCTTCCAAAGTCATGGTACTACAAAGGATTAAGCACAAATAGTGAGGATAGGGGAGCTTTAATGCATTATGGTCATAAATGTTGACTAAACGTTGTCTGTGCTGTTAAGCCAAAAAAGTATGCACTAGAGCAGGGGCTGTACAGAGAGTGTTTTCTGGACTTTGGATCTGTTCCTGCCATTGCATTTATGTAAAACAGTCCATTGAATGGTATGAATTGACAAAACACAGTTGCCCTTAAATGCAGCCACAAGAGAAGGGAAAGAGTACAGGGTGCTTTTTTCTTCAGTGCAATAACTAAGTATTTAAGTGGCTGATATGTATTTCCAGACACAGCACCTTCATATCAAATAGGACTTGATACTAGTAGCACATGGAAAATAATCCATAGAAGAAAAGTCAATTCCTTGCTTTGTGTTCATGACAGAGAATCTTGGGGAGAGTCCCATGTAAGAGACTTTTATTGCAAGAATTTCTTTGAGGAGCTTTCTCAAATTGAAGAGGCAGTAGAAGAGGTTCTGGAACAACTTAATAAATTAATAATAGCAATTAGAAGGACTAGACAGTATTCCCCACAGTGTTCTAAAAGAACTGAGATAGAAAGTGCTAAACTCTCATGCGCAGCTTACTGCTTAAATCAGCAGTACCTTTCCCTTGGCCCACTTTCCCTAAACCACTTCAGTATCTTTTCCACTAATAGCAACTGATTAAGTACAGCTATTCTCATATAGCTGTATCCTAAAAACAAATAAGCCTGAGGATGTGGCACAGAATTACTTGTTGGAAGCAGGCCAGTGTGTGTGAACTGTACACTACATTATTAAAAAAAAAAAGTTGCACAGGAAACACTGCATAAATCAGGACGTTTAATAACTAGGCTGAATCTGCCTATCAGGGTCTTTTCATACTGGAAGTTTCGTTAATATAATTATATGGGTTATACTTAAGTGTTAATTTATATTACTAGAAGTCTACCACTATGAATTCCTATTTAGACCTCCTTTTCCTAGCGTAAGAATGACATTCCTTGTTTATTTTTATCCTATTTTGAAAGCAGTATAAGGTCTATTGGGAAAAAATGACCTGCTCCCATTCCTGTGCTAGAGTGGGACTGTGCAGATAGGGAATAGTATTGTTAATATAATCATGTTATTACTCTACAGTCTGTGTGAGCAACATTAGTTCAAACCTACTGCTTTGTTCTACATTGTTCAAACAGCATACTTCTCGCATTTTCAGTGATACTGCATCGGCTCATGGAGTCACAGTTTGGTTCATTACATTTTAGGATACAAATACAGGATTCCCTGACTCACTTGTCTGACTCACAGTAATGCAAAGTTAATTCTGATGGATGATGATTTTATAACTCATCCTGAGAGGAGAACATTGTAGGATGATGGTGACAACCAGGACTCGGAGAATAAAACCTCAGGGTTTCTGGCCTCCAGTTGTTTTCTGGACTGTTTAGACTTTGTGACATCCATAGCATTTGATGTAAGTGGGATTGACAGCAGTAATTTGCTCATAAGAAACAACAAGACAAATTTCCTGTCAGTCATTTGAATTCCTGTATTGTTTTCTGTGCTATCCTATTAAAATAATAGTTGTTCTCATACAAGATCAGAGAAAGTAGGTGAAATTCTGCCGTCTCTCTGACGTGTTGCTACAGCTTCAGGTTAGTTGACAGGTTGGAAATAGAAGCAAATGCTGGCTCAGTAGTGTCAGGGCTGGCATCCCAGTGAATTCAGACTCACTCCTCCTTACATTCTGCGATAATTTTCTTTTTAGCAAAGAGGACAGGTAAGATATATCTTCTACAGCAGCAAATAGATGCAAAGCCAAGAAAGGAGAAATTTGTTTCATCTTGGCCAAGTGAAGCATCACCTATTTGATTCTGATCCTTTTCAGTTCCTGATGTAGCTGAATAGATGTCTTTTCCTCTGCAACTTAGATGAATAATACTGGGAAAAGCAAAGCTTGTCACAGTAGTCAATATTTAACACAGACTTACGTGTTTCTGAGATGCAGCATTTCTAGAGAAAAATGTGAAGACTTATTACCACTTTGGGTCTTTTTTTATGTTTCAGAAAGGTGGATAAAATCTATAGGATGCAGGCAATTTTAGGGAGCTTTTCATAGCCCCTGTATGCTTTCAGTAGAGCACTGATGCACAAGAGGCCATTTCTCTGCTCAGTTTGCATGCATGTAGAACAGTGTTACACACAGGCTCTGAAGGGAATATCAGCCTACGTTCCCATTCTTTCCAGGTTCATCCTGAGGGTGAAACAAGATCCATTGCTATTTTTAAAAATACCCCAATTTTATTTTAACTTTGCTTTTCATGTTCAGTTCCTTAATTACCAAGATCCAAACTCTACTTTTTAACTGCATTTTTAAAGAGAGAAGCCCAAATGATACAGTCAGTGGAGAAGGGATGTAGCTAAATAGAAGTGGCACAGTTCATCCTCCTGTTATGAACTCAGTAGAAACCCATTTGTAGGTTTACAGAAGTTATGGATGGTCAGGGACAGGATGGACCTGGAGTTAAAATATTAGTTGTGTTCTGCAGTAGTTCTTTGAAAAATGCATTGGATCAACAACTCTGAGTTCATTTGCCTGACAATGCTATTTCTGCATTTCTTCATCTGTGTTCCAGTAAGATATCATGTCAGGATCTGTGTTGCCAGTGCGCTAAAGGCATCACCATGCCTTTCCCTGCTTCTGAGGTGTGTGCTGTCATCTTTGTTAACAATGTGATGATACCCAGGAGCTCTCCCTGTGTGTATGACAGGTTAGCTGAGGCCACATCACGTGTTCCTGAGTGGCAATCTAGGCTGACCTTATGTGAAAATGAATCAGAAAGTTCACACTCTAAATTTCAGTTGTTTCCAATTAACTGGTGAACTGTAGGTTTTTATATTTTGGGAAACTCTTAGTTAACCCCCAATTTTCATGCCTTTGTATTTTCACTACTAGTAAAATTTCCAAGAGCAACTTAGTTGCCTACCTTCAAGCTGCTTCCAGGGAGACTTAGGATCAGTATGTTGTAATCCCACTAGTATCAAGAGGAAGTTAAATACAAAACATGGTTAGTACTTTCAGGAGTTCCTGACATGTATCTGCATCTAGGTGCTGCAATCCCGCTGAAAAACTGGCTGTCCACCGCTGCCTCGTGTTCAGATAGGTCTCAATTATTTTCAAACTTGCAGATTCAGTGTTTAACACTCTGCAGATGTATTTGCTGCTTTAATAATATGGATAAAAATTATTTTCACTTTCAATAGTGAAAACCAGCAAACAACAGATTCCACTTGCTGCACAGACCACAAAGATACTGCCCATAATTCCTGAACAAGAGCATTGTCATGCGGGTACATCAACTGTAGAAGGTAAGTAAATATCTTACAACTCTGATTATTCTGTTTTGCCTCATATTTTTAGAATTAATAGTAGCAGTATCTGCTCAAAATAAATTAGTACTTTTTCTAGCCAAATAAATGAGATGACAAACCGGAAAATGTGTTTTTTGAGAGCTAGGTGTCAGGGAAACAAAATCAATTTTCCTTCTGCTACCAAGAGTCATCTATAAACTAATGTGTTAGCCTTTTAAACCCTGTGTGTCCTGAAGGCCCCAGTGCAAATTCTGACACTGTTTTTCTGGTGTAGAATGTTGTGTCCTGGACTTCAGCATTACGCTGACATTTGTATCTGACAAGGGCAGAGGAAAGAAGCAATTTGCAAATGATCTCTGAAGAGAATCACATGTTTGAAATAGTTTGCTGGTCAAATTCCCCAAACAAAAGAAATCGATTGCTCTGTTATTACACCAGTCAGAAGGAGTGACAAGAAGTTGGTTTAAGCTTGGAACTAAAATTAGTCTCCCACTTCAAACTTTCTTCAGCCCTTGTACTCCAGTAAATTGTTTTGGAAAGTCCAGATGTAAGGAAACAAGTCTGAAAAGAAATATGCAGTAAGAGATACCTCTTCCTGGCAATACTTCTAATGCCTAGAAACGGAACAGATGCTACTTGAATAAGTAATACAGACTAATGTATCAATTGCATAGACAAGGTTATGGCTACTTGGACAGATTATATTACTGTTTATGGTGAATTTTTTAGGTTAAAAGCTTAAGAAGCTCCTTCTTTATATCTATTTAAATTGGATGGAGTTTTACTGAAAACTCAATATCACGTCCTGCCATCTTTCTAATGTGTTAAAAAATTGATGTACTGAAGAGTGGTTTGATTTTTGTGCTTCATGTGGAACCATAAACAATGAAGTTGTATGTTGAGAGCAGAGCTAAAGAAGAAATTTTGAACAGCATTGCTGACAAAAGATGAGGTACTGCCATAATAAATTAATAATTGAGCTAGAGTATTGTTTGGCTTTTGAGAGAGACTAGGTGGGTTACAGGACAGCATATTATAGTAATTAAAAGTACTGACCACTTTTAAATTTATTTCCATCCATAGATCTTACAAGGCCTTACAAAGATAGAAAGTTGTCATTATTACTATTCTAAAATGAGGATATCAGGAGGCAGAGAAGGATAACGTGACTTGGGAAGTCTGTGACATAGATGAGAGCAGTTCTCAGATCATCTGAGTTCAGCTGTTTGCCATTTGGATGTCATGAGCTTTTGCTGAGTGAGCAGGCCCTTTCCCAGAGCCCCATCAGCCTTTCTGTAGGGCAGTTTCTTCTTTTCTCCAGGGACTCCTCCCAGCCACTTCAGTACTAGGCTATTTCTGTTTCTGATACCTGACAACTGTCTCTCAGGTAAACCCTGTGTTCATCTTCCCCATATCCCTGTCTGCTACTTACGTGCCCATCTTAATTGTTTCCTGTGAGACCATTTACTCTCAGCTTAAAAAAAAGACATTTCTAAGGTTGTAATAGGATGTGTTGCTAAGGGGGTGCTCACTAGTGTTCAGTACCTTCATTTATACAGTATTATGGCTGATCAGTAGCATGCTTTGTCCTTCCAGGATGCTGGGTTCACCAAAACTCATCTTTTAGAAGCAGGAAAAAAACCAACATGGCCCATTCCTGTGCAAATTTAACTTTTGTGTTCCTAGAGGTGGGAGTAACTGTTGGGATTGACCTGCTAACACTACTTTTGCTTTCATTATCTTAAGTGTTATGTATTAAAGGACAGAAAGAAGAGATGGAACAACTTTGCAGACCTTTGATAGCTCTGTGAGGCAATATATGAGATCCAGGACACTTTGGGAGGAAGGTATCCCTTTCCTTAATCTCTGGGTCAGTGACTGAAAGAAGATTAGGTATCTTGAAAAACCTCAAATACTTTGTTCCAGTGCTGCACTGTACAGAATCAGGCTTGTTTTCCTGGTCGTAACACAGTCTTCCTGTCCGAAGGACCGCTGGCAGCGAATTGAAAGCTGTATGTGATATGTGGGATTAAGGCCAAATACATGAAATTGTAATGTTACATGACATTGTGTGGAAAGATTATTAAAAGGTGTGGCTGGAGAGGGAAGAACTTAGATCTAGGTCTTGCCTTTCATCACATTAGGTTTTGAATAACATTTCTGAAAGGAATATTGTCTCAAAGCTAAATACTCTGTGAAAACAATAAAAGCACTTTCTGCTTTAGTTTTGCTTCACTTCCTGCAAAGAAACACTTCCCCCTTTACCTGATAAGGTCAGATTAAACTCATGACTACTTGTGTTCATGGGTGGCTCAGTGGCTAACAACACTGCAGTTCCAGGAAAGCTTGCTAGGTAGAAGTACTTTTGGTCATTGTGGTCTACTTTTATCATGAGTGCTAGGGTTGTCTCTATGAAGCCTCTAGAATGCTACTAAAGACTAGTTTCCTCAACACGGAGGAGCTGGCTGCATTAGAAGTGCTGCACATGAACAGCTGAGTACTGAGACTGCAAAATGCCAAGATGATTAAATTCCCAGAATTGACAAAGACAGTTATAGATTCCATCAACTTGATAAAATCTGGTTTTTTTTCCAAGAAGGAGGTGAGATGGAGATAAGAAATGTGTACCAGGAGCTTTTTGATCAAAAATTATAATCTTTGTATCACACTACCAGCTGGTGCCCTGAAGCAATACAAGAGCCTCAAACAAGGAAGGGTTCTAGCCTGAGCTAGAAAACTGAGAGCGCTCCACTGGGGACAGAGCTTACACCTGTCCTTCTCTGCTTCAAATCTGGCTTCAGTCTGGTTGGTAGGAGTTACCTCAGTGCCTTCCCTGGATCAAACAGGCAAGACAAGGACAGGCAAACCACTTTCGAGTTATGCTTTTACTCCTTTCCAGCTAGCTGAAGCTGCACTCAGAGAAAGCATTAACCACAGCACGGGGTGTTTATTTGGTTTCTGTGTAAGGAGACTAGCTACACAGTAGGTGTGGTAGGAGTAACAGCAGCTGTAAGGAGGAGGAAATGGAAAAGTGAGGATCACTCTTATCACCATGATTATTGCTACTGAGCTGGAGAAGCTGCTGATGGCCTCAGCAGTGGCCCTTAACCCACCACATTGGAAGCTAAAAGGTGGGACAATGTTGGTTTTAGCCACAGAAATTTAGTAAGTTAAAAATCCAGATCGGACGGGAGAGCAAAGTATAAAGCATACTATTTGCTTGTTGCTCCAGACTGCAAAAGGGAAGTATTTGTCTTGCTAATAGATGGAGAGCGATCAATAATCAATGACACATTGCTGCTTTCTGCTGAGTTTTTCTTTTTTGTGTCAGAAAAAGACATTCCTCTTTTTATAAATGTCTTTTGAATGTCTTTACATTTAAGACAATACTGTTGACCATAGAATGTAAGTATATTGCTAAACATATGACAACACACATGGCCATACACGTGTGTGGTCATGTTTATCAATATACTTATGTCCTATGTGTGTGCATTTGTGTGTGTGAGTACAGAGGTGCACGCTCATGCTCCATTACTTACTGTTCATTGGTTACTGTCACACTGACAGCTCATTCAGCTAATAACAAAATGTACCAACTTCTGCACTTGTACCTTTGCCAAAGGGGAATCTTTTCAGCAGAGTTCACTTCATGTCTCTATGTATTTTCACCGGAAGTATTATTATGACATTTGAGTGCTGAAGTTAAGGATTGCCTGTACACCAATCCATGCAGCATGGGGAATAAACAGGAGTTAGAAATCCGTGTTCGGTCGGGGGGCTATGATTTAGTGGCAATTACAGAGACTTGGTGGGACGCCTCGCATGACTGGAATGTGGTCATGGATGGCTATGTTCTGTTCAGGAAAGACAGGCCGCTAAGGAGAGGTGGTGGAGTTGCTCTTTATGTGAGTGAGCAGCTAGAATGTATTGAGTTCTGTCCAGGGGCGGATCAGGAGCGAGTTGAGAGTTTGTGGGTGCGAATTAAGGGGCAGGCTGGCAGGGGTGATACTGTTGTGGGTGTCTATTACAGGCCACCGGATCAGGATGAGGAGGTTGACGAGGCCTTCTACAGGCAGCTGAGAGCAGTCTCTCAATTACAGGGCCTGGTTGTTGTGGGGGATTTCAACTACCCTGATATTTGCTGGGAGGCCTACTCAGCCAGCCATCCTCAGTCCAGGAGGTTCCTCCAGTGCATTGATGATAACTTTCTGATGCAAATGGTGGATGAGCCAACTAGGAGAGGAGCGTTGCTGGATCTTATCCTCACTAACAAGGAGGGTCTGGTTGAAGCGGTGAAGGTTGAGGGCAGCCTTGGTTGTAGTGACCATGAGATGGTAGAGTTCAGGATCTCATGTGGCAGGAACAGAATAGCTAGCAGAATCACAACCCTGGACTTCAGGAGGGCCAACTTTGGCCTTTTCAAGCAATTGCTAGGGGAAATCCCATGGGACAGGGTACTAGAAGGTAAGGGGGCCCAAGATAGTTGGTTAGCATTCAAGGACTGCTTCTTCCGAGCTCAAGATCAGAGCATCCCAGCAGGTAGGAAGTCAAGGAAGGGTACCAGGAGACCTGCATGGTTAAACAGGGAACTGCTGGGCAAACTCAAGTGGAAGAAGAGGGTGTACAGATCATGGAAGGAGGGGCTGCCCACTTGGGAGGAATATAGGTCTGTTGTCAGAGGATGTAGGGAGGCAACTAGGAAAGCTAAGGCCTCCTTGGAATTAAACCTTGCAAGAGAGGTCAAGGACAACAGAAAGGGCTTCTTCAAATACATTGCAGGTAAAGCCAACACTAGAGGCAATGTAGGCCCACTGATGAATGAGGTGGGGGCCCTGGAGACAGAGGATAAAAAGAAGGCGGAGTTACTGAATGCCTTCTTTGCCTCTGTCTATACTGCTGGAGGCTGTCCCGAGGAGCCCCGGACCCCTGAGGCCCCAGAAGAAGTCACGATAGAGGAGGAATCTGTCTTGGTTGATGAGGGCTGGGTCAGGGACCAATTAAGCAACCTGGACATCCATAAATCCATGGGCCCTGATGGGATGCACCCGCGGGTGCTGAGGGAGCTGGCGGAAGTCATTGCTAGGCCACTCTCCATCATCTTTGCTTAGTTGTGGGCAACGGGAGAGGTGCCTGAGGACTGGAGGAAAGCGAATGTCACTCCAGTCTTCAAAAAGGGCAAGAAGGAGGACCCGGGTAACTATAGACCGGTCAGCCTCACCTCCATCCCCGGAAAGGTGATGGAACAACTTGTTCTTGGTGCTGTCTCTAGGCACATCAAAGATAGGGGGATCATTAGGGGCACTCAGCATGGCTTCACCAAGGGGAAGTCATGCTTAACCAACTTGATAGCCTTTTATGAGGATGTAACCCGGTGGATAGATGATGGTAAAGCTATGGATGTGGTCTATCTTGATTTCAGTAAAGCGTTTGACACGGTCTCCCACAGCATCCTCGCAGCTAAACTGAGGAAGTGTGGTCTGGATGATCGGGTAGTGAGGTGGATTGTGAACTGGCTGAAGGAAAGAAGCCAGAGAGTGGTGGTCAATGGGACAGAGTCCAGTTGGAGGCCTGTGTCTAGCGGAGTCCCTCAAGGGTCGGTACTGGGACCAGTTCTATTCAATATATTCATTAATGACTTGGATGAGGGAATAGAGTGCACTGTCAGCAAGTTCGCTGATGACACAAAACTGGGAGGAGTGGCTGACACACCAGAAGGCTGCGCAGCCATTCAGAGAGACCTAGACAGGCTGGAGAGTTGGGCGGGGAGAAATTTAATGAACTATAACAAGGGCAAGTGTAGAGTCCTGCATCTGGGCAAGAACAACCCCATGTACCAGTACAAGTTGGGGACAGACCTGTTGGAGAGCAGCGTAGGGGAAAGGGACCTGGGGGTCCTAGTGGACAGCAGGATGACCATGAGGGTGTATTAGAAGGGGTGTGGTTAGCAGGTCAAGAGAGGTTCTCCTCCCCCTCTACTGTGCCCTGGTGAGGCCGCATCTGGAATATTGTGTCCAGTTCTGGGCCCCTCAGTTCAAGAAGGACAGGGAACTGCTAGAGAGAGTCCAGCGCAGAGCCACGAAGATGATTAAGGGAGTGGAACATCTCCCTTATGAGGAGAGGCTGAGGGAGCTGGGTCTCTTTAGCTTAGAGAAGAGGAGACTGAGGGGTGACCTCATTAATGTTTTTAAATATGTAAAGGGCAAGTGTCAAGAGGATGGAGCCAGGCTCTTCTCAGTGACATCCCTTGACAGGACAAGGGGCAATGGGTACAAGCTGGAACACAGGAGGTTCCACATAAATATGAGGAAAAACTTCTTTACGGTGAGGGTGACCAAACACTGGAACAGGCTGCCCAGAGAGGTTGTGGAGTCTCCTTCTCTGGAGACATTCAAAACCCGCCTGGACGCGTTTCTGTGTGATATGGTCTAGGTAATCCTGCTTCGGCAGGGGGATTGGACTAGATGATCTTTCGAGGTCCCTTCCAATCCCTAACATTCTGTGATTCTGTGATTCTGTGATCCTCCCCTGTTTCTGACACCTTGCGTTAAACCATCATATTAGCAACTGTCCTGGAATGGATGAATGAGAGAAGTCTCTCGAGTGCTTTATGACAGTCCTGTCTTTACATATGACAGCTGTAGATGTATTTCCTTAGTGCTGTCAAAAGGTGACATTAATTATCGTAAATTTCAAGGCTGCTGTTTGTTTAGATAGGAAGCATGAACATTTTATTCAGGGCAAATATTTGCATTCGGAAGCAATGCTGTTCAGGGGACAGCATGCTAGAACAAGGCTCTGGAGACCCAGCTTTTTCTGTCTCTGCCGATGATACCTCATTACTAATTTGCACCACGGCAAGAACTGTTTATCCTCAGCTAAAACAGATTGTGTAGTGCTTTTAACTTACAAAGCACTACTTGCATCAACTGGTACTTTTAACTTTAAAAGCACTACTTGCATCAACTATTATTTTTAGCAGCTCTAAAATGCTATGGGATGTATATCTGGGTCTGCTTTTTTTTTCTTAAGTGAATACTCTTTTCTGTGACAGATGAAAAGACAAACAAGAAGCTGGACTGATAGCAAGAAATCTGGGAGAGCAGACCAGAAGGAGAAATACTGAATTTCTGTATCAAAGCGAGGCTACTATCTCCCTTTACTTAAAAAAATGCAGCATGTGAAACCATGAGAGGACTAGCGTTTCTGAATGTACTTGATTCAATTGCCATTCTCTAAAACAGTGGGGGCAAAGAATAAGTGGATTAAGAAACAAAAGTGGGCAAATAAGAGTGAAATCACCATGCCCATTAAAACACCCCTATATACGTTGAACAGCCTATCTGAAGGTATTACAGAATTCAGCAAGATGATTTTGCTGATGGTTATCCCTGAAATAATTAAGTAGGGAAGGTTTTGGCTGAACTTGCCCTGGGAGGCTTAAGAAAACCTGTCTCGAGGAGTGATTTCTCTCTGTGTCTGTGTCCTGCCCTTGTGACAGTCTGTCTTTCCCCAGTGATGGGGCCATGTAGAGTCTGGGCAGACTGGCTGTGCGGGTCTTGCTGGTGTCTGCCATACCGAAGGTGCACTTCAATCTTACAGTGATCAGAATAAAAGTCGCATGTGTATCAGAATAAAAATCGCATGTGTATAGCATGAAGAGTAGTTGTGAGCCCTCTCCTGCAGTACTTCTGTCCTCTGCCTGTTTAAGGGAAAGCAGCATTGTATTCTCTGAATAAAAAGGAGTATTAATGCATTTCATGAATGACCAGGGACAGGACAGTGTTCTCTTTTCTCTGGGGTAATTAGAGACAGATACAGACCTGACAGTTCCTGGATGAAGTGCTGCCATTTTATGAGGAAAGAAAGAAGGAAAACTCAGTGTCTTAAAGCCAACTGTTGTGGACTTTTTTTTTTTTGGTAAAAAGTGTACAGTGTCATGCTCTGAGCTGTTAGATCAAATTCACACAAATTGATCACTATTACCGTGAACACTTTATTTACTGCATCAGTCTCTTTGACAGTCAATGCCCCAAGGCAAGATGAAACAATCTTAGTGTCCTGCCTCCCATTAATTCTCTTAATAAAACCAGTGGATGTGCCAAAGGCTTCATAAAAGCTAATGAGAGTTCCACATCAGCAACTGCCAGAGATTTTTAGTGCACTGCCTTTTGCCATCAGCACTTCCATCTCTCTTTGTAAAGAGCTTTGAGATCCTGGAACACATAAGGTTCTTCATGTCTCTCTATTTCTTTGAGTGACAGTGTAGCTGTATAGTTAGATAAGACAAGTTGGTCTCCCAGTGAATATAGAATTTAAGGCACGATCTTATCTTCAGGTGAAATGGATTATAAAACTGGAACATAAGGTAGATGACAGGTAACTGACAGGGATGATGCACAGGGGAAGCATGTGTATGGCTAAAAAGGTGAAAACCTCTTTCACAGAAATGGTAAAATAAAACAAGTTGATGGGTCCTGTCCCTTTCCTCTCTTACAATCTGAAAGCATGTGGACATGAAACCTCCCATGTAGGATGGTTGGCACAAGTGATCAGTAAGTACCTAGGTGTATGAGAGGCTGATGGCTATCCAGCTACATTCAAGGTAACATCACTGCTGTTGTTTTCTAAGGATACCCTCCCTTAGCAATTTAGAAATTTAATTGTGCAGATTCTAGTCTAATACCAGGAAAATTCAATGCATGTCCACCTAGGATATTACCTGGGCTTGGCTCAGGGCCCTGCTGCCTTTCTTTAGAGGTCTTTAATTGCCATTGTTGCAGAACTTAGTAGCACAAACAGAAAGGGCAACTGAAAAGATTCCTTGCCTGCTTTTCCTTATGTGATTGTGGCTATACAAAAATGTGTTCATATTTAAAAGAATCCCTCTCCTGTCTGTCTTTGAGCAAGACACCCACACAAATGACAGAAGATACAAATTATTCAGGGAAAACAGTGAAACTCATAGTTCAAAACATTCTAGCAAAGGCACATACCAAGTGTACTCAGGACCGAGTTGAGCTGTTTTTATAAATCATGCATGTATTTGTGAAGAACAGTAGGTGTGATTTTAAATTGCTGGGATCCTTCCAATTGTCCTTTTGACACTTTTTCTGAAAAGTGTCATTTCAGTGCTCAGAAGTGATAGTACTGTGTTTAAAGTATATATATAAAATTGGGCGTGATGCTGCTGAAGGCAGAAGCTCCTACTAATACTGACATACTGGGTTTTCCAGTTGGCCATTTCTGCAAGATGTCATTTTTTATGCTTTCGTGAATTCCTGTAGAGAACTATGAAAAAAGATTTATGCCCACATGCAGCTTTAAATTGTTTTCAGGACTGTATGCAGTCACTCAATTCCATATTTATTTTTTAAATATAATGAAAGATAATTCCTCCTCTGTTTCTGCTTCCATAATAGATTCAAGTCTTAATCATATGTTAAAATGAAAACTCCTCTCAGTATGAAAGAGCTCGCAGAATCAGATTGCTGAGCACATTCCAGAGTACTTGGCACAATTATTGGGCTCCACATAAAATGCATGCCAGGATGCATTTCTCTCCAAAACAGACACTTAGAGGATGCTGAAGGGAAGCACTCCTGCTTGCTTGCAGCACCGGCCCGTAATGGGCACTGTGCAGGCTGTTTGACCCCCCTGTTCCATCAGCTGACATCAGTTTTTGATGCATTGTATCCTGCCTACACTTGTCATTTTCTAGCTCACTTCAGCAGCTGCTGCCTCCACTATGATTTCACAGCCAAGGAACACTTCTTATCCCAGTTCTTCTGATGTAAAGGAAAAGGGAGACAGATGTTGTTATTGGGCCTGCAGCTACATGAACTACCAGAAGGGGTGACAAGCTACGTTTGCTTTTGCACTCAGAGTGAGAGTATGAAGTACAGAAATCCTGTGCTTCCCCTCCACCCCCCCCACCCAGCACTGTATAGTTCCCTAAAAACTACAATGAGCTTGACTGGGATCTGGGCATTTTCATATCTCAAGGTTGCAGTCCAAATTTCAAAAGTCTCATTGATGATTACTGAGGAGTATTTTTCACTTGGGGAATATGGAAAAAGCTGCTCGTTTCATTATTTCCAAATTTGTCCTATTGTATATGAGTATAGTATGGGAAATGCAGCTGGACACAAGTTTGCAAATTCTTCCGTCCAGCTGGTGGTTCAGATTGGTCTATTTTTTCCCATGAGGATAATGTAGCTTATTATGGCTCGGCTGAAGTAAGACCTTGTTAATACCCCAAATTTACTTCCGAACACCCTGCTGCAGGTGGAGTAGTTCATGAAGAGATGACCAGGAGCTGACACAGAGCAACAGATTCTGGAGTGGAGGCAGATATCACACAAAACTCTTCTCCCCTCATCTAGCTGCCAGGAGGGAAGAAGAGTGAAGCCTGCTCTGTTATTTGAAGGAAAGATATCAATCACCTGTTAAAGAGAGTTCCAGACTGAACCCTACGTAGATGGAGACACCCTGCAGAAACCAGTTTGAGATGCTTCATGGACATCCTTACTGGTGCACTGAGGCCAGGTGGATGTGGGGAAAGCTCTCTCGGGCAGCTTCTGGCTCTGCCCACTGTTATGTTGCCAAGCTTCCTGGAAAGGGAGTAAGGTCCAGTGCTTCTCACTCAGGTTCCTGTATCATACTCTCGGGCAGGTATCTATACCACACCCTGCCACCAGGTACTATTCGGAAGTCTTTTGTTCCAATCTCATGTGTATCTTCTATTTTGTCTGTCTCTTAGTTACAATGTTATTTTCTTTTGCAATAAAGAGGAGAATTCATTACCGCGAAAGTCAAAAGAATGACATTTAAGATAAATTAGGAAAGATGGCTTTTTTAACCTCCTCTTTTTATCTGATACTGTTTTCTTTTGGTTTAGATGTTGCCATATTAAATATGATTACTATTGGATGAAAGAAGACCACATCATACACCACAGAAGAAAGCATCTCCATTTCCAGTTTGGGGGAGCTGTGTTACCCATCCTTTCATGAGAATGCCAACTATGCATTTTGGCGGAGAAGCTCCATTTTATCTATCATCAGAACTATTTGGTATTAAGAAAATATGAATGATGGACAACCATGTTTTGCTGTAGAAACAACTTCAGTAGGAGAGTATAGATTTCACATCTATTTTCAGTTCATTTATACTTAATCATATGGTTGTGAGATAATCCTTGCAATAATTTAATTTTCCATCAGAGAAGAAATTTATTTTCTATTCTCCATAGGATAAGAAAGTCTCTTTAAAGATGGAAATGATCCTCTACTTGGATGAAATGAGCAAATTTTTCAGCCTATTTAATGCTCTAGGTGACTACAATGCTTAAAGGATAGAATTTCTGACTGTCAAGGAAGGTGGCCAAAAGATCATAGAAGAAGAGAATTCTGCAGTACATTTTAATTTCTGCAGTAAACCAGGAAGACCTTCATAAATTCTGCAACATCTCAGTGGATAAAGAAAAAAATGTGGAAAAATAGTAATTTGGCTTCAAACCACAAAATCGTTATTATCGTTTTTCAGTAACTCATTAAGACACCAAATGGGTTTTGCACTTTTTGATAAATTGCGTTTCTATCTGTTGTACTAGCTTAGGTCATTAGCATTCAGACTCATTATCTCCAGGATACCTTTCCTTACTTTCCATTTCTGACTGCTCCTCTGAGCGTAAGGGAGCTGTTCGGGCTGAGCAGGGTCCCAAACTCATTCCGTGCTAACACATTATTTGTGAATACAATTTAAGCCTCAATTACTAAGCAGAGACAGAAACTGCGGAGCCAGGACTTCAGACTCCCTTGTGCTAAATCCATCAGGAGGAACAGATTGTAAACTGCCCATTGCAAATATGATATGCAGCAATTTAGGATCATGTTCATACTTTGTAACCTCCATCCCTTACATTTATATAGCTTTTCCCTCCTGAAGCTTTCTGAAATTGCTTCTCCAGTCCCTATACTGCACCAAGCAGTTCAGATTTAATAGGAATAGTCAGTGAACATTAGCTTCTGAATGATTTGAGGCCATATGGAATGTTTTATATTTAGTTGGATAAGTCTGAAGCATTTGTTTCTATTGTTTGTTACCATCTTATAAAAAAATCAGAGAAAAATACCGACTGTCTTGATTTGGGGGCTTTTGAGGCTTTATTGCTCGTCTGTGGTAATAAAGCTTTTCAGAAATGGATTTTTTAATACAGTCTATAAAATAAACCTTTGACAATTTGTTTCTGGTTGCTTTTTTTCGTTCTTACGATAGAGCAGCAACTTACAGATGAAGAGACATCACCTATCTCAAATCACTGCAGAATTGCTAAGGCTATTTTAGTCAGTGTTTAAATGCTTCAAATGATGGCACTATCTATCACTCTTGCCTTTCAGTAATCCAGGGATCTTGTTGATAGGGACAGCCCTGCTCCTTGTGACCCCAATTTAATTTACTTTCTCCTATGATTCAATTCCATTATTCTTGCTGCCTATAACCTCCCTCTTTTCTTTTCCTTGGATGGCTAAGCTGTCACTTAGTATTTTATCACCCACAGTTACACCACAGCTCAGTGTTTGGTTTGACTACTCTGGAACATTCCATCTTCCAAGTTACCTTTAGAAACACCAAGAACAAGTAAACCCAAAAGGCTCTTATAAGCTTTCAGTCTCTGTTGAGTAGAGCTTACCTTGTCTTGCAAGGATGATCCAAACTGCAGGAAACAGTGGGAAAAGGGGGAGATGTTGGTAAGAAGGGTAAGAAAAAAATGTGATCCTAAGGTAATTCAGGTTGAAGGGGTCCTCAGGCAGTCTCTAGTCTAACCTCCTTACACTGGAGGAGGAAGGAGAGGACTAAAAAGCAACCAGTTTAGTGTCTTCCCATTTTCTCCCGAGATCCTCTGGGTTTCTCTCCTCCCATGTCCTCTTAACCCCTTGTCTTCATTGCTGGCTTTTTCAGAACTGAACACGTGAGGAGAGAAAGGATGTCCTGGTGCAGTCTTTCAAGCACGAGATAAGGGGCAGGAGAGAAGAACCTCAGAAATCAGTGGGGGGAAGGAGGCATGAAGGTGGAGGAGAGTGGGGTGAACAAGACTGGTGGGGAAGACAGGACTGATGGTGTGCAGAAATGTGCAAAATGGACATGGGGCAGAACTGGTAAGGGAGCTGGAGGGAAGGCACAGACCACCTTAAACACCAGTGCCGTATAAGCTGCTGGTACAGTGTCTGAGGTAAGCAGAGGCAGGAAGAGTAGGACTGCATTCTTACAAGTCTAGTAAATGGGTTGAGAGGCTTCTGCGGGTGTTTAAAAGCTGTTTGAATTACCAAGTGTTCTGGCTTTCGTTTGGCTGACACTGTCAGACTCCTGAACTGGCACCTTTTGTCGAACGCCTTTCAGCCTCAACCCTGTAGTGCGGAAGAGAAACTGCACACATTTGCTTGAGTAATGTCTTCACGCCTTCCTCTTTACAGCAGCAGCAAATCCAGTTCACTAAGAATTACGCTTAGTCCTCGCTGTGGTGTTTTTAGACTCCTTTTGCATGTTATTGTAGCGTGTTGCATGAGAAATGTTCTTTCACTCCTTGGGTAGAATGTCTGAAAGGTAGAATGAGTAGCTAGTGCTCTGCTTTGAGTCTGTTCGAGCACCTCCTCAACAGACTGTAAAGGGAAGCTGTGAAAAGGAGATCAAAGTGGGGAGACTAATAAGGAGTTCTTAGCAGATGTGTGCTCAGGGACTTTTGGGGTGCAGGCAACAAAGGGAGAATGAGCACTGCAGATGTGGAGTGACCAAATTAGCTGTCTTCTTTTCTTTGAGCTCTTCCTCTTTGAATGTTCTTATCTTTGACTTACTTCCTTCAAGTTCACGCAGATTTTCATTTTACTTCAGATGTGCCGTTATTCCAGTTCCTCTGGAACTAATCAGATGCCATCTCTCGTTTATTCTGAACAATGCTGAAAAATTCTTTTAGAGAAACTTTTCTCTAATCCGACCTTGAAAATTGTTGCAATTTCCAGAGAGCACGTCCTTTTTTTTTTTTTCTTTGAAAACAATTTTCCCTCCCTCATCTTTTTAATGCCAATTTTTGACACTTTATTTTTTCTTTTTTAATTCTAAAGCTGCACACCATCATCAATATTATGAATGCTGAAGTAAGAGCATGGAAAATGTACTGGTTGCACACTAAAAGCAGCTGGTTATGTCCTCATATTCTCAGCAACAAAGGTTGACCTGAGACAGAAAAAAAGTGTTTCAAGTCCAGAGGGCTTTCCAGTCAGACTGTAAGAATTTCAAAGTAGGTCAGACTAGCTGATGGTGTCATGTTAAGCCTTGCTCCAAGATGGTTTTAAAAAAAACTCAGGTAAGTCCTTTTCCACTCTTTACATTCTTTTGAGACTAACAGAAAGGACAGGGCTGTCATTTGAAATAGAAGTGGAATGTCTCAAAGATAATCCTATGAGCCAGGTGGCTGCTTGTATGATAAAAAACACTTCTGTGAATCAGAAAAAAGGTGAAAAATCTGTATTTGTCACTCAAAATACTGTGGTGTTTCAGACTCGTTAAAGTTGTTATGAATCCTGACTGGTGGGTGACACTGGAAACATCATTAAAAAGCATCTCAAATTGTAATGACGGTGATTTTGTATTATATGATTGAGGCACATTTTAGAGGAAGATATTAATGGCTTCAGTGGATGATCTAAGCAGCATGAAAAAAGGGGAAGAGACAGTTCTTTTGTTTAGCTGTCTCAAGCAATGGATGGTGGAGTGTAGGAGCAAATCATGGGGAAGAGATGTTTACACATGAATAGACTATACCCTAAAAAGCAGCAAACAACTTAGAGCTTACTTTGTTTTGTTTGCCTAAAAAAAAAAAGGCAAATACCTTTAATATACAAGTACAGCAAGTGACTCATCTAATAGTTTACTTCTAGCTCATCCTTCAGTGATGACCTGTAATAGTGGATCATCTGCAAGGTTGTAGGTATGCAGACACTGCTTTAAATTTCATCTTGATAAATTTCTCAATTTCATGAGTGCAAAAGCCTGCCTCCTTTGTCTCTGCATAAAAAGGTGCGCTCAGAAGTGAATGGAATGCCATGAAAAACAGATCTGCTCAAAAGAACAGGTAATTTTCACAATCTAGGTTATTTTTTAAATAAGTACTTAAAACCTAGTAGTTTCACAAGTGCCAAGGCACACTCAGTGTACTGACCTGGAAAAAGGTGGTGATGAAAGAGAGAACAATCTCCCTTAAAAGTTTAAGGCAATGTCTGTTTTTGTCAGACTCTCAGTAAAATCACACTCATCATTCCAAAGGTAAATCACAAAATCAGAAAGTGAAAGACTTCACTGAGTACATCCTCCTGTTGCATTATGCTTCAAAATGTTCTTTTTTAGTATTCTGTCTCAGTCCAGTATCTCAAATGATTTATTTAACTGATGGAAAAATACAAACCTGTGTAAACAAAATATTCTGGTTACATCCACACAGTACTTTTCTACTGAAATATTATTTACCTAAAATTTATTTAAAAGATATAACATTCCATCTCCCTAGGACAAAATGATTGCATCTGAGATCAGATGGAGTATCCCTATGCTCATATTCTGCCCTACTTCCTGTCCTACATTGTACGGATGTAAATACTTTAAGTCCACACGTTATTTTTCATAGCTTCTTTTACTTTAGGGTAAGGTACTTTATTCAATACATACATTATTTAAGCAAGACAGTGAAACTTCTAGTAAGGCATATCTCAAGCAAGCAATCTTTGTCTTAAGAATGCCCCTCAACGATTTCAAACATTATCCCCTGAGGCTTCTAATACTATATTGTTGAGCCTCTGCTAAAAGGCACCACTATTAGTCAACACATTTTCCTGACAGGTTTAACACTATATTTTCTGCACCGCATTTCAGAGAACAAAAAGATCCGTATGAAGAAGTAACTAAATTAATTTATGTCTGAAAACATTAACTCAGCATAGGAACAATATGAAACAGCTATTGCTATGTTCCATGACTCATTTGGCAGTAATACCACGTTTACAGACACCTGATGCAGAGCTCTACTCCAAAGTGGACAGAAAGGCTTCTTGATGAAAAATACAGATGAAATTAAAGTAAATATAAATCTAGGATGTAATGATTGATAGGCGAAAACACTAGACTTTTCTTGACAGCCTTCATTTGAAAAATAAACAAGCTTTTAACCAGGTGTTATATTCTGTTCACCAGCATAGAACAACAGAAAAAAACTCCTTTGAACAAACAGGCCTTTTTACAAGCTACTGAATGCTTTCACCGATGTCCAGATCTTTAAAACTGAAAACTGCTCACGATGAAGCGTATGGAGCAAGTACATGGTCCTCAGTAATCCTCACTGAGGAGTTGTTCTTCTGGGTCAAAGCGTGTATACAAAAATGACCCCTGGTCAAGTGAGTACAAGTGTGTGTCTCTTCCAGCAGCCAGAGAAGACTACTAGAGTACGTTTATTCTCCCCCAAGTGCAGAAGCCAGAGAAGCACTGGGTGTGATGCAGTGTTTTGCATCCAGTAAGCATTATTTTGTAATACACTTTTGAAAAGATGCTTTCAGAAATAAAGCAATGCCAAATGGAAGTGTCATGGATATAACGGTTGCTGAGAGCTGTATCCTACCTCTGGGCTACTGAGTCTGCTTACCAGTTGCATTTTCCCGTGTCCCTCTTTCTCCCATGTTGTAGTAATGTTAGCTGTTCAATATGGCATAAATACCAATGAATGTCAAGCTCTGTTTGTCTTTTCAGCTGCCAAGGGGCTTGCTTATTTTTGTTCACATCATTGTAAGTTTTTTTTAAATTCTGTGCAAGTGGATTTGAAGCCTGTACTCCTTCTACTTACCCAGAAAGGTATCTCAAATCTGTTAAATTACAGGGTGGCAGAAGATAGATTTTGTGTAATAAGCCTTATTCAGGGATAGTGAAATTTCATCTCTAAATAACAAAAGATGGAAAAGTCACTACGTGTGTGACAGCAGAACAGGGACCGCAATAGTATAAGACACAAACACATCTTTCTGTCCTCTCTTACTTGGACTCACAAAAGTTACCATGTGCAAAGCAGATACATGGTTTCTCATTTCTGATAAACAGGACAGTATTTCCTCATGCTCTATTTCATTAATTTTACGATGCATGAACTATCCTTCTATGATTAAACATATTCAGATGTTAAGTACAATTAAAAAGCATTTAAATACAATTAATGAATGTATTGAGAAGAAAAAAAACACAAAGTAGATGAAAGAAACTTAATAAACAATGAAAATCCAGGAGAACAGGCTACATAAAATATTGGAAGGTTCTTCCTGTCTACGAGGTAAACTAGCCTAAACAAACTCTGAGGTTCACAGCTCAGGATTTTAAGCTAAGGATATGGACAAATTATCACGGTTGCTAGTGTCATTATGAAACGTCATTCCTGCTGCTCAGTTATGCTCTATCTAGCTACTGCCCCAGAGAAAAGGTGACTGCTATGACATATGACCTCCCCACCCAAAGTAATTCTCTTATAACTGCTTTTCACAGCTTCCTTTCTATGCCCCAAAACTGTATTTCTGAATTGTCAGCATCAGTAACTTTCATTTGATAAAAAGGTTCATAATGTTTAAAGCCCAAATTAAACCCCGAAGTGCTAATCTGGTAACACATCTGAGAGGAGATTATTTTGGGGGTATTTCAGTCGCCAAACAAAAGGGAAATTTTCTATTCCTTGCATATTAAAAAGAGTACTTTGGCCTGCAATGTTGTTCACCTGTTATGTTACTAATACTTAAGAATTTTTTTTAATCATAAGATGATAAGTTTAATAAGATAGGTATACTGGGAAAAAGGGGTACTGTGTTTGCTATAGAGTCTGCAGAGTTAGCCATAGGATGTTAAATTTTAACAGGTTACCGTGGAAATCCCATTAGGTGACTTACTGGACCTAAGAGACCGTCATGGACAGTAGTTGAATACAATAAGGTTGCCTGGACTTCCTGCTTTAGAACTAGCTAGAACTGGTCTTGAGGATTGACCAAGAGCCAAGGTGTTAATACGCCTGCGCAAGAAGGAGAGGTGAAAAGTGCACAGCGAGGAAGACATACGGCCTTCATCGCAGAGACCCCGGCCCACGACCACCAGAAGAAAATACGCATGCGCAACCAGGAGGAGTTAAAGGCGGAGACTATGGAAATGATTTCTCGGAACTCATTATAATAAAGACCACCTTTTCGCGGAAAAGTTATGCATATGTATAAGAATTCATGGAATATGTAACATTTTACTACATAAATACAGAATGATTTCTCAAGGGAGGCGCGCACGGTTTTTGGAGGGACTACCTCCTCGTGCCGCCCAGCTGCAATAAAGGTGTGCCTGCTTCTTAATGCTACATTGGTGTTAAGAGGTTTTATTCCCGATTTCGGTGACAGTTTTGGCGACCCAGATGGGACCTTGCGAGCGAGACTGAAGGAGATCGAGTGTTGATCCGACTCCAGCCGGCGCCGAGGGATTCTCGGAGGGGAAGCATCACCCTCGACTCACAACAGCTCCTCGCAACGTCCCCTGGAGAGGTAAGGCACATCCTTCAAAATCCTAGTCTGGTTCTGGATAACCTGCCCGTAAGACGCGGCGAAAGCTTCGCAGGGTTGGGGTATAGGGCGCCCGTCCTGGGTCTATTCAGCTGCCGCTGAATTAGACATTTGGTAGTCTGCCCGTCAGTCATAAACGAAAGTTATTGCAGGGTTGGACATCTGGTTCTGGTTCGGGTTACATGTTTTGTTTAATTGTTGTTGAATTAGATCTTTGGTATCTGATTGCTTAAACATTTGAAATCTGTTGGTTTCTATCAGGTGTATAAGTGTGTGATTGGTGTGTGTCTGAGACGTGCACTTGAGCACGAAGTGAGTGCGGAGTCCCGATCCGCAGTTCCAACGTCCCGCGAGGGGCTTGGTCGGAGACGGACGAAGCGTTTGATTTGTGTTTTAAATAAATAAAAAGATCAGTAAAATGGCATCAGGACTTGCAAAGTTAAAACTGTTTAAGAGCAAAAGTGTGGGGAGTTTAACAGGAGAGGAAAAGGTACCAAAAACTTCACCGTTAGGATGTTTGTTGTCACATTGGGGGGAAATACATGAGGATTTGCGTAAAAATCAAATGATAGAGTATTGTAATAATTGGTGGCCATTGTATGTTTTAGAAGATCAGGAAAGGTGGCCAAGAAATGGAACGCTGAAATATAATACTATACTACAATTAATGCTGTTTTGCCGAAGGGAAGGAAAGTGGAATGAAGTACCATATGTGGATTTGTTCTTTTATCTGAGACAACGAACTGATTGGCAAGATGAATGTAAATTGATTAGCCGGGATAATTTGGTAATGACGCTTGCCTCAGAAGAAAATAAGAAAAAGAGTTGTTGTTCCGCTTGTGACATTGGTAGGAGATGTATTAGATGTGTTGCACCTAGGGAAGATGAAGTGGAATTAGATTTGGAAATAGCACCCCCGGAGAGGAGAGTAGATGGGTTTATACCAAGGGTAGTCGAACCTGATAGTACAGAGAGAGAGGAGGAAGATCCTGGAGAAGGTTTGTCGGGAGTTTATTCACCAGTTGCCCAGAGAACTAGACAACAATCTAGATTAATGGCTCCCTTAGTAATGAAAAATCCTAAAGATAGGACAGTGAAACCAACCCAGATAGTAGCTCCTTTGAGACAAGGAGTGGGACCACAAGGGCCGGTATATGTAAAAGTGCCATTTTCTGTAATGGATTTGATGGCATGGAAACAGGCAGCAGGAACATATAGGGAGGATCCGGAGAGGGTAGGAAGGGTAGTTGAAACAATTGTTAGGACACAGGATCCTGATTGGAATGATATACAAGTGATATTGGATAATTTACTGGATAGTACGGAAAAGCAGATGGTGTTAAAAACTGGAAAAGCACAAGCAGAAGCTGCACTCATAAACGATATGCTTACTGGAACACTGGAACAAAATTTTCCTGCAGGGGACCCTCAATGGGACCCAAATATAAGAGAGCATAGAAGAAAATTAACCCAGTACCAAAAATGGGTGCTGTACGGAGTGAAACATGCAATGCCGAGAGCATTAAATTGGTCTAAATTATATGAGGTAAAACAAGACAAAAATGAATCACCTTCAGTGTTCCTAGAGAGACTAAAAGAATCAGCTAGAAAATATACGGATTTGAAATTGGAAACAGAAGCAGAACAACAACAATTGGCTTTAATATTTATGGGGCAATCAGCCCCAGATATAAAAAGAAAACTGCAAAAATTGGAGGGGGAGGATTCCAGGAATTTAAATAAAATGCTTGAAACTGCCTGGAAGGTATATAACAACCGAGAAAAGGACGAGGAACTGAGAAAAGAAAAGAGAGAGAGAATTAAGGAAAGCAGACTTATAGCTGCATTGACAGGAAATGTTGCTAGAGGCAGAGGCTGGGCGAGGGGAAGAGGAGGCTTTAGAAATTTTGGAGAACGAGGAACAAATACTCTGGGGATCAATCAATGTGCGTATTGTAAGGAGGAGGGACACTGGAAAAGAGAGTGTCCCAATAAAAGGCAGGAGGCAGATCAAAAAGAGGCAAGAAGAATGATGACTTTAGATGACTGAGGAGGACCGGAGGGGAACCCAGCTGAACCTCTGGTTATGATTAGGCTGGGAAATGAAGGAGTTAAATTCTTGGTGGATACTGGAGCAACATATTCTGTTCTAAATGTCTGTAAAGGAAAACTGGGAAATAAATCTGCAAAAATAATTGGTGCCACAGGGAAAGAGGAAAACAGGCCGTTCTTACAACCCTTAGACTTAAAATTTGGTAACAAGGTAATCACACACGAATTTTTGTATATACCAGACTGTCCGATACCGTTGTTAGGAAGGGATTTGCTATCTAAATTAAATGCACAAATTGCTTTTGAGAAAGGTGAAGTTTTTCTGAAAATTCCGGAGTCAAAGACAGGGGAAATACTGATGATACAAGAAAGAATAAAAGAATCAGAAATACCCAAAGAAGTAGATGATGCTGTTATACCAATAGTCTGGAATACAGACATACCTGGAAAATCTAAATTAGCACAACCTGTAAGAATTGAATTAAAGGATCAAGTGAAACCGGTAAGGATTAAACAATATCCAATTAAACCAGAGATAAGACAGGGAATTAAAGGAACAATAGACAAATTCTTGAAATATGGAATTTTAGAAGAATGTGAGTCAGAATATAACACCCCAATTCTACCAGTAAGGAAACCTTCAGGTGAATATAGATTAGTTCAGGATTTAAGGGCAATAAACCAATTGACTAAGGATATACATCCTGTGGTGGCAAATCCATACACACTCTTAACCGCATTAAGAGAAAATTACCGGTGGTTTACAGTGCTTGATTTGAAAGATGCTTTCTTTTGCATACCCCTGGAGAAGGGGAGTCGAAAGCTGTTTGCTTTTGAATGGGAAAATCCGCAGACAGGACGAAAGATGCAGCTGACATGGACAAGGTTACCACAAGGATTTAAAAACAGTCCAACAATCTTCGGTAATCAGCTGGCAAAAGAACTTGAACAATGGAAACAAAGTGATCCAGAATTAAAGCCTGGACATTTACTTTTACAGTATGTGGATGACATTCTCATTGCTACAGAGACAAGACCTGCTTGTGTAAAGGTAACCATTGACCTTTTAAATTTTCTGGGACTAAGTGGGTACAAAGTATCTAGAAATAAAGCTCAAATAGCGAAACAGACTGTAATCTATTTGGGATTCGAGATTACCCAAGGACAGAGACAATTAGGAACAGGGCGTAAAGAGGCAATCTGTGGTATACCTGAACCTAAGAATGTGCATGAACTGAGAGCTTTTCTAGGAATGACCGGGTGGTGCCGCCTCTGGATACTGAACTATGGACTGATAGCAAAGCCGCTGCATGAAGCCCAGAAAGTCACACCGTTTGTCTGGGGCCCAGAACAACAGAAAGCCTTTCAGGATTTAAAACGAGCCCTGATGACTGCACCAGCACTAGGACTCCCAGATTTGACTAAGGACTTCCAACTGTTTGTGCATGAAAGACAACATCTTGCACTAGGAGTGTTAACTCAGAGAATGGGAAGCTGGAAGAGACCGGTAGGATACTTCTCCAAACAACTGGACACTGTAAGTGAAGGATGGCCAAGTTGCCTTCGAGCAGTTGCAGCCACGGTACTGCTCATACAAGAAGCCCGAAAATTGACTTTGGGGAGAATGATAACGGTATATGTACCACATATGGTAATTACCGTTTTGGAACAAAAGGGGGGTCATTGGTTATCCCCTAGCAGAATGATGAAATATCAAGTGATCTTAACCGAACAAGATGATGTAATTCTAAAAACTACTAACCTGACCAATCCTGCAGTCTTTTTGAGCTCTGTACAGGAAGAAGGACAACTGGAACATGACTGTCTGACCACCATCGAGTATGTATACTCCAGTCGGGAAGATTTGCAGGATACACCATTGGAGGATCCTGACTGGGAGTTGTATACAGATGGCAGCAGCTTTGTGGAGAGTGGAATTCGATACGCAGGATATGCGGTGACAACTGAAAACACTGTTGTAGAAGCAGATTCCTTACCTTGCACAAGCTCTGCTCAAAAGGCAGAATTAATAGCTCTAACAAGAGCATTGGAATTGAGCAAAGAAAAGAAAGTAAATATCTGGACTGATTCAAAGTATGCTTTTGGTGTAGTACACGTTCATGGAATTCTGTGGAAAGAAAGAGGATTACTATCCTCCCAAGGAACAAACATAAAATACAAAGAAGAAATTCTGAAACTAATACAAGCAGTCCAGAAACCAACTAAGGTTGCCATCATGCACTGTAAAGCCCACCAAACTGGAAATTCAAAAGAAATAACAGGAAATAAATTGGCTGACAGAACGGCTAAAAGAGTAGCAAAGAAAGATGCCTTTCTGATGGCAATAGTTCCTACTAAAACTATTACCCTACCCAGAGAAAAACCTAGGTATTCACAGGAGGATGACAAGTTAGCAAATTTACTGAAGGCAAAGAAAAATTTAGCTGGATGGTGGGTAAACACGACAGGTCAGATAGTGATTCCCCCACTTTTAATGAGGGAAATAATACAGACGAAACACAAGGAATCTCATTGGGGAGCAGAAGCCTTAGTAACTTACTTAAAGAAACACCTAGTATCAGTAAAAATGCTAGAAATGGCAAAAATGGTGATCGCTAAATGCGAAATCTGTCTGAAAAACAATCCATTGATAAAAAAGAAACTTCCGATGGGGATATTAAAATCAGGAATGGAACCAGGAGACTATTGGCAAATTGATTTTTCAGAATTACCTAGACAAAATGGGTTTCGGTACATTCTGGTAGGGGTTGATACTTTTTCAGGATGGCCAGAAGCCTTTCCCTGTCGGACTAATCAAGCTAAAGAGGTAATCAAATGGTTGTTACAAGAAGTTATTCCAAGATTTGGGGTACCAATTGGAATTTCTTCAGACAGGGGTCCACATTTTATTGCAGAGGTAGTGCAAAATGTCAGTAAGGTGTTGGGAATCACTTGGGATTTACATACACCCTGGAGACCACAATCTAGTGGAAAAGTAGAAAGAATGAATCAAACAATCAAAAGACAAATCAGTAAAATATGTCAGGAAACCAATCTGAAATGGCCTCAGGCCCTCCCGCTAGCCTTGTTACGAATACGGGTTCAACCAAAAGGTGAAACATTAATCAGTCCATACGAACTGTTGTATGGGAAACCTTATGAATCTCCTGAACCAAACGTGAACATGCATTTAAAAGGAAAACAGGATGTATGTAATTATTTTGCTTTCTCTAGGAAAAACTCTAACCGTACTTCGGAGAGTGATAGTGTGGAACAGACCATTATCTTTGGAAAATCCTGTTCATGATTTCCAACCAGGAGATTACGTATACGTAAAGACATGGACCTCTGAACCTCTGAAGGAACGTTGGAAAGGACCTTTCCAGGTGTTGCTAACCACATTTACTGCTATAAAGATTGCAGAAGCAGACGCGTGGATACATTACACCAGAGTGAAGAAAGCCCCACCAGTTTGGAAAATTGTTAACAGGGACGACAAAACATCGAAATTGATTCTGAAACATGTCTAATTTCCAGTATCAGCTTGAAATGATATTGATTCAGGGATTTTTGTTAGTGGGAGCCAGGTTAGAGACAAAAATTGGAAATGGTGTGACAAAAGGATATGGAAACACAGACCCTCAGACAGGAACAGATCAGGTAATTTATCTTCCAAGAAAAAATCCAGAAGAAAATTTAATGATAGGATTGATCAAGGAATTTGCCAATTTGCAAAATGTGTCACAGATTACAGCTTGTTTACCAATACCAAGGGCAGTGGGTGAGCCAATTCCATGGGGAATCTTAACTTTGAATTTGACTAACTTGGAATTCAATAATAGAACAATGAGGTGTAAACAGGAACTTAAAGAAACATGGGAATTGGAGTATGTTAAAACTGGGGAAGGAATGCCAGTATCTACAACCAGTTGGGAATGTAAGGGACGATTCGTGGCCCAACCTGGATTATATGAAGGTCCAGGACATAGGGGATGGTGTTATTACCCTAAAATGGAACAGAAAAACACCACCACATGGATAACAAAAACAAAATGTGAAAAGATTGACCAAACACAAACACAACAAGAGAAAGGAATGATTTGGGATTCTGTCTGGTCCATGACCATACTATCCCAATTTCAATATATGGCAAACACCTCCTGGTGTTTTGTCTGGGACGGAACAATCTTCACAACATGGCCCTCAGTAGATAATAAGGGAAGCTCAGTTCGGGAAAAGGAAAATTCTGTACCCTGGTGGAACTGCAAAAAAATTTACAATTGTAACACGATAGATTGGGCAATCCAGAAAGTTCCCCCGTTGGCAGCAGCCTTAAAATATGGATGTCTGTGTCGAGGCCTTAAGAATGACCTTCCACTAACTGACAAATATACTATACCTAGGGGCAAACAATTCAATTGTGGAAAAGAGACAATTCAAAGTCCAGGACATTTAGTCTGGGCAATGAGTGATGGAACTTGGACCACTCACTTACCTATGGATGGAAAAGTGAAACAGATAACATTAGGTATGCCAACATTATGCCCAATTTGGAAAAAATCTCCTTTCAAAGGCGAATTTGAAACTCTGAAGCTAAAACGTGTAAAAAGATCAGAAGGTGATAATGAATGGAATGAACCCTCAGCCGGAGTAAGAGTGAGCTGGTTCTTAGAATCCTTGTTAACACCTCTATCATCCTACAGGAATAGAGATTGGATATATCGATTAACAGGGCAAGTTGAGAGGTTGGCAAATGTGACCAGGAAAGGGTTCAGAGACATGAATCTTCAACTACAGGCAACATCTAGAATGACTTTGCAGAATAGGCTGGCATTAGACATGATTTTACTTAAAGAGCATGGGGTCTGTGGATTCCTGAAAGACAGAGTGGATCATTGCTGCATACATATTCCTAACGTAACTCAGGATGTAGAACATGATTTAGATTTACTGGAAAAAATAAAAACTGACACTCATGAACTTCAAGAAGACATGAAAGAAAGTTGGTTGGACAAAATTTTTAGTGGATTAGGATGGAACTTGAGTTCATGGGTCAAATCGCTGATAAACACTGCATTAGTTTTACTAATAGTCTTTATGACTATTTTTCTGGTCTATTATTGTCTGAAGAGACAAATAAACAGCAGAACTGCTTTCAACCAGATGATCATTCAGGCAGTAACCAGACCACAAAATCCACAAGATGAAGATTATGAAAATATGTTCTAAAGGCTCCCACCAACAACATGAAATAAGTTGTATTACTAGATAAATTTCAGAAATAGAAGTGAAAGTCTTGAAGTGATTTTCAAAACTTTCAAAGGGGGGAAATGTTACTAATACTTAAGAATTTTTTTTAATCATAAGATGATAAGTTTAATAAGATAGGTATACTGGGAAAAAGGGGTACTGTGTTTGCTATAGAGTCTGCAGAGTTAGCCATAGGATGTTAAATTTTAACAGGTTACCGTGGAAATCCCATTAGGTGACTTACTGGACCTAAGAGACCGTCATGGACAGTAGTTGAATACAATAAGGTTGCCTGGACTTCCTGCTTTAGAACTAGCTAGAACTGGTCTTGAGGATTGACCAAGAGCCAAGGTGTTAATACGCCTGCGCAAGAAGGAGAGGTGAAAAGTGCACAGCGAGGAAGACATACGGCCTTCATCGCAGAGACCCCGGCCCACGACCACCAGAAGAAAATACGCATGCGCAACCAGGAGGAGTTAAAGGCGGAGACTATGGAAATGATTTCTCGGAACTCATTATAATAAAGACCACCTTTTCGCGGAAAAGTTATGCATATGTATAAGAATTCATGGAATATGTAACATTTTACTACATAAATACAGAATGATTTCTCAAGGGAGGCGCGCACGGTTTTTGGAGGGACTACCTCCTCGTGCCGCCCAGCTGCAATAAAGGTGTGCCTGCTTCTTAATGCTACATTGGTGTTAAGAGGTTTTATTCCCGATTTCGGTGACAGTTAGAATTAAGAAAAAGACATAAATGAATATAAAATTATGGGTCAGCAAATATAGGGCTTTACCTGTACTCTTAACTGTCTCAGAAAATTTATTTTCAGTAAAATTCTGTATGTAAGTGGTACAGATTATTATGTTGTTATTATTTGCTACTGTAAATAATATTTAACAAGCAGAACGCTATGATAATTTGTTCATGTTGGCCAAAATTAAATACTGAAACCAACTTTTGAAATATAAATTTTTAACTGACAGTTAGGATGCAAACAATGGAAACGGTCATTTGGGCTGAAATGTTTTAAAAAACTTTACATTCTGATTTGCTTCATATATCATCTACAACTGAAAGGGTCAACATTTAGAATCCGTATTTAAGTCAATGCTAATATCAATAAACTTCAGTTTAAATTAATGCAAAGGATATACTCTAATGGAAAAGAAATTACTCCCTTTACTAGCTAACTCTAAAGTCTAACAATCTGAAAGAGCTTCAAAATATTGTTCAACATTGTATGTGCAAAACTGTGTTTAGTGTCTTCAAAGGACTCTAAGTGGCCAGACATCTCTCATACCACCTCTTCTAACTGCACACATCGGAGACGTTAGTTCTGTGGTTTCTGTTAAGGCCTGTAGTGACAACTGCTGGGAAACTGTCACTCTTGTGCTTTCAAACAACTGGTCTGGATATGTGAAATTTGCAGAACTGGAAGCAATAGCTGGAAAGCATCCCGAATATAAGTAGTACTGTTGCAGCCCTAATGGGGAGAGAAAACATGTTGTTCATCAGTATAGCCGTCACGTATTTAAGGAATTACATTGTACTTCTAAAATAAACTTTTTTTTTACATCTGCATCATGCTATATTAGCATATGTATTCACACAAGATTTTAGAATCTGTAGATAACAAAAATGATAAATTACAACAGTTTACAGCTAATAAGCGTAGCCTGAATCACTGTCTAAAACTCTGATTTCACCTCAGTTTGAACTCTTGGAGAGTTTTGTTTGTAATGTGAACAGAATAAAATGCCACAGTGTTCAGAAGTAGATTTAACTTTTTAAATACAAATCAGCTAGTCTCTCCATCGACAGAACTAATTTTGAAGTTGCTGTAGGTGGAAGAAGTGTCACTGAAATTAACAGTTTGCATTATTATAATGGCTTTAACACATAGTACTATTTTGGGAATTTCTAATAGTGAACAGTATAGCAGCTTGAAATACTCCCTGAACCTAGGCTGTACTAATACATATTTGTATACAAATATGGGATTTAAGAGTTACAAAACGTCGTGTTCCACAATTGTGGACACTCCCAGATTTTGCAAATCCTGGAGCATAGAAAGATACACCAGCTGCAACAGCAGTTTTATCCTATAACAAAAGGAACCACATAGTAATCTTTACTACAGCTCTAGTCAACTTTCCATGATTTTCCTTAAAGGTATTGTTAATTCAGTGCAAAATTGCTTACTGTAAAACAACCTCTTCCTCATTTTCAAGGGATCACAGCTACTGGATACAGAATGACAATTTGTAGTTGCTACTATATGTTTATTTGCATTTAAAGAGAAGTGTAATCTAATTAGCAGAGTTCAAAGAACTCGTCCTGCAGATAGTACACATTTTAGTACTCTACAAGCATTTTACTCCCTCTTGACCTCTTCTCAGTAAAACTGAGGCACATTTTACTCACTGTACTTTTCTGATGAAAAATAGCTCATGGTGTCTAATAGAAGAAGTCACTCATAGATCATGATGTCTAATAAATCACTCATGAACATTTTGGTGATGTCTGACACATGGTTATCTATGCACTGAGCAAGCCTGCTGCTAGGCTGTGAATCTTTGCAGAAATCTAAATGTCTGTGGATGGAAAAACACTGTAGCGTACCTGCAACTCAAATTTTAAAGAAAAGCATAGTCTGAAACTATCTGTGAAGATGAAATACTTCACAAGATTTGACGTAGGGAACAGAACAGTAAGAACAGACTTATCCCAAGCAACTTATGAATAAGTTAAAAAGGGCCAAACAGCACACTGCAAATTGTCTGCTGTGCTCTGACCAATACAGCAGCAGAATTTAAGAGCTGGCCAGTCTCACTTCAGTCATACAGTTCTTAAGAATCCTCAGTAAACACAATATTACTACTATAATATTTGTGGGAGAGGCTGAACACAAAAACGAGAGGTTTATGAGCTGGCACTGAACTGCCAGAACGATAGTGTCATTACTTTTTATATAGTTCTTTCTTCAGACATAAATGTGACTGTTTCATTTCAAAATAATTTTGCTAGAATATTTCATAATGTGAAAAAAGTGAAGGCTTACCTCTAATAGCACACTGTCAATGATGGGGTTAAGAACCTCTGCCTTCATATTGCTCTGTAAACCGGAAAATAGAATTAAATGTCAGGACAAGAAATACATTTAACAGCAATACATTGATATCAGAGAAGTGGTTTTATGAATTCTATAAAGGTCTTGCTTCACCTTGATTCTTATTCAGACTGTTTATCACAGTATTCCTGATAACTGTGTCTACCTTTCATACACACTTCAGTAGACCCTACGTATTTCTGTCACTGAGTACAATGAACTAAGACGGGCCCAGGGTTTTACTTTTTCATTAATTCATGTACGACAGAGCTTCAAGTTGCCTGGTTTCCTATGGATATGAGATTTATGTGATGACATTGTCTGTCCATCTGTCTGTCAGCGCCCTTTTCATCTCCCCTTAAATGTTAACCGCTTGCTGATTTCAAGGAAACAAGAAGGAGAAATACACGTCAGAAAGATAATGAAGTTCTTAGAAGTTTCATGAAAATCTGCGGTTAGATGAGAATGAAAGGCCTAGATTATAGAAGGATAAACAGGTGAAACAGAAGGATATAGAAGGAAAACCAGGTGAAACACAGATCCCCAAACTGGAGGCAGTATACGTTGAGCTGGACAATGCAGGCTGGCCAGTAAATATAGCTCAGCACACAGAGCATTTTTCTCAGCCACCAGATAGGAATAAAAATGGGTACAATAAATAGTGACATTACTAGAGGCTACAGAAATCAAATCCCTAGAAAACCAAGGTTCATCAACTCTTCTGCTTTTTAAAATGGCAAAAATTCTTTCCGTTCTTATTTCTCACTGCTCTTTGCATTGTGGTTTTTCAGAAGGATAGTAACCTCCATCAAGAGTTGCTTTCTTCCAATACCAAACAGTGGACTTTATTAGAATGATGGAAACACAATATTGATTAATTGTAAGTTAAACCTTGTAGCTTTCATAGTACTGATTTAAAGAAACATGAAACACCTTAATTTTAGTTTGGAGAAAGATGTCAGAACAAAAGGAAGACAGTTAGAGAAAAGAAGAGCAATTTCACTGTCAGTCACTAGAAAATCCATTACGAAGTGCACTGTTTAGCTGATTGTCAATAAACTGATAGAGAGCAGTTATCAATTAAATACTATTGATTGTATGAATCAACAAGTTAAAAGTTTGAAAGAAATCTTGTGTAGCAAGCAAAGCTATTATTTCTTATTTCTGCATTACTGCTCACTCAGAAGCATTGCCAACATTGTAGACAATGCGTATAGCCAGCACTACAACTAATGTCTGAATTATACGGATAGAACTATAGGGATGGCATTATGTTTGAAAAAAACCAGTATTTTCTGTTCTAAGCCATTTCTCAGTTTTCCATGAGTTAATGCGCTTTGCAGGTTAGTTGATGTGTTTGTGAACCTGGGTGCTGTTAAGGAAGAAGTTGAACCACTGAGACATGCAGGAAGATGTAGATTTTCAAGAGTCCTGTGTGACAGGTGCTCCTTACTTTCCTACTGATCATCACAGAATCACAGAATGTTAGGGATTGGAAGGGACCTCGAAAGATCATCTAGTCCAATCCCCCTGCTGGAGCAGGATTGCCTAGACCATATCACACAGGAATGCATCCAGACGGGTTTTGAATGTCTCCAGAGAAGGAGACTCCACAACCTCTCTGGGCAGCCTGTTCCAGTGTTCGGTCACCCTCACCGTAAAGAAGTTTTTCCTCGTATTTATGTGGAACCTCCTGTGTTCCAGCTTGTACCCATTGCCCCTTGTCCTGTCAAGGGATGTCACTGAGAAGAGCCTGGCTCCATCCTCATGACACTTGCCCTTTACATATTTAAAAACATTAATGAGGTCACCCCTCAGTCTCCTCTTCTCTAAGCTAAAGAGACCCAGCTCCCTCAGCCTCTCCTCATAAGGGAGATGTTCCACTCCCTTAATCATCTTCGTGGCTCTGCGCTGGACTCTCTCTAGCAGTTCCCTGTCCTTCTTGAACTGAGGGGCCCAGAACTGGACACAATATTCCAGATGCGGCCTCACCAGGGCACAGTAGAGGGGGAGGAGAACCTCTCTTGACCTGCTAACCACACCCCTTCTAATACACCCCAGGATGCCATTGGCCTTCTTGGCCACAAGGGCACACTGCTGGCTCATGGTCATCCTGCTGTCCACTAGGACCCCCAGGTTCCTTTCCCCTACACTGCTCTCCAACAGGTCTGTCCCCAACTTGTACTGGTACATGGGGTTGTTCTTGCCCAGATGCAGGACTCTACACTTGCCCTTGTTATATTTCATTAAATTTCTCCCCGCCCAACTCTCCAGCCTGTCTAGGTCCCTCTGAATGGCTGCGCAGCCTTCCCGTGTGTCAGCCACTCCTCCCAGTTTTGTGTCATCAGCAAACTTGCTGACAGTGCACTCTATCATGATGACAGTGCATCATGGTGAGCAGAAGGCCCACATCCTCCTCCAAAAGCTTACAGGGATGGGACAGCACATAAAGATCACCAGACTGCCATACTATAACTCTCTTCTAGAGAGTATTTTGGCAGTGGGAAGTGTCTTTGTGCTCAATTTCTTATGTGGCCACACTAACGTCCACAAAAATGATCTGGTCCTAAAAACTGAGTACAGAGTTGATAAGAACAAAACCTAGTGCAATGCTTATGAAAGCTTTAGTTTCCAATTTTCTGAGTTGGGCCAGCTTAATATTTCATGTGCAATTTATTTTTATATGTTTGTGCATGTATTTATTGCAAGTGTCACAGAAAGATATGCTAAAATACAATCCCCAAATGCAAAATAAGCAGTTTCTCCCAGAGTAATGGGAAGGAATGTAAATTATTCAGAATAAAAGCAACCCAGTAAATCATATTCTCTACAAATAACCCTGAAAAAACTTGCTCAGAGATGTGCTGGAAGAGCTCATGGCAGAACTGGGAAAATTTCCTTTGATGTACATTCACATTTTCATGGAGTAATCAGGAAAGACAGAGTTTGTTCTTCTGTGATGTTTACAGAACAATTTCAGCAACAGCACAATTTTGCCTCTGGATCCTGTTAGAATACTCAGATGTCAGTCATCTTTGAAACACCTTGAAAAGACGGGATACTATTTCTAGCAAAGATGTTCACAGATAAATGGATGCTCCTAAATAGAATATCTTGAGATACAAGACAGAGCGATTTTTTTTTTAAGATGGACGACCGAACAGATTTTCTAATCTCTTAAACCTTTTGAAAACAGAGTGGCCCTAGGCCAGGGGATTTAGCAAAGGCTAGGAAGACAGCTTGTGAAACCATCGTAAGGTACTGGAAGTGTTATCTGTTAATGACTTTTACACAAATGCATACAAAAGGGATAGGCTGAGTAGGAAAAGAAAATACAATCAAGTTGTGGGACTTCAATATGGGGTACTTTCAGTACGAGAAGATAAGAAGTATTGAGTGGTGATCAGGAAAAATGGGAAATGGTGTCTAGAAAGAGATTTTAGAAGGCAGGGGTCACACTGCAGTCTATCAAGGCTTATAAACTTTCTCTGCAACAGGGAATCTGCTGTAAAAATGCTCTGTGTTCTTGATCTGAGAAAAGAAGTGCCCTCTTTGCTGGTACCTCATGTAAAGCCACCGGACTCGGGTAATAATTTCTGTTTCAAGAAGTGAACTATGTTAAAAATGCCCAAATGCTACAGAAAATGCTGTTGTCTTACCCCAGCTGCTGTTAAAGAATCAGAAAACTTCTTTGATAAAGATGAAACTTCATTACACATGGCACTTGTTAAACTGGTTTAAAAAAAAAGAGAGACAAATATAAAAATACATCCTTGTCCTATCAATGGATAAAAACCCTGTGACTGTCCCAGACACAAACTTCATCTTAGAAGCCAAGAATGCTCTTAAGGCAGTTTTGCTTCTAGTAATTTTAAAAATATTTTGGGGTAGACTTTGTTCATGACACAGTTTTTATATTCCTCCACTGAAAAATCCATTGCTGACTACAGCAGCAAAATCGTGTCACGTTGGCTCAAACACTAGTCTTTTTTGATAGGGCAACGTTTCAATTTTTTAAACTCTCGACTTCTAGTTTAACTATTGTTTTTCTGATGATTGCAGCAACACAACTCCTAGAAATACTGTTGGAAATAAATCAAACTTTAATGAGAACAGTGGGAAGTTTCCTATCTAAGCAATAAAACATCTACTCTGTACTAGAAGAGGAAGTACCCTTGTGGTTAAAATACAAGAGAACAAGGAGGTCTAGTTCTATTCCTAGATCTTTCACTGTTTTGGTAAACATTCAGAAATGCATCACACAGAACCTCATCCTGCAAGGTGCACCACACCTTAGGTCTAACTCTGAAAAATACTTGTTCAAGTACTTTGTTTTAGACTGAAATGTTCCTATGGACTTTGCTATTGTTACTAGCATTCCTAAGGATAAACACTTGGTTAAATACTTTACTTACTTAGGACTCAAGTGCTTACAACATCTTAACGTCAAAACCCACTGAAATTAGTAGAATCGATTACTACAGAGATCTTGAGATCTGAATTTTGAGTCTCACTAGATAAACTGAACTCTTGAATTTATGTATGTTTTGGTGTGGTTTACTACAAAGTTACTGACAAATGTGGTCTTATTGTTTAGAACTACAGATCGATTTTTGTATATTTTTGGCAGATAAACACTAGATAATGAAACTTATTGGCAGATGATAAGACTGCATTATGCACTCCAAAAGCAAATTCTACATATGCTAGCACAGTATCTTTTGCAGAGAGAACAGGAAATGCAACCCAAGTGAGCATGTACATTCACTTGCTGGAGCAGAAACAACTTTCAGCCTGTGAATAGGTCATGTTTTTGTAAACATACATACGTTAGCCATGTCAAAAAATGACAGGTAGCCTCTGTAACTTGATTACGTAAGAAAATACAGCACCAGGACCTCTAAAGCCAATGTTGTTTCTTGATCCATGAACTTACTGTGTCTCAAGTGCCAAAAGCTGAACGAAACTTCGAGTTTTAAGCAAATGTCAAATGTTTATTCATGAAGTCCATAACACTCACTTTGTCAGTACTTTTGCTTGATCTTGAGCTGTTTTTTCTACTTCCTGCCCATGTAGAATTAATTCTGCTACTTTATGAAGCTGTTCAATACAACGAGCAGTTACCTCAGCCAGACTTTCAATGGACAGCATGTAGATTTCCTTAAATTAAAACCAGGGAAGAATATAATCAATAATAACAAGACTGATAAATATACATACAAAAGAATTTGAAACATAGGAGCCCTTCCCACCTCAATTGGAAATACCATCACATACATAGTGAAGTAATATCAGCCATAATGTCATCCTCACAAACAATACTGGAAAATGAAATACCCAGATTATAAAATACAGACCTTATACTCATCCTGAAAATTAGTAAGAACAAGTCTACCATCTATTTAGAAGGGAACTAGGTCTCAGATTTTCTAATGTAGCATTTTAAACCTAGTCCTAACAAATACAAAGATCTCTTAACTCTAGAATAAGTCATAATTACTTTCATATGGAGCCAAAGGTATTGAGTCATCCCTCAGATGAATCTCCAGAGTAGAAACGGATACTACTCCCAATAAAAAGTGGCTTTTATCAGCAATGATAAAAATTCTGCCTAGCTCTATGGCGTTACAGCCTTCACAAGCTAAAAAACACCACCTGGAAATCTGTAATCGCATAAAAATCTGTAACATGTACAGTGTAACTCTGTCTCCTTCTTCGGACCTTTTTTGTAAGGAAACATGACACATAATGTCTTTATTAGAATTCATTGAAAAAATCTTGACAAAGATACCAACCACATTTAATATTGCTATAACTTGGTGTAAAATACTCAATCACAATTAAACTTATCAACAAGAGGGGTTGTCTAAACGGACACAATACTTTTAGCCTTAAGAGCTATCTTTCATAAAGAGAACTAACACTGTGACTTACCTAAATAATATTTGTGTTTTGTCTGTTTGTGATTTAAACTGTTTAAGAGTCTAAATAAAGTCTGAGAATTTTTGCCATGTATTGTCACTGGGAGAAAGAGATGCCAAGGAATGCTGAGATATGACTTTCCATGTGCTATCAACACTACACCACAGAATCCCTCAGCTCACTGTATGTTGTATATAGACATGCATACACACAAAAACATATAAAAAAATAAAAACAATGCGACGGGCAGAGGACCTGCTACTTTGATATTTACATATGGGAACAGACTAACAGTAAAAATATTTATGTAAGTTAGTTTCCTATTGGGCCTACAGTGAATAGTTATATATTAATATTTCTTAATACTTCCACAAGTTTAAAAAATAAGGACAACATATAAAACCAACACACAAAGATAAAAAAGTAATCTTATCAAAGTATGACTATTTGCTTAATGAAACTTATCCTCCAAAACCTATTTTACCTCCACAGTTTTGTTTTTATCTGCTTCTGTTTTATCACTGTCAGTTTTATCTTCTTCAGTTTTTTCTTCACCAGGTTCTCCAGGTTTTTCTTTTAGTTTCTCTTCTATGACTGCTGGGGTGGAAAAACTGGCTTCTTCCAGCCATTCATGAGCTTTTTTCCTAGCCTGTCAAACAAAGAACCCAACCCCAAAGTTCAGTTCAAATAGGGAATATCAAATGATGTTCATGAACATTAATTAACAATACATTTAATTACTTCCTTTTTACATTCAGAAGTTTAAACATATCAAGCCTCTGTGTGGCACTTAGTTAGGCGTATATTTACGAAACCGTAGGGAGAAGCATTTCTGACTGCATAAAGATTGATCAGCCAGGGATAATTCCTCTACAGGTATGACATTCCTAACCAACACATAGAGCTGGCATTAATACCAAAGTTACTAATATTTCAGCTTTATGAGGTATCTTTCAAAGGAATTTACATAGAAATATATTTTTCCAAATAAAAAAATAAGAAGGTCGTATAAAAAACAGAAACAAAATGGTGAGGTAAGAGAGATGTACTAAATTCTTAAAGGAAAAATAGATAGAAAATCACTGTATCTTCAGCTGCCTTCCCAGGCATGAAAGTAGATCAAAGTGGAAAAGCCTTGAAGTTTTATACAACTTCAGACTACTCTTATGGTTAGTAGGAAATTTATGATGTCTCTTTTTCAACATGAAGTCAAACTAAAATATATTAAGACCTAAGCCTAAGCTAGTTATCTATAGTCTATCTATGTAGCTAGAGAGATAAACATTCATCTGAGCCTAAGATCAGCAGGTGAATCACCTTTAAAGGGGCCTGATAGTACAAATGTTACTAGTGTTGTGACTAGCTTATAGCCATCTAACTTTTAGATGATTGAAGCTAGATGAGATAAATCCAAGACTTCACTTCTAGCTAAGAAGGTCTGGAGAATTCCCTCAGAAGAATAAACATGATGAGCAAGAAAAATAATTCTGAACCTGACCTTCATTCCCAGTACGTAAGACCAAATCTGCTGTGCTCATGAACTCTGTTCTGCTGAGACATCCCTGGTTCAAGCGGATAGTAACATGGCCCATTGTGCTAGCTAGTCATTGCAACTGTATTGCCTTACTAATCTCACTTCTTCTATGAAAGCTTTTCTATATTTATCATTTTAGTCACACCCTCCTGTACTTTGCTTTCTGAACTGTCTGAACTGAGCTAGGTACTGCTCTGTGTCACATTTCAGAACAAAGCCCTCCCTCTTTGTCTTTGTCCAAGAAACAGAGGGCAGCTCACTAACAGGTGCTAACCTTATTCAGTTTGTCAGGAGTAGCAGCAACGTGCAATTCAAACAGCAGTTCAGTGAGCATGCTGACAAACTCTTCTCCCATATCTGCTGCAAGAAAACACAAGACAATTTTTGTTAGGATGTTATCACTATAATATTTTACACGATCAAATACACCCAGTCAAATAGTTTCCTCAAGCACTCCAGCACTTAACAAACAGTGACAGTGATACAAGAAAGGGGTGTGTGGGTATGTGTGTGTATATGGTCAAATAAACAAGAGAACAAGCAACAGAGATACCTGTACAACCAGATACGCTAGCTTGACACTTTGACTACTCTTCCCAGCCCATTCTAAATTCCACTAAGTTTCACAAAAATAGGTAAGAGGGGAAGAAGCTGCATGATCCCTAGTTATCTGACAAAAATACATGATCCACAAGATAACCAAAGAAGACATACTAACCTTTTATTTCAAACCAAGGAATAAAAACTGCAGCAGGGACAGATACAAATAAGTTTCAGAGGAAATATACTGGAAAATGTTCTCCATTGCTCTGTCTGCAAACCACAGCTAAGAGGTGTGTTTTCTTTCTATTTTAAGATTGAGCTTTGCTTAAATGAAGAATGTTTTCTGTTCTGCTTTGGAGTAATGAGCCTTAAAGAATCTGCACTTTTATTTCACAAGATTTATGAGCAAAGATAAATATCACTAGTATTCAAACTTCATCTTTATTATACATATTTCTTTGACTACTTGCAGTTGTCATATCTAACATGCTCTAAGTTCCTAAAAGTTGGTATTTTGGTTGGTTCTGTTCACCTACACTTACTGAGTTTGGAATCTTCATTAACATTTCCTCGTGGAATATACAAAATGCATTTTTTTTAGCCTGATGACACTAAAAGGTCAAAGTCCTCATACTGAGCCTGATAAAAGTCCAGCTACTTCAAAAATGAATTTCGTGTCTTGCTGTATTCCCACTTTTTTATTCATTTATTAAGTAGGGCCAGTTCTTCCATTTTTATGCAAATCTTCAGTACTGGGCGGAGGGCCATTAATCTCCAACGAGTCTGGGGATTTTGGTAGAACTGTTTATAGTCCACAGTATGTTGCAACATGTGGAAAGGTGGTGGAATCTGACACTCAAATTATACTCTTCTAGAGCAAAGGACATCTCATCCTTGCTTGTAAAGAGAGTGGTTATCTTTGGTGCTATAAAATGAATTAGTATTTAGCATGAAGAACTCTTCACCTGCAATGACCAAGAAACTGAGCTTTCCTCTTAATAGCAGAGGAAAATGTCAAGAAGATTGTATTCTGGCAGGCCAAAGCGATGAACAGAGTTCATTTCATTGCTGCCCTTATCAGTAAATTTTGGCAACAGGATTTTCAGGTTTTTGCAATACAGCACCTCTGGGATACACTGAATTCACTTGTTCTTAAAACAATGCCAAATTGTTTTATAAACTGCAGCATGTTGAAAACTGATAAGCAGTTCACTGGATCAATGCAAAATTACCAAAATTGTTGATAACTGGCATATTCAATTAAATACTTACTTTGGTTAGTGTCATCCTTAATCTCACATATAAAATTTTTGGTGTTAATGGCTTTCAAAATGTACGTAAAGCTACTTTTTCAGATACTCGCCTCTCATGATTTCATAAACAACTGAAAGGAAAAGAAGCTGCAGTGAAAAATACATGAAAGGGTTGCATAATCAAAGCGAGAGGAAACATCAGAGAGATGGGTATGCATTTGGCTTTCTCCTACTTATGTCAGAAAATATATTTTCCTTTTCTTTCTTTTCATATTGATTTTGCACCTATCTGACTGTTAAGCAAAGACACAAAACAACTACGATTCCAGTTTCAAGGTTGCCAAGATCAAAGCCTAGCCCCAATCCTTTCCCAAAACAGTCCTCCAAAGATCACTGCAGTAATTTCTCCTCGTGTAGCACTGAAAGTGTTTACGGTAGAAACTAAAAGCAGCACCAACATCTCCGAATGAGGTCCTGAGAGTCTAGAATAAGAAGGGATCCTGAGACTTCACATAAAACCAATGCCCACCCTTTTCAAACACTTGAATGCAAAGTACTGGTTCTCCTCCCAGCTAGCCTTTTTTTTTGCTGAATATATATAGCACTGACAAATGACACCATATAAATAACATGACTTTGATGATGAGAAAGTGGTAACAGATTAGCAGTAAGTGGTAATTAACTTGTTTTCAAATACTGCTCAGTGGCTAGGTAAGATTTAACACTTTCAAACAGCATTAGTTAATCTCCGTTTTTTGTAGGGGGGTGGCTTCCTTACAGAAAGGAAAAAAACACGAGTTTTATTGAGCTAGGAAGCACAAATTAAAATCCTACTGAAGGCAAGTTAGTTGTAGTTTTGAACTGTTTAGCAAGCAGGATTAAACTCAAAAATTCCTCCACAGAATCTAACATAGCCTGCTACCTCTTGCTAGATTAGCTAGCTTAAGTAAAAATACATAATTCTGTATAAAAAATACACTATTAAAAGAGCATATGGCTTACTGACTTGATTTTATAAGTGTAAAACCTATTAATGTGCTTAACAGGATTTTAATTGTATTAACTAGCTTGAACTAAGAACACAAACTAGAATGAAGCCTTCTCTTCACAGCAAGACATGAGTTGCGTTTAATCCTGATGAGACAAACTGTTGTTAAACTTTACTGTCTTTTATCTAGGCTGGATGAAAAATGATGTTTACAAATTTTGGTAACATTAAACACAGACCATTTTCTTAGTGTAAATATTAATTATACCACGGAAATATGCTTAAGGTCCCCACAAGTCATTTCAGGTAAACAATTCCAGTTTAAAAAAAAACCAAACAAACAACTCAAACCTAGACCCTAAAAGAACAAGTGTGCTCCCAGAAGGATACATATCAATGCCCCCCAGAAAGCTAAACTGATCTGTAAAATATGACCAGAATACTAAGCATAGTCAATAGCGAGTCACTGGAATCCAACTTAAATTATGTAAAGACTGGCAAACTGAAGTACCAATGAAACATTAAACTGTTCAATAGAACTGTGCTTCATGAGGGGAAATGGGCATGCAAATCACATACAACATTACCTGGAAAGGTGCTGGATATTGTTTTTATGTAAAAATGGTAGACAATTGTTATGTAAAGGCCTATTACTAGAATTCTTTGTTTTACAAGGTTTTATGCATTTGCTGCATAAATGCACTTAATAAAAACACTTAAGATCCTGTACATTAAGAAACTCAAGAAAAGGTCTGTTTTCCCTGAGTCAGGAGGATTATAAGAAACCTTCACTCACTCTGACAAGATTTTAATGAAGGTAACACATTTGTGTGACTGGGAAAGGTACCCAGACTAGGACACTGTCTAGAAGAGACGTGTCAAAGCACTATACAGTGTTAAGAGCACTATCGATGCAGTGTTGCATGTACTACAGATTACGGGTGAGAAGCTGAAGAAAGAAGTAAAGGCTACATGTCCCAGGTTAGGAGCCTGACCACAGAACTGTAGGCTCAGCCCTAACAGAAAGCTACTTTGAGAAGCGACTAACCTTTCTATTCTTTTGGTGTCCTCCAGTGGAACTAAAATTTATCCAACTTAATACTAATAAATGAAATTTATCTGTAGTTCAAATAGTAATAAATCTTGAGCCTGATCACATTAAGGATGTGAGTCATTTTGAACTGCAGCCTGAAGTAACACCATTCAGCTGTAAGGCGGAGAGAACATGTGTGTGGTTATTATTTCCGCTGTCACAGAGAGGAAGATATGTTTCACTGGTGACTGGTTTGCTTTTGCAGGGGAAAAACCTGCAGCACGCTCTGGTTTGGTCTTTTTTTTTTAAGGTGCTCATTGCCTTGGTCCCAGCCTATTTAAAAGGCCAGTTAATGTTTCAAGGAGCATGATCAGCAGCTGTGCTTCACTGAAAAAACAGAACCTCTGACCACTAGAGAAAACATCACTTTGTGCACGAAACAGAGCTTTTCCTGGGGGCTGGTTTCAAAGCACGGAACTATTTTCCACAGAAATTAAGGAACAACAGGCATCTCATGAATCCTCACTCTTAAGCAGGTAACACACTTTCTTGACTTCTGTTTCTCACAACCCCACAGAGGAATGTGGGGTTTTAAAGAGTAATGAGGGGAAAAAAAACAGCACAAAACTCTACCACACTAAGACTTTACACTGAACATTTGCTGTCCCCTCTGAGAAGAAACAATAAGCTCCCTCTGAGAGACATCAGGCATACTGAGGAATCTCTGCTAAAAAGAGCAGTCTGAGTGGAAAAGACTTTCCAGTTAGAACATGAGAATATTAACAGTTTTTCTAACTTTTCTGAAGACTAGAGAAATCATACCTCACCATCTTGCAAAATGTAGGTTTTATGGGCAAAGCATCCCTGAGAAAATCAAGAGGATGTGGAAGAAATATCTTTTTATGTTCCTGTGTTTCTGAAACACAACTATATGGTGTTCAATGGCATAAGCTAGTCCTCAGTCAGGTCAAGGGGATTGTTTCTAATAGCTACAAGAGGTTTGGTATGGATCTCATAGGCCTGGACACATGAACTATGGTGGCTTTAAGCTAACTTCTTATCCTTCTGTTCTCAGCCTATTCTGGGGAATGCCAAAATTCCTGACCTAAGACACCTATTTTGCCTCTAACCAAAGCACCCACCCATTTTATTGTAACTGTTGTGAGCTGTTCTATGCACTGTCATGCTGGTCCCGTTCTCTTCAATGCTGTGCACTACGTCATAGTTACGGCATGCTTCTGCTACTTTAACTTCTTTCTCATACTCCAGGTGCCATGTCTCGCCAAGCAATACCTAAAAAACAGCTTTGCCACTATGTTTCAAAGTGACTTTCCTTCAAAAAGTTCAGGGTTCTCAAGTCTCTTTATAGTACTCTAATCTTTTCCCTATCTAGCAAGGGAGGGTGCAAAGGGAGGATGAAGTTGCTAAACAGAAAAGCATTGCTAAATGCTCCAAAACTTTCAGATCACACAATTTAATAAACAGATTCTGTAAGAAAACCTCAATTATCCAAAAGGTTATTATTTTCCCTTCTTATTTTTGTTTTGTTTTCACTGATGATATAGCAAAGTAATATAATACTTCTTTACGTTATATTTTCTATATCTCACAGTTCAGTTAAAATATAAATTCAAAATTAAGCATTGATCAGCTTCCAGAACTTTTAGAATATTAATTTCAGTGACTACCTTATGAAGAGTATTAGGATATCAGAAATTACAGTTTGGATTATAATTTTTTAAATTACTATATACAGAAGTAACAATTACTCATATGGTTAATTCTCCGTATTACTAATTACCATTCTGTGCCTGCACCACTTCATCATCTGATTCCTTTGGAATAAAAATCTCTTTTATAGCAATTATATCATTTTTCACAGTCTCCAACTGCTCTCCATCAAGCGTTGCTAAATATGACTGAATCTGTAAAAGAAAGGACAGTAAGCATTCCTAACCAAAACAAAGCATTTCTTAAATTGCTCATTTAGAGCCTGATACCAAAATAGGCTAAGAAATGGAAACTTCCATTATGCTCAAATCTTGTCTCTAACTTTCCAATGTAGACACATTTTTAGTTCTCACCAAAAAAATTTGTTGAGTATCACAAAAATTACACCAGCCTTGCAAGATCATAAGTTCTCTACCTTCTCCCAGAACATTAGTTTTGAATTATAAATCTATAGTTTAATTGCAAACTGTAATAAGCATTTTGGGATTGCTTGGATGAAGACAGCAGGCGAAAAGAGCACAGGCAGAATTCATGCTTAGTCTGAGCACTCATGGGAAGAGTTGGAAAAAGAAGTCTGTTTCCCCTCCTTCAAAATGCAACCAAGATTATTGACAGTCTACCTGTTCTGAAGAATGTATTGACAGGTCTTTGCATGTCTCAGGTGTCTGCAAGTCCCTGCTTATCTAACAGGGTGGCACGCCTAAGAGGGATGGAAACAGATTCTTTGAATCACTGTTTTGTTTGCACTACAGTTACGTGGTGTTAATCCCAAGATTGCACTCTCTGCCTATGGAAGCCAAGAGAAATGCCTTCTCTCTCTTTGATACAAAATTTTACTTTTAGCTTTGTTTCAAGTTTGGTTTTTTTTAAGCTTGCTAGACAGACGTGCAGACTGGCTCCGTGAGAGACTGGAGAAAGACGTTCAAGAAAGATGTGGAGGTGTTGGAGCGAGTCCAGAGGAGGGCGACCAAGCTGGTGAAGGGTCTGGAGGGTCTGACCTATGAGGAATGGCTGAGGGAGCTGGGGTTGTTTAGCCTGGAGAAGAGGAGGCTCAGAGGTGACCTTATTGCAGTCTACAACTACCTGAAGGGAGGTTGTAGTGGAGTGGGAGTCGGCCTCTTCTCCCAGGCAACTAGCGATAGGACAAGAGGACATAGCCTCAAGCTTCGCCAGGGGAGGTTCAGGTTAGACATTAGGAAGCATTTCTTCTCAGAAAGGGTCATTAGACAGTGTAACAGGCTGCCCAGGCAGGTGGTGGAGTCACCATCTCTGGCTGTGTTTAAGAAAAGACTGGACATGGCACTTAGTGCCATGGTCTAGCTGACATGGTGGTGTCAGAGCAATGGTTGGACTCGACGATTCCAGAGGTCTCTTCCAACCTGATTGATTCTGTGATTCTGTGAAGACATTATTTTCTTATGTTCCTCCTTGATGTGTCCAGCTCATATGCTCAGGGTTAAATGCAAGATAAAGTTGGGAGACCCAACTCAGGCTGTGAAGGACTACCTAGGGCTTTTTGGCTCTCTTTATAGCATTGTCCATTTCACAGGATTAGCTGGGACCCTTTTTTAATGGAAACTTTCAAAATAAAAACTTTAAAATATTTTTAAATCCCTGCTATTAGAAGGACATAGGACACTAGCAATGCCTTCAGTCTCTCTTGCGCTCCTTCTCTGGCCCATCAGAGTGTGGCTTTTGGGCTGTTAGGACAGGTCTTAAGCTTACAGTACTGTGAGTATTTTTTGTGTGTGTGGTAATTGGAATATGTTCTGCGAGTCTTTTGGAATATGTATCAGGGAATTGGACTTTTTGACCCAGACAGTTGCATTCAATCCTGTTGGAGAGAGTAGGACTATGAACCAGGATTTATCTAGGACATGACGTGAAGCACATCAGAAACTTCATGGTAACAACCTGCACAAGTCTTCCTTACCCTATGATATTTAACAGTAAAAGAAAAATAGTCTTGACACATGCAATTAACCTGAACTTGTTTTCTATTTATTTCTTTCCTGTTTTGTGGGTTTCTTTTTTGAAATTTTTTTTTTTGCAAAAGCAGGCCCTTGAACCTTACATGTAGGTTTTGAATTTATAATTTTGCATTTAGACATAACTGCGAGAACCAAAACCAACATGGACAGTATGTACCTAGCTGTTATTAAAATAAGCTTCTTTTATTTGTGACAGCAAATAAAACATTAAAAAAAAGTTGGTTATTTTTTATTAAAAATAACCCAGAGGGCAAGGAGTGCTAATTACTAAAACAAAAAGAGAAGAAAATACGTATTTTAAGAAATTTATTAAGAAAATTATTTCAATACAAAATACCACTGCTGGGAATCTACAGAAGTTCTATTAATGTCAGAGATCTACTGATAACTGAAATTCAAAAATATATTTATCATATAGGCCTTAGTAACTTTGACATGTTCTTCAGAGAGACATATAGCATTTGTATACTTCCAGTAATGATATCTTTGGATGGTTTTATGTAAGTTTAAAACCTAACACAATAAAGAAGACTTAGGAATTGAGTAAGTAATCTGTAATTAATTTTAATTCACTAGCCCCTAGGTGTAGTAGGTCTGGAATTCCTGAATGTAAGTATCAGTGCCTGATACAAAACCAAAGACATCAACCTTTTGCAAATTCTGAAAAGATATTTGCATAGTGTCACAAGCTGAAAAATACACACTATATATGGTCCTAACAAAATAACTTTCAGTTGTGAAATTGTTTGGTTTGAGTTAATCTTGGAGTTAAATTTTACGTGCATTGAGATTGATATCCCGAAGCCAAGGACTGGCCTGTGGGACCAATCCAGCTTTCTCTGAAGTTGATGAAAAACTTACCTGTTCATTTCACACGCACCTGCAGAGCAAAAATTTTTTACCAACCATTTTGATTTATACTGTCTGCACACTGTACCTGGGCTTCACTTTCATTTGACAGGATTTCCAGAGCTTCAAGATGAGACAAACCCTGGAACTCATCAAAAAGTAGTCCATAATGTGCTGTTCTTTCAACTGTAACTTGCTGGGCCCGCCTCTGTTTCTCTTTTTCTTTAGCTTCTCGCAACAGCTGCAAAAATATACATCATTCCTGTTGTTTTATAGGTAGTGCTGTAGGTATGACAGATTTTATTACTTTCTGCTTCTGCTTGTCTAGGAAGGAGTAATAAAATTTGGGAATATATCACACCTGCAGAGCTGAAATTTTAGAGCTGAAATATCTAACTTCTTTTTTTGATAAACTTCTCTAATAAAATATTTAGCTAGTATTCTAAGTGTAGTTTTTCCAATGGTAATTGCTAGCCATCTTTTTTTAACAAACAATGAACAAACAAATAATCTTACTTATGTTCTCAAAGGCAACATCAGCTATGGATACCATATAATAAATTTAGCCACCAATTACAATGAAAGAAAAATAAAAAGGACTACTTCATACACAGCCTTAGAGTCATGCAATCCATTCCACAGACCACAAAATGGGAAGAATATTATTATCAGGACCTACCCACCTACTTGCATAAACAATGCACCTACATAAATATTTTCTATAAAATATTTTTAGCAGATACTAAAGTCAGTTTTATATGACAGTAGGACTGACAATAGAGATTGGACTATACAGGTATTACTTCTACCAAAGGTGGGGCACAACTATACTCCATATACTTGGGGATATTTTGGAATGATCTTCTTATAAAATTCCCTTAGTGTGTAAGAAAGACAGAATAGTGTATGGAATAGGGTCTTCTATTCCTAGGAAGGAATGGCCTCTTGTATGAATTTGCTACAGTAGAGCTGGTAAATACAGCTGAACTGCATCTTAAGTCACATATAAGCCTCTGAATACAGATGAACTCTCAACACTTACACTGTTCCATCATTCAAAATTTCTATGATATTGCCTTCGGTTATTCATTTGTTATGAAAGACTTATGATGGCAGATTTTTCAGCCGCCACCTTCAAAAGATCACTCATAAAATTTTATGTGCAAATCACTGAAAAGGAAGCACTGTGTTATGTGACCCATGAGAACTGATTTATGTCACTTTCTGCCTCAGATTTTATGTGTGAATTGATGCATATTGTTTAGGAAGGTATTCTCAAAAGCTCATTTTAACTCTGTGGGCCTTAACAAGACTTACTTGCTTCTGGCTTACTACAACAGTATCAGTCTGTTTACACTTACAACAACCAACACTAAAGATGAAACATCTCATTAAAAGAAAAATACCTTACTCCTCTCTACAAGGAAGTAAACACGTAGTAAAATTACAGGTTTTTTCCATGTCTATTGATTTCCACAGCCTCCCTCCTCTCAGTGTCTGGAGAGTTAAAATAATTTTGTACTGACAGCACTTATACTTCTGTTCTGTTTTTATCATGTCTCTGAACTCTTAAACATATGAGCCATGACTGTGTAAGGGTACCATTAGTTTAGATGGACATTAAGATAGAACTTTTCACAGCTTTAACTCTTAATGAAACATATGTCTTATTCCAGTACTACTCATTTCCAAGGAAAGCAGTATAGCGATGTTTATGCTGGAAGATATCTTTCCACGGCTATTACAAAAACACCAACAATTTGATTCTGTCTCCAGAATGTAATGATATATCACCACATATACTATATTAGTAAAATCAGCTATTGTACATGTGATTATGCAGAAAAGATGATTTTACATTATCTTTTGTGGTTCTGTGATGAAAAAGAAAGTGGAGCAAGTAGAAAGCATAATATTTATTTCCATAAGCCTAGTCAATATCTACTGCAATAAATAAAGCCTCTCCCTGAGGCATATGAAACTGCATTGACAGAGCTGTATTTAAATAAATCCAACCTGAGACAGAGAAACTGTTCTTGCCATCAGTGTTTTGGTTCTCTTAAATCCAGGGTCGCTTTCTGCAAGGACATTCATGGTTGTCTTCCCAATAAATTCCAAAGCATCTAAGCCTCCAGATAATACACTTTTCCCCTGTAAAAAATAATGCAGTGTGGTTATTTTCTTTCCACTTCATGCTAATATGAACTGTAAAGAGTACTGCTTTTGCTGACACCATCTTTGAACATTCAGGTCCCTAGATTTTCTATGCTTTAACTAACAATAGGATTTATATGTTTATAAAATTATGTTACTTTGTTCTGAACACATTTTCAAAAAGAAAATAAGAACTATACAAATATTTCTAGTTTTAAAAGACTCACGCTGGAGGAAATGTAACACCTGTTGTCAATAAAAAATTTACGAATAATACCACTTGAATTTTATCTGAAGTGGCATCTAGTCCATGGGAACATATTTTAGATATGAATACTATGGAGCCAAAGTCCATCATGAACAGGATGACCCTGCCTTACCTAACTGATTTCTAAAATTTTGCACTTGTGATGACTCTGGAACTGCCTATCGAAATACAGTTGTTTTTCCTATGTCTTCTTCATATTAGCATTAGCCCTCACTCACAAGTTTTCATGTACACTGAAGAAGAATTTTCACTGGCTAAAGATTTCCACTTCAATCTGGATTATGCATCTGTCAGATACTCACATGCCGATGTAACCTGACATATATGGAAAACCCTACAAAAATTTCAAATGGCATTACAGGCAACTTACTGAGACCGTAAGTTATTCTTTTTGTTTGGTGACATTCACCACTGTGTTACAGTAGCCTCTCTAGGTTTGCATATGAGCACATTTCTCTTATTTGCAAATCTTATACAATGCTCAGGTAATCTTACTGGTGTCCAGCTCTCACAAGCCTTATGATGCTCCAGATTCTGTAGCAAGAGTCTTGGGAATAGTCTACAGGAATCTCCCTCTGCTCCCCAAATCTTTGATATTAGAGTGATGAGGCACTCAGAGTGAACTGGATACACACTAAAAAAAGAATTGCCACTTCATAAAACATGCTCAACGGGGAGTTAGCCTTCTATGCTTTTTCAGCTGATTCTGTCTTTCATAATTTCAAGGGAGATACTCAAAAACTCAGAGAAAAACATTTGTTATGGTAATAGTGTGTAAAAAATGTTGGGGAAGAAGATGACACAAAAATTGATTTGGAAACAGTATGGTACAGGATTTTGCAAAAGCTGAAACACAGAAAAACAGAAAAGGATAAAGTGAAACACACAGAAAATATATGGAAAGTGTAATAGGAGAGAACCATGGACAAAAGAATTTGCCTCATTGAATCTGCAATCAGATCACCTTCTCGGAAGGCTAATATGAAATGAGAGACTAGAGAGGTGAAAGTAAGGGTAAGCGACTAACAATACAGAGTTTAGCAAAAGCCTTAAAATAAGCAAATGGAGTGTCTTCTTATTTTATCTGCCTTCAAAAATGATAACAAATCGTATCTGTAACTGTAAAAAAATTTAGATGATGGTACCACAACTATAAAAAAAGATTTCCCAAGAATTTGAAGAATTCTATACAGTTTAGGAGAAGACCATATTTTTCACTGAAACTGCTGCCAAAGTAGTTTGTTGTGTAGACTTAGTCGTGTTTGACTTTTTTTTATTAATTTGATAAAGTTATTTTGCCATGGAAGTGACTCTAAACAGACTTAAAACAGAACTGTTTTTACAAAGACCTACAATTTAACAAACTCTACCTGTTAAATGTGACCTATAGTGAAGTTGCACCTAAAAATGATGAAGAATAACTATAGCAGAAAGGCCTGCTAAAACGACTCACTGTGTTCTGTACAGCATTAGTGATAGCTGACAACATGCCATGAGATCCAGATGAAGGAGAAGAAGGAATATTCTCAGAAGAGCTTTGGTCCAGAGAATCTTCTGCTTCTAACAAAAGAAAAAAAGCAAGCTACAGCATACTTTCAACTCTGTAAGTCACAAATTACAGTAAACTGGATTCTGTGACCAAAATCTTAAAATTTTGTAAATTGGACTGATTTGGCAGTGTCAAAGAGTTTTGTCCTATTTCAGTAAACTTGAACTTACGTATAATTGGTGTTTCAGCTGCAGGAGGCTCTGCTGTTTCTGAAGATGCTGAACTTGTGTTATGAATTCTTAGAGTAGTTCCTGCTTTTTCCTTTACTGCTGTTATCCCATGACCTGCAGCAGAAGCATATTTTAAATTATAGGATTTGAAAACTTATTACATAGTATAATTACATAGTGCATAGTATTCTTATACTCCACAAATGATAACAATCAGAATAGCTATCAAACTTACCACAATTGCTTATTTTTTTTCTAGGTTAATAATTCACTTGCGCTACTATATCCAGTATATTAATTGACTAGAAATTTTAAAGCTGAAATATAATACAAATGACAATGGATCCAAAATGTAAAACTTGCTTCAGTGGCACACGTAAGTTTAGCTCCCTGCTTTTCAAAATGCTAAATGTTCTATTACAATTAGTTTAAACAAAAATTGATGGTCTTCCTAATGCCATAGAGTTTGGCCTCATCTAGTTTTCAGAAGTCTAAAACAATTAACCCACAGTTAATGGACTGGGTGACTGCAGGGCTGAGGTAAGGAATTTGTTCTTCAGTCTGCTGCATAGGTGCTGTGTTAGGTAAGTATTTTAGGAATATTGACCCAGATCCTCAAAGTTATTTCAAGATTTAAGCTCCTCAATTGCTCATTTGCAGTCAAATTCTGAAGTGTCTCTCCTCAAAGCTGCTGTTTAAATATACTTTGTAAAGCCTGTTGGTGTCAGATGACAGACAGAATTATTGTTCCAGCGGTAGCTGATCTCTTACAGAGATTTTACCACCCTTACCTGATGCGTACGTAGTGACTCCCTAACTCTCTGGCCTATTGAAATGGTCTAGTTTAATGTAAAGAATGTATGTTATTAGTGTTTTTATCTGAATAATTTTGACAGAATGGGATTGCTTTGCTGCTTTCCTACACAGAGTTTATTTATACCAGCAGATCAAATGGACTGGTAACATCCGGCTATAGGATATGGTGGGATTGCCTGGTAGTCAGCAAAAGGAGGCAGTAGCTTCCTAATCTGCATCAGCTGTAGTTGAAAAACACTGCCCTTAAAAAAGACTACCCTCAAATTGTCTGCCTGTTCTACCTCTGGATATACCCAAAAGTATGTTCATGATATGCTTCTCTCATTACAAATGATCCTGCTAGCACATTTTCCTTAGCTGGAAGTTCCTGCACATCAGCTGAGATGCAATAACTAAACAACCAACCAGGCGAGCAATGTTTCTTTCCAACACAAAATGAAATGGCTTCAGTGACCCTATTTTATTTTTTCTTGCACAGTACACCATTACCGCCTCTCACGTAAAGCTGATCACTTCTAGCAGTAGGACAACACAGAGTGCTTTAACTATCTGCCTAACTACATATGAGAAGTATTAATAACAATTTCGTACCTGTCTGCTTTGTTACCTTAAACTGAGCTGTGAATAGATAAATGATTTCAGAAAAGCCATGAATACAGATGCTCAGGCAGATACCTAGACATCTAGGGCATGAAGTCAAGCATAATGATTAATTAAATGTTGTGCATAATTTCCCACGATTGTGTGCACTTTCTATTAGAAAAGTTCAAAGCACCTTTTCCGAGTTATATTAACTACAGCAAAAGAGCCTGCCATTTACCAGTGCTCCGCAATGTTCTGAATATAAATATATATACATATACATATATGTGTGTGTGGTCATACAAACATGCATTTGAATATCTGATTAAAGAAAGATACAGCAAAACTATTTGAAATGGAGTAGGAAGAAGGGAAGCTTAGATTTATGATTCTATGATTTCCAGACAGGTTGCACATCAGGTGCTTTATGCATTCAATAATAAATATACTCTAGAAAACATATGTGAAGCAGCACTACTGAAAGGACACATACAAGAAAACTGGAGTATCTGGAGGTAAACACAAAGAGCAGATGTTCCCTAAGGAACAGATGAGCAGAAGCAAGTAATTTTCTATACAGCAGCATAAGCTGCATACAGTACCCATGTTTTACACTGAAACAGAGAGACTAGGCACGTAAATGCTTTTACCTGTCGAAAGAAAATGTGACCTTTGTCTATTTTATCTCATGTCTTACAAAATGTGGCAGTACGTCCAACTGTACAGGACATACTAGGTTATGCACCACAGGGACTTAAGTCGTTGCTGGATAACTTCTTGCGTCTTGCAAAATCTGGCCCAATGCAGATACTGGAGAGCGTGTACTATTTTGTCTAATCCCAATCTTCTGCACGTTTTAATTGGTTCAATGAAAATATTAGCATGAATATATTCTAGAGTCATTTATTTACTCTCTAAGTTCCTGGGACTCACTTAAATAACTATTAATTGTTCTTTTAAACTGATGTAATAGATACTCCATGTCACATTCCTTTCCATTTCTCCTGCTCACAGCCTTTTAAATGAGCAAAAGAGTTCTATTCTTTCCACTGACTTAATTTTTCTTAAGGACTTGACTTGCTAACAAAATATTATTGTCTTGTAATTATATAAAAAATTAACTATGAACATTAAGCAAAAATTTCCCTTTACTGTGTGTGAAAGTTATAGATTTTCAGATTAATTTTCCAGTTTTTTTCTGTATCTAAACTTTTAATTTTTTTTTATATTCTGTAATTTGGTTCTCATAGTTTTGCAGACAAACTTACACTTCCAAGAACAGGAGGCACACAGTTCCTATACTGATACGCACAGACTTATAAAAGGCAGCATTTTCAGGACTGTGGTTACATGCACTAGAATGATAGGAAAATATTTCAGGTCAGCTAGGAGTGGTTTTGCTGAACTAAGCTGTATGGCACGTATGTTCGACTACAACAACAAAACCAGATGAGATCAGAAGACCACAACTGAAGCAAGTCAGCACTGTTAGACACACATACATGCACAAACACAGCAGAAGTGCATGTTGCTTTGGAAATGAAAATGATTATTTGTAATTTCAAAAGGCACAGAAATAAAAGAGGTTATGGGAGATGAGCCTACATTTTAGAGATAAAGGTGCACTGGTTTTGTTACACTGGGTGTGGTAATGCAACTGAGCTGATACTGTAAATTTAGGAAAAGCTCCAATGTCTCCATTTACTCACCTGTAACAGCAGAGACAGAAGACTTATGCAATGGGTATTGTTAACTGCTAACTTTTTGAAGAAAGCATGCTTTTTTTCCTGTGTTGTTGCTTTTCTTTTTCTTGCCTACATGATTTATTTTCTTTCTATTGGCTGGCAATTTCAGCAGAATATTGTTGTTCCTCTTGCTAGCTGAAATCTTTCATTTGAAAAGGAACGTTTTGCAAGCAGTTCCTAAAAATGTGGCCTGCCTTTGAGTTTGCCCGATGTGCCCAAGGCCAGATCACAGCGCTCACAAATGCTTTAGTCAGAAACATTCCACTTCACTTCAGGCACTCTTATCTTCCACCGCCCAGCTTAGTAGCTTTGGATTCCCTGCAGAGCTGAAAGAGGCAAACAGGCACCTCTGGAGGGCAGTTCAGCACGGCTGAAATCTAAACCATTCTCTAGGAATCGCTGTCCCTTGTCAATCTAGCACTCCCAAGCAACTGGACTCCCTGCTTTAGTGGTACAGATAGGGAGGGTAGTTTGAGATTTTGTCCCTGGCTACCACACAGTCTTTATTACCTGTGTTGTGCCATGGGGACATTTCTGATGAACAACTGATCAAAATTGATGAATGAAGCTTCATCTGGCTCAAGCTAAAGCTGAAGATTCGAGGCCTTAAATTACCATCTGACACTGACTGAGAAACTGAGGAACGTGAAGATGGCTGGGGTGGGAATCACTCCACTATATGAAGCATAGGTATGTGGAAAAGCCAGCTGTGCTCTGGTTTTGTACACTAAAAAAGTGGGACCCCATTGTGCTCACTTTGAGGCTATCCTATCAACTAGTTTCAGATTTCCTTATTGCAATGGTAAAAGGTTTTAATAATAGCAATAGGCATAAAGGCTGCTACAACAGATTATTGGTTCTCAACCTCTTCTAGATCATAAGCCCATGTTAAAAGATATAAAGAAAGAAAACAGGACTGCCATCCCCAAAAGCACGTCCACAGTTCCTCCAATCTGACACTTGAATTCCGTATTCTTAAAAAAGAGGAACTGTTAAAACGGGGTTTGCTGCTACAGCAGCTGTTATGTGTTATTTACAAAACAGTTGAGTGACTACCATTTGATTTCAGGCACAAAACAGTTCTCCCTTAATCAGCTGAATTTATGCAGTGAAAAGAAAAAGGTCTTCTGAAGAGATTAACTGCCCTTTTTATTACTACATAAGGTATAAGCATAACATCCAGCCTTTGTCTTTTTTAAATGTCATCTTTATTTCACAACAGGGGAATAGTATCTGTAGAGAATGGAAAAGATATTCACATCATTTCAATACTTTAGTTTCACATTATCTGAAGCATTTGCATTTTTGTTCCACGCAGACTTCAATTTAAGCTATGTAATGCACATTATTACACATACCTACGTGTAATAATATCCACGCTCTTGAACACAGTGACATCACAAGTGACATTTCATTCTGTCATACCGAGTGACAAGAAAAGGTTTTCAGTATACCACGGAGAACTATGGGTGTCTGATACTTCTGTGTGCCATTCTGCTAGGTGAAGAACTAGATGAGGAATATACACAAGTACAAAATAATCAAGATAGCAGAATATTAACTACAAGCAATGCATGGAGAGATGCATGAAGCAGCCTTATAGTATGAATTTCAGAGACCATGTAGATTAAATAGCTACGTTCTATTTTTTATTACTTTCACTGTGTAAGAGGTATTGACAGATGTTAGTCTTACCAGTGGCACTAAAGGTAAAAATCCCCAAACTTACATGGAGGGAAGCAGATGCATGAAGCATGATAGAGAACAGACTTTGCTTGGAAATGCAGCTTGTTGAGCACCATAACTGAAGCACCTTTTGAATGCCATAATTCATCCATACGAAACAATATAGCATATGAAAGGCAAGGCTTGTACAAGAAGGCAATAACTTTCATTAAGCTAGGAGATAGCTTAGTTGGGAAAAAAAACAAGCAGGCAAGCTTTCAAGCACACAAGCTGTTTTTAAAAACGGAAGTCACAAGCTTCAAGAACAGACTGAAAATATATTTTGCCTCACTTAAGCCCTTCAGATAAAAGGTGCGATGTTACAGCTAAGCTGACCTAATAGCTTCTTGGTGCTGGCATGGGAGGTTCTGCTCCTTCCATGTTCCGTATTTGTCACTACTGCTTGCCCTGGCACTTAGCTCAGTGAGTTGGTTCAAGGAATTAAAGAGGGAGAAAATTGATTTTTCTTTCCTCTAGAGTTATTCTTATGTCAGTTTAGCTTCCTGAACTGGATTATTGGGAGCTCAGAGGAGCATGAGTGCTGGCATAGGGAGGAGGAAGAAACATGCAAGGAAAAGAGAAGGAAAACACTGGATGATGTAATTACTGATTTACTAAAAAATACAATTTAAAAGAAAGAGGGTAAAATGGTGACAATAAGTACAACAAGTTGTGTCTCCAGATCACAGTGAACCTACTTCTCCCATCTCATCATCCCAGCAACTATATCAGTAGATCTACTCCACTGTGGTTCCACAAGGGCGGGAAACCAAACTTCTTGCACCTTTTTAAAAAAAAGGAAAATGCTTCACCTCATTAATGAGGCAGATTTAATAACTTTCTTAGTGTGACATCTAGTGTCAGACACTAAGCATGGTTCAGGCAGTGACTTCTACTAATCCAAACTCATTACAGATTCTGTTGCATAGAGGAGCATCACATCTGCCTTGTGGCGGGGACCTTGATCTACATAATGTCAAATCAGTTCAAAGGCAACAGAGATTTTCTTTAGAACACAAAACCATTGCCAAAACAATCACTGGCTATATGTGCACAGTTAGTTTAAGAGAGATAAGATACAAATTATATGGAAACTTCCATATAATTAGAAACTAAAATCAGCTATGCTAAACAAATTATAGCCATGCAATAAAAATGCTAATCTGTTTGCGAGCTCTAAATCAGGGTTTGAAGGATAATGAAACTGAGATCCTTGGAACAACCATTTCAGTTCAGTCTTAAAGAGAAAGGAATGTAAGAAAGAAATTTTTTACAGTAAGAACGATCATTCACTGGAACAATCTCCCCAGGGACATGGTAGAGTCCCCATTACTGGAGGTTTTCAAGATGTGACTGGACAAGGTGCTAGATAATCTCATCTAGCCGCCCTTTCACACAAAAGCCTAGACTAGATGATCTTTCGAGGTCCCTTCCAACCTAAGCTGTTCTATGATACGAATTGTTACAAGCTGAATGTATTTGGTTAGGCCTTTAAGATGTTATCTAGTCCACCTCAAATTGTTTCTGCTATTTTTACAGAGTACAATTTTTAAGCAAAATATAAGAAGTAGTAAATATTTGTCATACTTAACCAGACAAGCAGCTGTGTTGTACGAAGATAACAACAGAGCAACAGAAAAATCACGTACCAAAGGTGTTGCTGATAAGTCTAATTCCAAGAATGCAGCTTTACTTACACCATTTGCTACACTGAAGGAATAAGAAACATTAAAATGGACTGGATCATGGCAAACCTGTTTTCTGAATCATGGCAAACCTATTTTCTGATGTAGTATAGGAGATGAAGTGTTAGTTGAACTGCTCAGATATTACATGGAGTAACTTGAAGGTGAATAATAAATATTTAATAAAAAGAAAGATTTAATTTTTTTTCTCTCTGTCTCTTGCTAGGACTTATCATACTGAAGAAGATATATGGTATACACAGTCCCACATCCTGTCTATGACACTGACAGACAGTAAATACTTCACAGGATCAAGCATGAATTTCTCTAACAAACAACTAGGAAATAAGCCCTCTATATCAGTAATAACTATTACCTGCTGCATTGATTTCAATCAAATCTAAGATTACCTATGTGGTCTTCCAGGTTACCCTGAGTTCAGTGAACATGGAAGAATGTACATTTGATTTCTGCTTAATTCAAAGCCTATTTAATAAACTCACAGAGAAAAGTTAGATCCAAAATTATTAGATAGTAATACAGGAATTCAACCTTACCCTGACCCCAGGGTCAGGAAGTCTGCCTAAGTTGCAGATTCCAGGAAATGGGAAGAGAAAACAGGAGAAGTGCTGCTTTACACACATCTGGTTTTAGGCTCTTTCTCAGTTGCTCTTGGTCACTGCCAGAAACTAGATAATAGATGGGTCTTCAGTGTGACATAGTGCAATCGTTCTCATGTAAAATTAAAATTACTTTAACATTTTCTTTTTCCTTTTCTGCATGTGATGCTCCTTTGCCTAGGCAACTTGACCTGTTCCAACTGTGCTCATTTGTAAATAGTAATAATTCTAAAAATATATGTACATGGTGATGATACGCCTATTCAAAACAGACAACATCACACAACCTTACCAAGCCAGGCTGCCTAGACAACAAACTTCTCAGCATACTTACACTCTGTGAAGATAGTTATGATGCTGATACAGTCAGATGGTATGTTAAGAAGCCAGTATCAATGAAGCATGAATTTTTAATGTATATGAACCAAGATGTTATATGGCCCATATAATAATGAGATCACATCATTAAAAAGTCCATGGAAATTCACAGAGATACAATGCTGGCAGCAGGTTTTATAAACAAAAGCAATAAACAGCTGTAAAAAGGTATGTCTTGTTTACTTATTAGACAGTAAGAAGGGATACAACACACATTCTTGTTTGTCTCCCATACTTTTTCCAACAGCATTCATCATTTTCAGGGAAGCTCACGTCAGTTGGGCAAGAAAGTGTCTATGGCCATAGTGCCCCACAGAAAGTGAATACACTTTGCAACACTAAACGGATTGCTCAGTGAGGCCAAGGCTTCTAAGCAACAGAAGACTCTGAGTGAGATTGCCACTGCAAGGCTGCAAGAACAGTAACTGGTAACAAATAATCTTATTATGCACAAACAACATTAAAATGTCCATTTGATAGAATACTATTTATTGCAAAAGCTAAACAGATATGGCTATCTCACAGGCAAAAAGGAATGACCTGAAAGATCTCTGTTCCAAGAAACCCACTGCTGCAACTATAAAAATGAACTGAAGAATTCATCAACATTACAATTCCAACTGATCAACAATAAAATTACTTTTATGCACATAAATTTTCTTCTTTAGTTATTTATGCTAAACTAAATTCTTTTCAGAATGCTGTTGTTACGATGGTCTGAGAACGTAAGAGAGGCAAGGCTTGTGGAAGTCTGTGAAAGCAGTACACTTTACTAGACGTACTAATAGAGCTGGGAAAAAATGGGCAAAATTTTCACACAGAAGCCCTTCTTCAAGTCTGAAACTTTAAGGTTAAATACAAGTTGAGAACACTTACGCAGTTCCACAGGTAGTTAAGCTGCCCTTGTCCCCATTGGCATGTTCTGTGTGTTCCCATCATTTCCCATTCAGTAGCATTTGGGTGATCAAATGGTGAGCCAGATTAGGGAATTTACAAACTGATCCAGCTGAAGATCCTGCTCTTACTTCATTTGTACTTTTCAAAATCAGTCCCATAAACCAGATGATACTCACATCACTACATAAAGGCTACTGTTAGCATAAAAGAAGGAAGAAATACATTGCTGGGGCAGGGCAGGCCTGTTCCTTTCAGCAACATCCTTCACTTATGTCAATTTAAAGACATTTCAGAAACCCATTCTGAGTTTAATTAGATATGTTAATTGGTTGGACTGTCTGAAAGAAAAGGTAGTTATGAACTCGAGTGCGGGTGTTGCTGAAAAACAGAGGACAGGGGAAGTTCCCTCCTTCTCTGAGAAACAAACAGAAATCATTAATTGCCCATGGAACAGAGGAGGATAACGAGAATAATTATTTAGCCTTATATGGGATCATAAAACCAAATCTCTGTTGAATCTGTTATTTTTGGTAACCAACCAATTTTAATTCCTAGGTTCATCTTTTGAAGGTGTTTTGTGTATCCTTTATGAGAACTGGTTAACAACCTAGTACCTGTTTTGTGAGAAATGATTTCCCACTGATAACTAGGTATTAGTTTTCTGTCTGTGAGTTTTTGATGTGTAATGTTAAGTTTTACCTAAAGTCTTCACAAGGACATTTTGTACTGACGTACTATCAGAAATGAGAGTATAGGGAGAGGGAGTACAAGGTCCATGTTTCAATATGTTGCTCTACTCTCTGAAGTCTGATGTGATAGCTTAACAGTTTCACCGGGTGTCAATGGACTGAAATGATTTACAAGCACTGAATTCATAGTGTACGGGTAGAAGCCATGGTGTATAAACCACAAACATGCATGTGCACAAATCTGGGTTGGAGTGCTTTGATTTCAAAAACCATAAGCCTTTGGCTGATAGTAATTGTATCAGATTATGTATCCTTTCTGTGAAGAAGCCACAATGAGGTAATTCACTAACTTTACCAAGCCTAGTACCTCATCCATAATCTGACCCAAAGAAAAATTTATGTGCTTTGACAGTTTAGGAAGGTCCTTCTTCCTATTAAAAAAAAACATGCTTGCCAAGCATATCAGGACAAAACTGTCTATGAATCTTTAAGATACAACATTAATGTGTATAATGACACATTAATATTACCATTTATTTCCATGTACTTTACTGATTGAACACTTACCCACTGTGGCAGAAGCTGATGACAGGAGAGACTTCCCCCAGGTACCCCAAGCTCCCCATCTACTTGCTTTAGATGAGGAGTCTGTGACCTGTAAGAACAAAAATATTACTCCATTGTCTAAATTTATGTTACCCAAAGGCAGGAGGAAACACAAAGAACTTGTCAGGCAACAAAGTCCAGCATGTAATAAATGCTGATATGAGTAACAATGGTTGTGCCACTACTTAAAAGGGTATACAATTTGCAAATAGGCACTTTGTAATATAATACTTGGCTTCCCTAATCATGGTGATACCTTCTGAAGAACAATTTTCAAGACGGAACTTAAAGAGAAACAGCCCAGAATGATGACTGATGAAAGCTTTGCCACCAGCTCCTCTGGTAAATGCTTAAACTTTTGTGCAAAGTAGTCCTCGCATAAAAGGTAGCATTCTTATGGCACTGCAGAGTTGTAACTGTTCTCACCTTACCCTTTCTTCCCCCAGGAGGAAACCAAGGTCATCAATCTCACTCTATGTCTGTGAAACTGATCATTTGGCTGTTTCAATAGCAAGTCAGATAGGCTAATCCGAACAGGCTTCCGTAGTGGGTTAAACTCACCTTGCTGGCTTTGACTGAAAGGCCCCATAACGGGTTCTGCAGGCTCTACTGCTGAGTGCGACTTCTAGCTGAAGAATTGTAACATCTGGTTGGGAAAATGCTAATACCAGTGCACACATCTGTGCAGTGAACGCATGACCTAACTTCAATGTGAAACACGAGCGTCCATATGGAGAATTAGTTAAGAATTTGGTGTCATACTAAACTAAAGCTTATTTCACATATAGTATCCCCGGGCAGACATGCCCTTCTCTAGCTTTATTATAATGACTGATTTATATTGCCTTTATAAATATTATATTGCCTCTGTAAATCTGTAAAATTATGTTCACAGTTTGGTCACTAAGGCCTGATTTTTAAAGGTCTTTTCATTTCTAAAAGTGCAACAGATTCTTAATGGGATCTTAAACACTTATGGTCAGTGCTGGATTGGGTAATATGTGGAGTTCAAGCTTCTGTGCACAAGAAAGTACAATGGGAAGCTTAGTTCAGATTATCTATTCCTGAAAGCACCTAAAATTCCATATAACTTTACAGGTGTCCTAATATTTCTTCAGACACCCAATTCTATAAAGGCATACAAGTTTATTAGAGCTATTATTAGGGAGAGGCAGGAACCCATCTCCTTCCTGAGTTCTACTGGGAACCAGAGTTAGAGACTTCTCTGTCTGAAACTCCTCAGAGGTGTAACCCAGTAGATGTGTACAGGGAACTCCAAACAACTGAGTTCAATAAAAACACAGCCAGAGGAGGTGCTGCCCACCTTTTACATTAATGTGTGGTATTAAGCGATTATCAGTGTTCCATATTTAAATCATATTAAGAAACTGGCGTCTCAAGAAAGTCTCCAGTAACATATCATCCCTACACAATCAACTCAAACACAAAAGCTGAAACATCCCAAGACAGCTCTGCATTGTGCAGTGTACAGATCCCCTGTCACCTCTCCTAGGTAGGTCCCTCTTACTGGTGGAGGGAAGAAAACCACGTTTTAACCTTTTCCAGTCTGTGGATGCCTGAAAGTTTTTCAGTGGAGATGAGAACATCTTCAGCTATGTCACATGTATTGGATTTGGATGCTGCGTAGATGGTAAAAAAGCCTTGTTTTTCTTAGTTTTCTCTTATTAACTTCTTGCCATTACTCACAGGACTCCCAAAGGTCTGTGAATGACAAATCAAACACTACTGGCCTAGAACAAATCAAAAACTACTGGCTGTTTCACCGAGCCCTGTGAAACATACACTGTTTTTGTGAAGTCAATGACTTGAAAAATTAGCAAGTATGAGACTCAGTGCTGCATATGCAGTTTCAATTCTGTCCTCTTCTAGGTTCATTCTGTGAACTGAATGAAGCAGATTTGTACTGAAAGCCAGATAACAAAATCACAGGAGTATTAAATCTATACAGAATGGACTAGATTCTTAATAAGATTTAGGCTCTGATATAGCAATCAGGCTAGAAAGACCAAAATTAGTATCATACTGGCAAAGAGAAATTCAGCTGTTCCCAATATCCAAAAGCTTGGTGTTGCAATTTAACTTATTTTATTCCCATGCAGCTTCTCTGAATGTAACTCCCTAGGCTTTTGTGAAAACCGGTATGTACACTGTACAAAATTCTGTCCTGACAAAGCAGGGAGGGGAGGGCTTTTATGGAAAAGAAAGTATTACTTACTGGAGTGCTTTGTTCATGCAGTGTTTCTTCAGATTCAGGTTCTGCATCAAGGCTTACGGTCTCAATGCACTCAGTGGGCGTGTCTTCAGTAGCCTCTCCACTGGAAGGCAGACTTTCAATTATTTTTTCAGTCAAAGGGTTTTCATTAATAAATATGTCTCCTTGCTGTCCATTACTGGCACTCTGAGTGGCCCGTCCATGTTCATCATGTGAAGTCTCATGCAAGATCTCAGCTTCCACGAGGTGAGGGGCTGACTCATGAGGCAATACCTCATTGCTGGGCATTTCCATTACTTCAGGTTTTTCTTCAGATGGGATGCCATCACGTATGTCTTCAGACATTTTCAATTCTGAATACAGAAAATAAATGAAGGCTTTTAGGCTCCATAAACATTTGAATGACTATAAAAGATGCAACGTTTACCATAAGCTATTGCTGAAAAACAACACAGCCTTGAGGTAAGGCCTCCTGAAGCATGGAGCCCTGTGGCACATGCATCGTGCCAGCACTGATATCACAATGATATTCTGAATACTCTATTCACCTTGCAGGATAGCACTGAAGAACGAAGAGCTTACTTTTTTCCAAAGTATGGTATGGTGAGGGAGAAAGGAGTTAATTTGTCTGGAGAAGTCAAATATAAGAGCTTCCACATGGTTAATTCCTATGTTCCTTGTTAGGTGTGTAAGGAAAACCCCTGGAGAACGGGATAATCTGAGCTGCAATAGCCAAGCAGCTCTTGCTCTCCTTCTCATCATTTCCACATACACAGGTTCCTATAGCCTGCTGACTGATGGAGGAGGATGACAAACACAGTGTGACTAAAACCATGGTGATATTTATGCGTGGAGGAGGGGTATAATTTAAGAACATGACAGGCCATAGTCCCTGCAGCCATTTCACAGATAGGAAGCATAAACTGCTCATACCGTTTCTGCATCACTTGATCTCAAAGGCTTACTGTTTGGGGAGTGCAACACTTCTCACCTGTTCCCAAAAGTCCAGACATGAGTTCTGGAATTAAGCTGTGTGTTTAAACTTCAGTTCTGAAGCCTAGGTAAGCTTGCATGAGGTACAGTTATTGATTTTTTTTTTTGGTAAGTTACAAATACGTTTTCTCTTATTTACTCCTTATCTTCCAATGCAACTTCCTTTTTCTAAGTATTTTCCACCACTGCACAGTCATAAGGCTGAGGATCCAGGGAGGGAAAGAAATGGCCATTGAGGGAGCTCTGCAGCTGATTAAGGAGTGGCACTGGCAGAGTCCAAAAGGACTACTGTACAGCGATTACTACCACTTACTTGTTGGCAACAACAGTATGCCTGGCACTCTACTCAGAAGAAAATGCTTGACAAAGAGTTGTAATTACAAGCTCTTGACTATATGCAGAGTTGCATGGCATAAAATAAACTCACAGAGTCCTCTCTATAGATGCTGTCTTTTTGCTGACTCCCATATTAATTAAATACGGTTCAAAGCTTTTTACCTGTTAGGAATGATCGAGGTTCTAAAAGAGACTGAAGAACAGAAAAATAAAGGCAAAAAGCAAAATGTAACTGGGATTAGAGGAAGCTTGCCTAAGAAACATGTATTTAAATTAGTATATTTTATTAAAGTCTATAGAATCATGTACATTTGTGGCTTTAGCAGCCTGTTTATCTCACTTGAATATAGATCAGCTGTTTGAACAGTTCCAAGAAATGCATTTGGGATCAGTGAACAAGAAACAAAAAAATAAGCACTTGGTGCCACTTATATTACTTTAGCTTACACTATAACTTAATTATTTTTAGAAAGCATGCATTTACCAGTCAGAATCTTTACATCTGCCACAAGTATTTGCAGTTTTCTGTTACAAATATAGCAAATACTATAAAATGCTTTAGTGTAGGCAAATATTGCTATTGTTTTAACAGTACCCACTGTGTGATAGGCAGCATCACTTAAAGAAAATTTTTGTATTTGTAAATCAAATTCCATCATCAGATGGGAGGCTCCTCTACCAAAACCTGTAAATCTGTACGTACGTGCATCATAATTTCGCACGGGGATTAGATCTGAGTAAGAAGATGCTCAACACCAGGGCAATTTGTAAAGGATCACACATAGACGTGCACATAAATTTTTGCAGGACTGGGGCATCTTTGGGGACCACTCGGGCCAAGGTCCCTCCAGTTGTCTGCTAAACCTTCCTCATGGGAGCAAAGCAGGTGACAGCAGACTACCACACCTGTCAGAAACCAGGAGCCGCGCTTGACCCCGGGGTAAGGCGCCATTCAAGCTGTCATCCGTGAGACTACACTGATCTAAATCAACTCGGACAACTCCAGATAGCTCATGACGGAGATGCCAAGGCCAGCTGCGGACCAGACGGCAGGCGAGCACTCTGCCCACAGCGACCAGCCGCCTTGAGGCGGGCAGCGGCCAACGGGCGGCGGGACCGGCCGGCCCTGAGGTGGGGGCAGCTCCCGCGGCGGCTCGGTGGCACCTGCCGACCCGCCGCCTGACGAGTTTAATGCGCCTCGAAAGCAAAGCCCGGTATCCGACGGGCGCCTGCAGACGCGGATCAACGCCTCCGCGAGGGATAACTTTTTTGGCCGGCGGCACCGCGCTCCCCTTTCGCTCGGCGCCCGCTGTCGCTTCTCCCTCGGCCGGGCGCTGCGGGCAGGGCGAGCTGAGGCGATCGTCCACTCGGGCGCCCCGCGCTGCCGCCGCCAGCTCCCCCTGCCCCGCTGCCACCTGCGCCCGCGCCCAGGGCAAAGCAGGAGCAGCCGCAGCGCCGCTCCCTCAAACCCGCAGCGGCCACAGCTTCCCCCTTCTTTTTCTTTTTTTTTCCTTTTCTTTTCGAAATCCCCTCTGGGGTGCAGTTCTTAGTGAGGAGCCCGCAGCCAGTTTCAGAAGCAGGAGAAAAAGAAGAAATCGCTGTGCTCCTTACCGCTCAGCAGTCCCCTCGCCGTCGCGCCCCCTCCTCCTTCCCCTTCCCCGCCCCGCCACGTCGGCAGCAGCGGGGGGAGGAGGCAGAGCAGGCCGGGTAGCCGCGGGCCGGCCGGACCGCAGGGAGGCGGGAGGGATGGCGCTTCTTCCCTCGCTCTCCCGCCGTCTCGCTGAGGCGGCCGCCTGTTGCGAAGGGGCTGCCCCGCACCGCTGCTGAGCGCCCCCCGGGCTCCAGGCTGCGAGCTGGGGCGGCAGCGCTGACCCGCCACGACCAGCCGCCCCGGCCGCCATTATCGCCCCTCACGGCCCCCAGCTCTCTGCGGCCCCGCTCAGCGCAGGGGGCGGCGGGGCGCGGGCTGACAGCCGCCTCTGGGACACGACGGTGTCCCGGCGGGGGAGGCGGGCTCACAGCCGCCCGTGAGACGCGGCGGTGTCCCGGCGGGGGAGGTGGGCTCACAGCCGCCCGTGGGACGCGGCGGTGTCCCGGCGGGGGAGGCGGGCCCCGCGCTGGGGACCCCGCGGGAAGCGCCGGCCGGGACAGCCGGGCGCGGGCGGAGCAGGGCCACCCACCCCTGAGGCGCGGGCGGGCCCGCCGCGTCCTCGCTGGGGAGTCAAAAAGGGGTGAATCTGACAACCCTGACGTGATAACGTTCATACTGGGGCGTTTTAAGTATGAAGGAGTCTAGTTACCGAGCTGGCGTCAAATTATTTTTTTTTGGTAGAAGATTTAATCCTTCCTCAAAGCGAGCTGCAGGTAACCACCTGCTGAAGCCTGTGGCTGCGGATTAAACAACTGAAATTTAGCTTTTTAGGTGCCACTTTGCGCCTTCGTTACATCTGCGTTTACAGGAAATGCCGCTAAAAGCAACTGGGAAGTGCATACACACGTTTCTGGTAAGTTAGTGTCAGCACTGGGCACCCGCGGCCACGCCAGAAATACTTGGTTGAACAAGGGGATTGCAGGCTCTTGCCCAACAACCTGTGGTTCTTGTCTCTGTCTAATTCCTCATACCCTTTCCTCTTTTTGCCATTTCATTTTAAGGTGAAGCATGCCCTTTTACTGTGATAAAAGGCAGTTCCACGATTCATCATAGTATCCTTGCTATCACTAGTCTTCCTTTGCCGAAGAAAGAAATACTGTTGCCACAGGAAGCAAAATAATACATGTTGTGAATCCCTGAGGAGAGCTGCTATAGGAGGTCACGAAATAAAGCCCCATTTCTCAGAAGCGTGCTCCACAAATACAGCTCACACTACATGATGTACACGCTTATCAGGCAAAAATCTCTGAAGTTTCCCATTAAGGTAGGTGGTAGCAGAACAAATGCTTGTATCACTAAATAAGAAGTTTATTTCGAAGACGTTCCAATGAGAATTTAAGTATAAGGGCATGCTGGTAGTTCTAGCATCCTTTAGGTTAATTTATTAATGTTTAGATGTATTTATTGAAAATGAAATCTAGAGTGGCCCTAAGAATTCCCCTCTGTTTTTCAGTGGAGCTTGTGGAAAAGTAAGGGCAGTGTCTTAGGAGGAATCACAATAGATGAAGCTCAATAGCTGGAGATGGTTTTTCCCCATCATGGATGGTAATTTTGACTGTAAAGTGGATCTTACGCTGTCAGTTTTGCAGATTCTGTCCCAGACCATGCATGTTTTAGAACTGCAGGACAGTATTAATCACTATTGTAATATAAAGTTATTACTTCAGGATGAAATTAACATTATAAGTGCATAAATGTGTATGTCTGTCTATTGGGATAGCAGGCTGTATTAGTTTCCAAAGTTCTTAAATTATTTTCTTGAATTTAGCACTTGCATTTTCTAATTTTCTTTTTCTTTCTTTTTATTAATTTCTGTTCAATAGTTAATTTCACTTTTATTTTCTCACTATGGTAATATTGCAAATGGTTTTTGAATAAATGAGCAATAGAGATTGAACACTTCAACTCATCTCAGATTTCACTGAAGTTTGTTATTACTATAAGTTTAGTGTCACCATCTTCCTAATGGGTTTCAGAAAAGATACTTGCCTTTTAATAAATAGATAAATATAAAGAAAAGATGGAAGGAAACAACTACATTTGGCTACTTTTAACAGAACACATAAGTATGCATAACATTTGGGGAATATATTAATCTTCCAGTGATTGCACTGGTAAATCTGAGTGGTAAATACGAGGGCTAATGGCATGCAATTAATGGTAATATGTTTATTTTGCTGTTTAACATATGCTCTATCTATCTTTATAGTATGTAGGCAGAACTGGAGAACTCAAACTATGCCAGTGGCCAGCTCATACTGTCGCTTAATTGAAGAGATACTCTCAAATAGGAGTCTCTAATTTATGGCAGTTATTACATGTTAACCAAATGTACATCTGGTTCTGTATTCGTTAGAGTGATCGGTAGGTTATAGTGAAGCAGTTAAACTCTCATATTCCAAAACAGGAATGAATGTTTGGTAGAAGCAAGGTCTTACCTTAGGATTTTATCTCGTTCTAAGGATGGAGAGCAAAATCTTGCCAACTAAGGGCAGACAATGGTGAGGTTTGTATATAACAACATTATGAGGTGGCATTTGGAAACCAGATGTGAATGCTCTTGTCTGTATTGACAGAAATGGAGAAAGAATCATGGAATCATAGAGTACCACCATAAGGCTCATTGGCATAACAGCAGAGAATATGAATTGTCCATATTCTGTCCCTTACTGCCTGTCCTATCTTTCCCTTCCTTTTTTCACAGAATCACAGAATGTTAGGGATTGGAAGGGACCTCGAAAGATCTTCTAGTCCAATCCCCCTGCTGGAGCAGGATTACCTAGATCATATCACACAGGAACGCGTCCAGGCGGGTTTTGAATGTCTCCAGAGAAGGAGACTCCACAACCTCTCTGGGCAGCCTGTTCCAGTGTTTGGTCACCCTCACCGTAAAGAAGTTTTTCCTCATATTTATGTGGAACCTCCTGTGTTCCAGCTTGCACCCATTTTTTGGATGACTTCTTTTCGCTTGAAGCTGAGAAATGAAATATGATGTACAGAATAAGCTTTAAAGTGAAAAAGTAATTTTAAAGATTATTTCCTCTGCTTCCTGAATCATTGAAACATTGAATCACTGGAATGTTAAATCATGAATGTGTTATGGTATGCTAACCCAGAAAGGTAGGTTGTAGTGTGTCAGTTCTGTATTTAAATCTCAGCTGAATTTCTGACCAACATTATACAGAAATAGAGAGAGACTGGTTTATGTCTTTGCCAGGACAATAACTCAAGTGTTTGGGCATTCAGTACTGAAATCACTGCTCTGTTTTAATTAAAAAAAAAAAAAAAGACTCCACCTACCGTTTCCATGTCCACTATTTAACCTAATCACAACACTGCTGGAGGAGGAGAGAGATTATTTTTCCATTCCCATTAAATGGAAATTAAAATAAAACAAACAGTTCTTTTATAAACCAGCCTTGATAAGAACTTGACAACTGTATTGGTATAGATAAATGGAAAAAAATAACCAGAATAATGAATATAGACTTAGATCATTATTAAGTTCAGAGAGGAAGATGTTTTAATTTCAGCATAAAACTTGCTCAAAAGAAGTACTTATTTTCGTGTTAATTTGATGAAGACAGAAAGTTGGTAAAAAGATTAATTTGTTTCCTTGCTTAATCTATTGCAAAACATGAAAACATGTAGTTCAATAATAATTAAATAATGGGGAAATTACAGTAATATATGTGGAAAATACATCTGGAGTAAAGCAAATGCCATTTCATAAGCTGTCAGTAGATGGCACAAACATTTATATAAAAAGTTTGGGCGTTCCTAAGTATTATTACACAGTAGGATAGAGTTACAGGAAGTTTTCTTTTTGTCTATTCCTGAGTACATTTTCTGCTTTTTCGGAGAGCAGGTGTTTCTGGTGAGAAGCTTTTCATTTTATTAATTTTATGTGGTTGCTAGTTAGCTGAAACTGTTTTATATTCTGCATCTTATTTGAAAATGAGCCATGTTTTCCATAGAGAGTTATTAGCAAGTGTATGATATACTTTCAAGTGTATAGGTAAGAAATGAGAGTAAATTTGCTTATGTTCAGTAAATTTATCCAAAGACGATGGCCAAATAGCAGTCTCTTTGTACTCATTGCACCCATAGTTATGCACTCTATAAATTTCTTATATGAAAGTTTAGCCAGTTTATACCTAGCTTATATTGGAAAAACTCTTAAAACCTTAATTTTGGTCTCTTCTCTTGCTCTTTAAACAACAGAACAATTTCTCGCTATGATCTTTGTTTGCTTACCCTACTGGATTGCTTCTCTGCTTATATCTTGATAATGCTCTTTTTGTCAAGTTTGAAGACTTGAGGATACTTCAGAATTAAAAGGGATATGACTATAAAGGATAATTTCTCCAGTGTTAGCCCCCAAATCATGGGTCATGTGTTATAACAGTTGTTAATTTTGTGGCTTTGTAGGGTATTCTAAAGAAAGTTTGAAGGTACTCATAAATAATTTGACTGAATGCCAGGATACAGGAATGAGAAGAAAATTAAGCACATGTGGAAGAATCATATCCTTCTTTCTCCTAGTCCCTGGATATTGCTGACATTTTGTCCTAAGAAGAAATAATGATTTGAAGGTAGATTTTTTTTTTCAGGTTTCTCTTGAAGCTACGTATTTTGTTTGATTATATACACATTAGTAGTGTTACCCAAACAATCAGAAGATCAGGATAGAGGGCACTGATTATTTTTTGTTCTCTGCACGTGCCCAAATGCCTTTTGAGGGCTGTGATGGTAAAACTACGTATAATTTTTCCAAATGAAAATCTGGAAAAAGGCTGGAAAAGTTTTGCTGCTGTATTGCCCCACTATTTCTAGATGATTTCCAAGCCTATTTTCGTGCGTTCTTTACAAAAGAAGAACTCAGTGGACTGTTTTTTGTTGTACTGTCAAGATTTTGTAATATAGGTTGTGTTAGATTGAGGAGAATGTACATTTTAGACCCAGTAATGTGATTCTAAGAAAGCTTGTGGAATGGTTGATGGTACAGAGGATGTAGTCCTCGAGGCTGTGGCTTTAGTTCCACAAGTAACAGCTATTACTGTCTCATTGTAGAGTCACTAGAAATCATCGTAGAGTTACTAGAAATATCAACTCACAATTTTACCATTTCAATATCAAGGGAAAGTTGAAAGCCAGTGCAGTCATAAATAAGCACTATGGAAAGCTTCAGACAACAACTATGATTTAAAAGTAATGGGAGGAAGAGGGGAAGAATGTTCTGAGGAAACAAAAATATTTCAGAAACCTGGAAAACAACTTTAAATCAAGATTTACACATATAAAAAGGTTAGCTAAGTTCTTACCAGTTCCTCTTTCAGAAAGGTGGTCTAATGGATTTATGGCAATATCTAAAAGGAGATTTAAGGCGGTATTCGCCAATGGCTGACTTAAACAAAGGGAGGCTGGCTGCCCCAAACTCCTGCATTCAGAAAGGACAAGTAAAATCAAAGCAAAGTCATGGTTACGATTTTTCTCTAAATTGTGTTTAAATAACCCTCTCTTTCACCACAGAGACACTTGAGGTCAGTGTCCTTAGATCAGGGCTAGATTTTGTGTACAGAGGTCCTACAACTGGTATTTTTTTGTGTAGCATGCAGATATTTTCAGCGTGTGTTTGGTGTCTTCTGAGTACACCTAACAAATCAGGCATGGGGATGCCCCACTTTCAGAGTCTAAATTCAGGAGATGCTCAAACCCAGCCAAGAACTGAAGTCTTCTTCTGTGGACTTTCCCATAGCATAAATATAGAACATCCTACCCCCGACCCGGTCTCCCCAGTTAAAATAAGCACTAATGACTAATCTCAGCTACCTAAAGACATTCAGATTTTGATTCACTCTCTTGAACTTCCGTCCTGTGTTTCAGTCCAGGTTGTATAGTCACAAGTCCATTTAAAAAAAAGTCCCCGAGTCTAGTTCATATCCTTCAAGAGAGAATCTGAGGAGAGGATGACCATACTGACCTCAAATACTGTACTTTCTGATCAACGTGTATTATACCATTGTGGGAAGCCTTCATAATACATTGAATCACAGTAGTAATTCTGTAAATAAGCAGCAAGTTTTAGTTACCTATGAAATCAGACATGTTTTGGAAGAAACAGACTCAGTATTTGCCAAATAGAAATTTCAGTGGTGTTCCCTTAATGAAGAATGCCTCTGCTGAGTGATAATAAGTGCCTTCATTGCTTTTTGAGTCAAAGGAAGAGCTGAGAAATCGGAACCCAAAAAAATCAATCTCTATGATGGTTCCTGCATAGCTGCTTAATGATACAGTCTGGTTTTTGTTTTTGTTTGTTTTGCTACAGGATTAGTACAAAGATGGACAGATGAGAAAAGTATTGAGCATCTTCAAGGAACCAGAAACCAATATGACAGAAAATATGAGATCTCTCAGAAACTGTTTTCTTTACAACTGTCTGTTTGCATTAACTTTTTGGAACCATGTCAGCCTGTCTGTGGAAAATGAACTGTTTACTTCTGTTTCTAACGATTTTCTGGAAGATGGTTCTGACAAAAAAGTCAAGAGCTTGCCACTCCTGTATACAAATAGTCATCAGTCCAAAGTTAATTATGACTGGCTTGTGATAGAAAATACTACAGAAAGCCTGTCATTGTCAGAAATCACAAATTACAATGTAAAAAAATTAGTAACTTTATTATCTAATTTCAGACAAGGCTCCAGGTTACAAAATCTGACACTGACAACTGTGTCAGTGGACTGGAATGCTCTTATGGAAGTTTTTCAGACTGTATGGCGCTCATCCATTGAATACTTCAATATTGACAGTGTAACACAACTGTCGGACATCAAAAGATATGACTTTGACTATTCAGGTACCTCTATGAAAGCACTGACAATGAAGAAAGTTTTAATCACAGATCTGTACTTCTCACAGGATGACCTATACAAAATATTTGCAGACATGAATATTGCAGCCTTGACAATAGCTGAATCAGAGATGATACACATGCTATGTCCTTCATCTGACAGTCCCTTTAGATACTTGAATTTTTTAAAGAATGATTTAACAGATCTTCTTTTTCAAAACTGTGACAAATTAGTTCAACTGGAGACGTTAATCTTGCAGAAGAATAAATTTGAAAGCCTTCCGAAGGTAAGCTTCATGACCAGCCATATGAAATCACTGAAATATCTGGACATCAGCAGCAACTTGCTGCGTCACGATGGAGCTGATGTGCAATGCCAGTGGGCTGAGTCTCTGACAGAGTTGGACCTGTCCTCAAATCAGTTGATGGACTCTGTGTTTGAGTGCTTGCCAGTCAACATCAAAAAACTCGACCTACGAAACAACCAGATCTCCAGCGTCCCCAAGGGGATGGCTGAGCTGAAATCCTTGAAAGAGCTGAATCTGGCATCGAACAGGCTGGCTGACCTGCCGGGGTGCAGTGGCTTTACGTCCTTGGAGTTCCTGAACATAGAGATGAATTCGATCCTCACCCCATCTGCCGACTTCTTCCAGAGCTGCCCAAGGGTCAGGGAGCTACAAGCCGGGCACAACCCATTCAAGTGTTCCTGCGAACTGCAAGCCTTTATCCGTCTGGAGAGGCGGTCTGGGGGGAAGCTGTTTGGCTGGCCGGCGGCGTATGTGTGCGAGTACCCGGAAGACTTGCGAGGAACGCAGCTGAAGGACTTCCACCTGACGGAACTGGCTTGCAACACGGTGCTCTTGCTTGTGACAGCTCTGCTGCTGACACTGGTGCTGGTGGCTGTCGTGGCCTTTCTGTGCATCTACCTGGATGTGCCATGGTACGTGCGGATGACGTGGCAGTGGACGCAGACGAAGCGGAGAGCCTGGCATGACCACCCCGAAGAGCAGGAGACCGTTCTGCAGTTTCATGCGTTCATTTCCTACAGCGAGCGCGATTCGTTGTGGGTGAAGAACGAGCTGATCCCGAACCTGGAGAAGGGGGAAGGCTGTGTACAACTGTGCCAGCACGAGAGAAACTTTATCCCCGGCAAGAGCATTGTGGAGAACATCATTAACTGCATTGAGAAGAGCTACAAATCGATCTTTGTGTTGTCTCCCAACTTTGTGCAGAGCGAGTGGTGTCACTATGAGCTGTACTTTGCCCATCACAAATTATTCAGTGAGAATTCCAACAGCTTAATCCTCATTTTACTGGAGCCGATCCCTCCGTATGTTATCCCTGCCAGGTATCACAAGCTGAAGGCTCTGATGGCAAAGCGAACCTACCTGGAGTGGCCGAAGGAGAAAAGCAAGCGTGCCCTTTTCTGGGCTAACCTGAGGGCAGCTATTAGCATCAACTTGCCAACAGCTGATGAAAAGAGGTGTGGGAAAACAGATTAAGAATCTTTCTAATGGAGTTTCTTCTCTTTTTTTCTTGGTGAAGCAATAAATACTTTATGATTTCTATTGGTTGTCAATGTATTTAACTTTTTGTTACAGAACCTTGTTTCTACATCGTTGTCTATGCTGCCTACTAACTGTAGGCAAAATTCAACCCACCTTACTGGAAGCCTCTTGAGATTGATACAGATATAGCAAATCACAAATGAGTTCAGATGTGGATTTTGAAATAGAGCTTGAAATACTGTAGTGAATTTTTCTCAGCAGAATAAAATCTGGAGCAGTTGGTACAGTCATGTGGAAGAGTGCTTGAGTTGCTAGAGAGTTTGCAGAGCTGCATTAATCACAAGGCTTAGGCAGCTTGGTCACAGGACCTCTTCTGCCAAAATTAGTTTGCAAGAAAGACAGTTACACATCCTGAGAAGACGTCTAGAAGTCCGGAGCTTGAGATGGTTCCTGGGTAGTGTTTTATCAGATTCAGTGAAGCTTAAAATACAGGACCAGATACAGGACTCTGTGAACGTCCCACACAGGTGGACAAAAATGGCCATGCCACAAAAGAGGACTGAGTGAGGAAGAAAGGTTTGGGGTTTTTTGCTTTTTTTTTTAAAAAAAAAAAAAGGAAAGAGCAGCTACTTCATCTTTTGGGGCTCATAGTTTGGCACTGCTGTGAGGGAGAAGCAGTGAATTGACAGTCAGAGCTCTAGTTTCCATCCTCTGATAGAGTCCTGGTACCATTTTGATCCTAAGAGATACCCTGACCAAGGGGACTGAGAGGGTATCTGCAGCAACAGAACTGCCTTCATCATCATTGGCTATATCTTGAGAAACCCTTGACTTCTCTACATCATGCTTTTTTTTTAGCTTTCTACTTTTTTCTTCTCACCCATATATCTTACTTTATGCTTATTATTAAAAGAATCTGTCCGAAGCAGTATATTTTACAGCACAGCTATGGGTTCTGATCAGAAAGGCAATAACCAGTCAGAGGCTGAAAAAATTTGCCAGGTCTTGGGACAGCAGGTAAGACCCTCTATTCATGGAGTCAGAAAGACAAGCTAAATTTACAATATTTGCTCTTTATAGAAATAAAGCAGGCCCCTCTACCTGAACTTGTACAGTTTTGCCTTCAAGATAAAATGGCTGGGCTCCAACAAACATTCACAACTGCTAAAGATGATCACAGCAAACTTCCTCTGCCCCCAGAAGGGAAGGTGTTTGCTCTCTGGAATACCAGACTTAGATGACCAGCAAGCAGGAAGTTTTCCTTTCAAAAATGTGTTTCATCATGAAGATGAGAGAAGAAGGGATGTTAAGATGAAATCCTTATTTAGTATGGAATGTTTGCGCTTTATCTCATTCTTGTCTTCCATTATTATTAACAAAAGATTTTAATTTTGATTTTTATTGCCTGAGGTCTAAGTAGGCTGAGGTCTCTTGACCTGAAGTCTTAAACTGTGAGCGACTGTTTAATGATTTGTAGGGGAAAGGTCAAATTTAGCACCTTTAGCTCTCTCATCCCACTTAGCCTCAACATAAATATAACACACCTATTACCAAATTGCAGGCATTTCATTCAGAACTGTGGTAAGAAATGTTTTCTGTGCTTCCTCCTTCCCCTCCAAGTAATGCTTCAGTGCATGACTCATTTAACCCTTAGAAAACTGAAGATGAACAGTCTTAACTTGGTTTGCCTGTCCCTTTCACACAACCAGGGACAGCTGGCTTGCTTGAAAATTTTCTTTGAAAGCCATAGAGTTTTAGGTCAGCAGTCCTTGAAACTTCTGTAATACAGTTAACGTCCCCTGTTGTGTGTGAAGCTTGAAGAACTCTTATGGTTTCTCCTGTTGGCCAAAGGACAGAGAAACCCTCTGAAAGTCAGATAGTGCACCAGGAATCCTTCCTGTTACTCGGGTGGCAGCACACAGCTGTTGCCAGAAATTATTTCTTTCAGGAGTGGAATTTTTTAGCAGGGGTTTGCTTGCTGCTTTGGAAAGAACTTGGGAACTACGTGACCTCTGGCAATGTAGCTGATGATGCGATCATAAGCAGAAATATATAATCACAGGTTTCTGGTGTATGCCCAAAATCCTTGAGTGAATAATGTTGGAAAGAGAGGCTTGTAATGGCATGGGGAGCAATTAAAACTTGTACTTTGGAACCAGAAGCCCACATACTATTAGATTTTTGTCCATGCTGTGTGCCAGATAGTTGACAAAACAGCTATACATGCAGTGAATTACTGCATCTAGTTTCCCTGATTCCACAGGAGAGAATGAGTTTCTCAAGTGATACATATCAGAATATTTCAAACAAATATTTTAGCCTTTGCCATACTCTGAACAATTTCTGTAAAACCAGTTGTAGTCCAAGAAGAAATTTTTCCCATCTGTGGGGCCATGTGCTAGTCTCACAGCCTATGTCAGCCACTTTATCGTAACATTTTGGAAAGTAGCTACCCTTTTCTCTGCACCCTGTGATGTGTGTGCAACTGGTTCTGCACTGAAATCTGTAACTGCTAATGCACTCCAGGTATCGGGAAAAGGGAGTGTGTGTATATATTGTGATGTCAGATACCGTATCAGAGCAGGTTCCTGGCATTTCACTAGTCATCTCGGTGACTATCAGGAATGCTATTTTTACATACATAATAACGTCAACACACAAAACTGATAACATGGCAGTTAAACACCCTCCAAAACCTAGAAAATGTGCAGAATGAAGTGGAAGTATAAATGTTTTTATGTATATTTAAGTAGTGTGTAGTATAAAGGAAACTGAACTGTGACAGACTGATGCAATGTGGGTTACCCCGCTGAGAGCTTGGTTCTTTTTCAGCTTTAGAAGTGTTACAAAGCTCCGGTACTGAAGCTCAACTGCAGAGGATTACAGCAGGGACAGGCGCTTGAAGGAAAAGAATGGGACTCTGTGGAAAGTGAGGCATTCTGCTGAGGGAAAGGTTCAAAACCTCTGTGAAACCTGTGTTTTTACTCAGGGCTTCAGTTTGTCTGTTTTTTCTTTCAGAAACGTTTACCAAGGTTGACCGTGATGCTCATTTGTAGTCACTGTTCGGTCAAGAGGAAGCAGTATTGGTAAACGAGTAAATGAGAAAGTTCTGCATTCTGCAAGGTGGCTCTGTGTTACCAGTTGGATTTCCACAGCTTTGATCCTTGTGTTTATTTATGCCCAAGCAAAATAGGCTTGAGCATAAATGCAGTACAATCTCTGCTCACTTTGACTTGGGGTGGTGTTCAGCATTCGTTTTGCCTGCTTGACACACAGGGTTAAGTTGTGACAATGAGAGTTGAAGTTGAAGATAAGGTCCTCGGTGTAACCAAACACTGGCTTTACAACCTTTAATAATTGTATTAGCTTTTCATGAGTGCTTGGATGAGTCCATCTGTTCTGGCTACATTTTCACTCGGTGTTTTGCACATGTAAGTTCCCTTCTGCAGTTCCAGTTGGAGAGGTTCTTCACACCTTTGGGCATAGTGCTGGTCCTGAATAGTTTCAGATACCTAGCCAAGTGTAGCTGCAGTTCCTCTCTGGGTAAGTAATCGCAACACACAGGCAGAAGTGTGAAATGTACCTTGAGGAAAGGCTGTTTGTGAAGATGGGTGCTCATTGATAGAATCAGCTGCTAAAAAAACCCCAGCAGTATAAACTTCAGAAATGGAACAAGGTATCTGCATGAGTGTACACATGCTGACTATGGAAAGGATGGCATTTAGCTGGTACATTCAGGGTGCATGAACAGAAATACACTGCTTTTTCGTTTTTGCCTATCATGCAAAATTACTTATTTAGTAAACTGAAACCAGCCCCAAGCAAGGCTTTGCTGAATTTGTTGGTAAAAATAACATTATGCAATGTTCCTAATGATTTAACAGAGGTATTCAGGCGTATCAATTTTATTTTAACTAGTTGCAAATTATTTTTTTATGGCAAACTGTTTATTTGAATGTATTTTAAAGTTTCGTTAAGAAGGGTAGTAAGGAAATTAAACATACAACTAAAGGTGTAGATACGTTTGCTTTTTACAGTTGTGTGTGCACTGGAGTCAGTTCTAACAAAAGCTGATGGTGTATTTGATTTTGTCCATACAACAAAGCTTTTTTGTGGATTATATTGGAAGTAAAACTGCTGCTGGTTTGCATAATTTAGTTCTCAATTTGATTGTGATATTATTGTTTTGTCAACAAGTGCCTTAGTCTATTCATTTTCAAGGATTAATGTCCAGCAACAGGAACTTCTCCTTTAACTTGAAGACAAGACAGTATCAGCTGACAAGCAGACTCTTGCTGCTTATTGAGAAACATTCATGATCCCCAGTCTTGTCCTGGGTCACAGATGTCTCAGAGTTTTCTGTAATGTATTACTCAGATTCGCTGCACCAAGGAAAGCAGAATGGTTTCAGTTCAGTTTCAGTTCAGACTTACTCGTCAATCTCAAAATGAAAACCAGACATTTTCTTTCAGCAAAGCAAAGGGCTAAATTCTTCTTTACAAAATTGAAAAATTACAAGAGAAAAGTTTCAAAGGAATCTAATGTAAGCTTGAAATATAACTGGCACTGCTATCTAGAATAAATTTTCATACTTCTCAGCTTCTTTAGCTGAATCCCTTCTTGCCTTCAACTGTCCTCCAAGGCGCTGTTTTATGGGGTAAACTCTAGACTGAGTCCAGAATGGGCCCAGGTGCCCCCTCTCCCCCTAGTTTGCTCATACCTGAAGAATTCATTACATACTTCATGAATTTAATCTTAAAATTCATTAAGATTAAATAAATCTTCATTCATTTATTCATCTCGGCTTCTTTCTTCCGTGCTAATTAATGTTACTGAAGCATGTTGTATTAGTTTGGAGGCTCATGGGAGTGAGGTGTTGGTTTGAGTTATTTACATCTGCCTTTGCAATGCACTCCCTCTCTGCTCTGTTGATTTGCTCACTAGGCTCATGTCCCTGTTCAAGACGTTAATTGAATGGCTGCTTTATTGGATTCCTCCACTCCCGGATTGCCCTATATTGCTGTGTTCTTCATTGCTTCTCTACAGCTTTCATATCACAGCGAGCATTCTCTATAGTTCAGTTTTTATCATTTTTTTGAAGGAAGCTGCAATGTGCTGTATCCTTGATAACCATCCGAAGTATCTCTAGTGTAAAGATGACTGACCTGTAAAGGTTTTGAGCTGTGCCAGTTTGCCCCTGTTACTAGCTTTTGAAATCTAAGCTTTTGCCATCTGTCAATGTGCTACATTGATTAGCCTGCTTGCTGAGGAAAATAACTCAGCGGGGTAGAACTCTGCAAGAGACTTGGACCTGAAGAGAAGTTGGCGGTGAGGGTTCTGCTTCCTCTTTTCTGTATATGCAAAAAAGGAGATGCAGTTGACAAATTTCTAGAACATCTGTGTAACCATCAGAAGCAGACGTGAAATTCGAAATGCAGAATTATTTAAACAAGCTTGCCTTGGTGAATGTTCTGTACTCCCGATAGGTTTATTTCCTCCTAAACTGTACAGTTACGTAAATATTGCAGAAGTAAATGTATTTCAAGTCTGGACTGTTAAAAGTTTACTTTCATTGTGCTCTTAATACCTGTTTTGTACGGAAACTTGATTAATTCTTAGACTTATAGAGCCTATATAAAAAAACCCCTGTTCTTTCTACTTCCTGAGGTAGCAATTATTAAGGAATTAGCATCTCCTGTGAGATTCCACAGCTTGAAGATTACATATGTTTGAAATTCTATTTTGAGGATGTTAACAGAGTATGCAGATGTCTTTTGCTGGTTCTTTGATTGGAGATGAATTCCACGCACAAAAGGTGGGCTATATTTGCTCCATTATTTATATTTTTTTCTTTTGGTTATATGTACTTTGGACTCCATCAGATCTCAGGTGCTGGTGTTTCTTCACTGATGGAAGATATTCTTGCATTTTGAAATTTCAGTGAAAATGCTCATCTGTATGTTGGATTTCAACAAAGAAGAAAGGAAAAAAATGTTTGGTATGGCAATTTTCATTCTCAGCCAACTCTAATTTAATATAATCATAAAATAGTGTTGGAGGGGTAACAGTTGATCCTTAATATTGCTTTGCTAGACATATCTGCTTTATTCTTTGAATGTGGCACTCTTCAGTGCTATACAGTGTGGATCATCCCTTCTTGCAGTGTATGGGATAGCATGAACAGTAAATTAAAACACATCTGGCGATGGAGCATGGACCATTGTTTTTTTCTCCCTTCAGAAAATTTCTTGCTTTGTTGCTGACAGCCCTTTTGCCCGGGGGGAAGTTCCTCCAGATAGTTCCAGATCGAAGTTTATTTGAATGAAGAGGTTCTTTCCCAGCCTGGACCCTGAAGAACAGCATCAGCTGCTCTTTGAAGGAAGCTGGGTCAAATTTCCTTGTCTTGGTTCATCTTGTGAGTGATATTGTACTGTGACCAACCATCCCAGCTTCAGTTCTATTCTGTACTCAGATACCCTAGTACAACTTTCTGAAGACAGAATTTGACCTCTCAATTGGATTCTAGTGAGGTAGAAATTTAAACTTTACTGATTTATTCTTTTATTGCTTTTGGTGATATTATTACACATATTTTTGCCTTACTTATTTGAAAGAAAACTTGATTAAGCTTGGTAGGAGACTTGGAGGGGGAGGGATGAGTTTTGATATCAGTCAGTCAAATTACTGGGGACTAACACATGTTATAACCTAGAACTAAAAAATAGCCTTTTGGTTTTTATTTAACAAAATATTACATAGGGGCAGAATTTTAAAACTTTGGGTTTTTTTTTCAAACAAAATCAGCACAGGAAAAAAAATTGGGGCTGTTTATCTCCTGAAATAGTTTATGAGTTGCTCATACTTCAGGTTGTATTAAATGCTTGATGATAAGAAAGTAATGTGCAGGTCATGCTTTTTCATGATGGGAGTGATGCCTCTCCAAAGCTATGTAGGCTATTGGTAGACATGACCATGGATTAATTCTACTGGACCATTTTCCATATCCACAAAATCTTTCCCTCCCTGGGCTTTTTGATCCTTAGAACTAGACTCATTGTCCCTCACAATTTCCAGAGAGGTTCTTCGTCAAGTTGCAACTGTGGGGTAATTTGGAAAATGTAGGAAATTTCCTAGGACACCTAGGAAATCCTGGATTCTTTGGAAGTGTCAAGTGTTTTCTTTCAGATTTTGGGTACCACTGCTTCATACATAGTGTCCGGTTGTGCTGTGATTTTCCTGTTAGTATGCTTTTGGACAGACTGGCATTACAATATTCATGAGACAGTAAAATTCCTCCTCAAGCTTCTTGGCTTACTGAAAAAATGGACCCCCTATGTCTTTGTGCTATAGCAAAGACAAAGCTGATCAGCTTCTCTGATCAGCTGACCCTGAGAAGGGTGCGTAGCTGTGTCCTGGGTCTTTGGGGTGTGAAGAGGAATATCCTTTGGCTCTTCTGAGCAAAGAGGTTGCTTTTGCACCAGTTCCTGAGGGTCCATGGGGCTTTTGGAGTTCTGTCCCCAACTGTGTGTGGACATGGGGTGTAGGGAAAAGCAAATGGGAGGCTTGTTGTGTTCTTCTTCCCTCCTAAATGCATTGATGTCTGTTTGTACCAGTTTTGTATTTTTCAAGATTGTTGAGAAATTTGTATTTCTTAACATCTCTGTGTTTTTTTAACATACCACTGATTGTATTCCTCACATTGTAAAGGAATTAATTTCTACTTAACTGAGAAAATCAATAATTGCAATTAAAGAATGGGGTTGAGGAAGATTGATAAGAACTTATAACAGGAGTATGTAAAAATAAAATTTTTACTACATAAATTTTGTATTGAATTTTATTTTAGCAATAAAAAGCAAATTCAACAGTTCAACAATTTCACCGAATTCCATGTGTTTTCTTTTCATAGGGCTGGACTCATCACTGAGACATATTGAACAGAAAACAAAGATATACTTCTGTGTTTGTGTAAAAAAACAAGATAAACTGGAAAGCATAATGAGACCCCTTACAAATATCTATGTCTTTGCTTCTGTCTTTACATTCATGCTATGGAATAATATCCAGCCAACTGTGGAAAATGAATTTATTGCAAATTATTCAAGTAGTTTGCTAACTAATGTTCCAAAAAACATTCCAGTCCATATTCATGTATTAGATTTATCACATAATAGGATCTCTGGACTTAGTATCTCAGAATTTATTTCTCTTTCTGACCTTCAAGTATTAAATCTTTCTCATAATCTAATTACAGAGTTTGACTTTAGCATCTTCATTTTTAATGAGGATTTAGAATACTTAGATTTATCTCATAATAATATTTTGAAAGTTTACTGTCAAACTCTTGCATATCTTAGACATTTAGACCTTTCTTTCAATAAGTTTACTGCCCTGCCCATCTGTCAGGAATTCAGGAACATGTTTTGTTTGGAGTACCTAGGATTAAGTGCCACGATGATACGAAGGTCAGACTTCAGGTATATCACGCATTTGCAGCTGCACACTGTCTTCCTAACCTTAGAAGATTTTTCTCTTTATGAGCCTCAGAGTCTGACAGCCTTGAATACAAGGAGCCTCCATATTGTTTTTGCAGCAACACAAAACTTCAGTTTTTCCCTCTTGTATGATGGAATGAGCACTTCAGAAAACTTAAAAATAGTTAACTTAAGATATACGTTGAGCAACAAAGATTTCCCCTCTCCTTCTTTAACGCTTCTGAAGAAAATCAAGACAACAACTCTGATGCTTGACACTGTGGACTTACAATGGGCTATCATTTTGCAAATTTTCCTGCTTATTTGGTATTCACCTGTGGAGCATTTGACTGTGAGAAATTTGACTTTTCGGGGACCACTGGAGGTGCTGAATGAATATGAATTTCTACCGTTATTAAACTCTCTGGAACAATTAATTTGTTTGAGTGGCTCCATGAAAGCGCTAACGTTGGAGCACGTTCGTAATAAGGTTTATTATTTCAACCAGGAGATTCTATACAAGCAGTTTTCAGAGATGAATATTGCCAGTTTGACAATATATGATGCATGTATGCCGCACATGCTTTGCCCCAATAGAACAAGCTCATTTCAGTATTTAAATTTTTCTCACAATGCCCTTACAGATGAATTGTTCCAGAATTGTGGCACTCTGACAGATCTGAAATTACTTATTTTGCAGAGGAATAAATTTGAAAGCCTTCCGAAGGTAAGCTTCATGACCAGCCATATGAAATCACTGAAATATCTGGACATCAGCAGCAACTTGCTGCGTCACGATGGAGCTGATGTGCAATGCCAGTGGGCTGAGTCTCTGACAGAGTTGGACCTGTCCTCAAATCAGTTGATGGACTCTGTGTTTGAGTGCTTGCCAGTCAACATCAAAAAACTCGACCTACGAAACAACCAGATCTCCAGCGTCCCCAAGGGGATGGCTGAGCTGAAATCCTTGAAAGAGCTGAATCTGGCATCGAACAGGCTGGCTGACCTGCCGGGGTGCAGTGGCTTTACGTCCTTGGAGTTCCTGAACATAGAGATGAATTCGATCCTCACCCCATCTGCCGACTTCTTCCAGAGCTGCCCAAGGGTCAGGGAGCTACAAGCCGGGCACAACCCATTCAAGTGTTCCTGCGAACTGCAAGCCTTTATCCGTCTGGAGAGGCGGTCTGGGGGGAAGCTGTTTGGCTGGCCGGCGGCGTATGTGTGCGAGTACCCGGAAGACTTGCGAGGAACGCAGCTGAAGGACTTCCACCTGATGGAACTGGCTTGCAACACGGTGCTCTTGCTTGTGACAGCTCTGCTGCTGACACTGGTGCTGGTGGCTGTCGTGGCCTTTCTGTGCATCTACCTGGATGTGCCATGGTACGTGCGGATGACGTGGCAGTGGACGCAGACGAAGCGGAGAGCCTGGCATGACCACCCCGAAGAGCAGGAGACCGTTCTGCAGTTTCATGCGTTCATTTCCTACAGCGAGCGCGATTCGTTGTGGGTGAAGAACGAGCTGATCCCGAACCTGGAGAAGGGGGAAGGCTGTGTACAACTGTGCCAGCACGAGAGAAACTTTATCCCCGGCAAGAGCATTGTGGAGAACATCATTAACTGCATTGAGAAGAGCTACAAATCGATCTTTGTGTTGTCTCCCAACTTTGTGCAGAGCGAGTGGTGTCACTATGAGCTGTACTTTGCCCATCACAAATTATTCAGTGAGAATTCCAACAGCTTAATCCTCATTTTACTGGAGCCGATCCCTCCGTATGTTATCCCTGCCAGGTATCACAAGCTGAAGGCTCTGATGGCAAAGCGAACCTACCTGGAGTGGCCGAAGGAGAAAAGCAAGCGTGCCCTTTTCTGGGCTAACCTGAGGGCAGCTATTAGCATCAACCTGCCAATATCCTTTGAAGCAAATGAGGAGCAGAGTGATGTTGCTCTACTAGTAGTATAAGTCAGTATGTGAATAACTGACTTAAGTGTCTTGCATTAAATTGTGTTAATTTTTATATTTTTTTACAGCAAAATGTACTTGTGATACATACAGAAATTGCTATTGCTTATTCTAGTCATGAAAGTAGTCAGAAGTCTTCTGTATTTGCCCATCATCAACAAAGAGAAGGAGAGAGACATTTTCATAGTGAATACACTGATTTTTGTAGACTTGGCTTGCCTTTATTTTGGACTTTGCCCATTGATTCTAGGCATATTCAAAAGTAACAAAAGTAGTGGTTGGTTCAATGTCATCAGGACTGTCAAGGCATGCATTTAATCTTGTTCTGACATGGATGTTGTGTGGTTAAGGTGGAAGGGATCTGCTTCCTTGGGTTTAATTAAATAATACAAAGAAGAAGAAAACTCTTGTTTAAATCCTTTCCTGTACATTGGTATAGTAGATGTCAAGGGTACAGTATCCCTACACCTTCAGACCTCACTGGGCCTTGTTACAAGTCTGTTTTCCCTTCCTAGAAGTCTTTCACTTCATCACAGAGAGTTTTTCTGGGTAAGATCTGAAAGTTGGAGCCATTAATCTCTGTTTAATATTCTACTTCCTTTGCTGTACTAAACATTCCCACTTGCCTAGATTTACCTACCAAGTCATGATTTCATAGAATTTGCTATTTGTGATATTCAAAATAATAGTTAATAACTGAACTTATGAAATTTTTTATAATATTATCATATTGCTGCTTTCTGCTATGGCCATATCAAGCTATAGTGGTTTGCTTGTTTTTCCTGTTTTCTAAAACGTAGTTATATATTTCAATAAAATATTTTTATTATGAATGCTTTCAACTGTAAGAGGACAAAGAAAAATGAGATGCCTCAATCTATTACCATTTCATTACAAAAATTTCCCTCAATTGTGCCACTGCACTTGTTCTGTTAAATTATAAAATATATTTTATTGCTATCTCTCTGCAGCAGCTAATAAGTAACCTACATTATAATGTAGTTTTATAGGTATTTAGAATACTTTTTATGTGTTAATAATGGGAAAACCCCTCATATTTATAGAAAATTGGCAATACTGCAAATGTACAGTAGGAAACAGAACTTGCACAACCAATGAGAAAGAGTGATATTACCAGAACTGTCACTGACTTAGATCGTTTATTAAACATTTAAATTCAGAAGCTTGATGTTTGGAGGTAAATCCCCTTTTATCTCCAGACTTTCACTGAACTCTGTTTCCTTGCCCTTTTATTAGCAGGTGCTGAGGGTCAACGCACAGGTGAAAAAGGAATAATTTTCATTGGGAATTAACTTCTCTGCTAAAATCAAACTGATTAAACTAATGGTATTTGCTGATAGGAGACATCTAATCATTTGCTGTGCTTGGGTTTAATTTGACAATCTAATAAACCTCTCATTTTTTATCTGTTATTAAATTTCCTGGTGTCATTTCACTGGTGATGAGGAGTTGTGTAATTATACTTGCTGCTTAATGGAAACGCAAAGCCCTCTGATCACAGGCATGAGAGGCACACGTAAGAGGATGTGATCCTTGACACTTGCCGAGGCGGCTGACCCAGCGCCTGCCAGGCGTGTGCGGTGGTATCCAGATGAAGCAGTGGATGGGCAGCGACAGGGGAGCTTCCCCGCATCCAGAGGTGCTGAGATGCCTCTGTGCACCCACCTGCCAGCTCAAGTTAGCTGGGTATCGCAGTAGGATGCTGGGTGCCTGGCTCTAAATGTAGACCTTTGGCAAGAAGGGCTAAACATAGAATCATAGAGTCAGAATGGTTTGGGTTGGAAGGGACCTTAAAGATCATCTAGTTCCAACCCCCCCTGCCATGGGCAGGGACACCTTCCACTAGACCAGGTTGCTCAAAGCCTCATCCAACATGGCCTTGACATGTCTATTAAGTCTTAATTTCAGGTGAAGGGAAGCTGGCTACTGACTTGTTTGATCTCCCCCTTCCCAAACCCAGGACCAAGTTTTCTTTGTGTACCTTAGAAAGGGCTGCTAAACTGTCAGTACTTCAGTGGGAGCTGGTGGATGTGGCATGCTTGAAAAGTAGGTTATTTATGATGAGGGAGATGTCCAAAGACACAGAGGAGCTTAGTGCTCTGCAGGAGTTCGAGTCAGGAAGGCTTTACCCTACCCTGACTCACTCATGCTTCATGGCAACCCAACGCGGCAGCCAGGGGCATCGGGCACAGTGAAAGTGCATCAGAAACCTCGTGTGCCAGCCAGCCAGTTATGCAGGCTGTGAGGCGCTTTCCACAGAAGTATTGATGTTAAACCTGGGGCTGCAGCCTGAATGCACTGCTGCAGCTGTGATGTTTCCTTCTTCACAGGTTTTTCCCACTGTACAGCATCCCTCTGGGTGCAGGTTCTTCACTTCCTCCGGAACATCGCTGCCTGCTCTTAGGCGGTTACCTGGCTGAGCCTTTAGTGACTTCTTCATTTCAGCTACAGCCAGAGTTATATCTGTCTGTAATTTAAGGCTTGTGTGCTATACAGCTCTCAGGTACTTAAGGAACTCTTACAGTTGCAGAGGCCAGTGCACATTAAGCTGGTTGGGAGTTTTGTAGCCTTTACCTCTCCAGGGCTCCCCTGTGCTTTACAGCGGAGAATGCAACCAGAAAACCTGTGCCCCTCCTTCCCGAAAAACTTCTCCCCCTCCCGAGCCTTACAGTCTGAGCATATGTTTAGCATTCACACTTACTGCTAACGTTTTAATAGGCACATATTCTGTTCTGTTTACTAGACAAGAAAAGAGGAAGTAAAATTTCTCAATTCAGGCTTTCCGGTCTCTGTAATGCATCAGCAAACTGGGTTTTATGTCCTAAATAATGTCCAGGGTCTGGGCCATGGAAGAGTCCCTCACCTTTAAGACTGTTCTGAAACCTAAGTTGTATGTAGGTGTGAAAGAACTAATTTTGTTTCTGAAGTCTCCGAAGTATGCTGTTTTTGGATATTAACCTTTATACTCTGTCCTTCCTACCTCACAGATCTTTCATGCACATGCCAAATATTTCAGTTATTTACATTCTGTACCATACCCTATAACCCTATAGCTGCTTAAAATACACTTCTGAGTTCCTTTGATAAAGCAGATTCTTTTTGGTGTTGTTTTGGTTTTGTTTTTTTTGAGTTAGCATTTGACAGTGTTTCTCATCACTTCTCTGTTGGAACTTCCATTTTCTTCTTCCCTGAAACTCTGTTTCTGTTCAGAGGGTACTTAAAGTATTGATTATTTTTTGTTTTGGCCTAATCTAGCAAATTCTTTTCTTCACAGGTTTTTATGAGGCACTGTGCTATTGAAGATTTTTTTTAAAAATGTATTCATAGAGGTGTTTTTCAAGAAGTTTTCAAGACTTAGAGGACACGAGTATCTGGCTGAACTCTTGAAATACTGTCATGCTAATGTCCATATTTATAAAAATGATGTCAGGTGCTGCTCTCACTGAGCTCATTGTACATGAAAACAGCATAGTGTATCGACTTTGTTAGTGTTCGGCCAGACCAGTGTTTTAATCATAAAGGATGTGTTAAACGTGTTTTTACGGCTAAAACTTGCAGTAGAGATACAAAGATCAGCCTTGAATTCTTGAGCAGATTTCTGTGCATGACAGGATCTGAGTCAGTGACAGAAGGTAAGACAGAGGGAACAGCTTCCTCTCTTAACTGTGAGAAAAGTAGGATGTTCTTAAATTACAATCTCATCAATTTAAATTTTGCCATTTTCTCAGACCGAGGGTGACACCCAGTGGCCGATTAATTATCACTGAATATTTCCTGAAAACCATCGCTCATGCTAGAATACATACAAGGCGTTTTGCCTCTTAGGAAAACTGAAATAAAGAATCCCACCAGCCCAGCAAGTGCAGGAGCCTCTTGCGGGTGTGCGTGGTCTAGAGGACAGGTCCGGATAAGCCCTTGCTCCTGGGCCCGTGGCTGTGACTCGGTCCCCTGCGCCATCGTCCCTCCTGCTGAGTGGGCTGTAGAGTGCAGATACTGGCTGGTTCGCTAACGAACAAACCTTATAAATCAACAGCATGATGTGAGCACTGGCTCTTGCTTTACAATGAGCAATCCTTATTTTCAAGTGGGAAGCCAAGATATGCAAGCCGGTCGTTTTCTCACATTCTGTTTGCTGTTTGCAGGGTTTTATTTTTATGCCTCATTTCTGCTGTACCTGCTTTCCCTTCTGTAGATCACCACACCATAGCGTGGGTGCTCCCGAGGCTGATCTGCTGGGTCCCAGGCAGCAGCACACCAACATCCCGATGCAGTTGCCTCAGCAGGAGTGGAAAGTGTTAAGAGATGCATGGTGAATTCAACTGGAATCACTGTTTTTAGGCACCTGAAAAGGTGTGAAGAAATAAACCCCACTCTTCAGTCGGCTCTACATGGCATCATGTCTCAGCATGCCTGTGGGTGTGCCCCGAGGTGGGCAGGGTTTGTGCGCATCGGTGTGTTGGCAGTCTGCATCTGCGCTGGCGCCCTGGCCTGGGAAAGGCGCAGACAGTGGTTTTGAGAGTGATAAAAATATGAAAACTTGCATGTTTGATGCTCCAGACCCGCCAATAGACTGTGTACTGCCCAGATGAGGAGCGGGTACACTATTTTTGTGTTTGCCACTAAGTGCACTGCTGGGCATGGCCACTCCACAGCACAGGAGCTAGAAGTGCAGGTGCTTACAGACAGCGGTTGCAATGCCTCGTGCTCCTGCCCTGCCTGCTCCTCCCCTCAGCCGTGTGTGGGGCAGGTACACATGGGAGGCGTGCACGGGCGCTGCAGAATCATAGAATTGTTTTGGTTGGAAAGGACCTTTAAGATCATCGAGTCCAACCATTAACCTAGCACTGCCAAGTCCACCACTAAACCATGTCCCTAAGCACCACATCTACACGTCTTTTAAATACCTCCAGGGATGGGGACTCCACCACTTCCCTGGGCAGCCTGTGCCAATGCTTGATAACCCTTTCAGTGAAGAAATTTTTCCTGATATCCAATCCAAACCTCCCCTGGCGCAACTTGAGGCCGTTTCCTCTCATCCTATCGCTTGTTATTTGGGAGAAGAGACTACACCCTCCTCACTACAGCCTCCTTTGAGGTACTTGTAGACAGCAAAAAGGTCTCTGAGCCTCCTTTTCTCTAGACTAAACAACCCAGTTCCCTCAACTGCTTTTGATAATACTTGTCCTCCAGACCCTTCACCAGCTTTGTTGCCCTTCTTTGGACTCACTCTAGCACCTCAATGTCTTTCTTGTAGTGAGGGGCCCAAAACTGAACACAGGATTTGAGGTGCGGCCTCACCAGTGCCGAGTACGGAGGGATGATCACTTCCCTTGCCCTGCTGGCCACACTATTTCTGATACAAGCCAGGATGCTGTTGGCCTTCTTGGCCACTTGAGCAGGAAGGGCCATCCAAAAACCCAGGGGCTCCCACATGCTACCTGGAGCCACAGGGATCCCTGCGCATACCCCTGACCCTTGTACCTGTGTTGTTGCTCTTTGTTGTACAGCGTATGATGACATGACGACAAACAATATTCTGAGGGTTTTATTAACAAGTATAATACATATGCATTGTATACTAAATATAGTACGGGGACTGTACAGTACAAATGTATATTCACAGCTTGATATGACAAAATGTCATTACTGAATTCCCATTGGACTACCAAAGTAGAAACAGTGAAAGTACATTAAACATTCACATCCTTAGTAAGAAAAGATTACCAAAATGTCTCCATATATTTGCAAGTTATAGTAATGCACGCTAGAAACCTTTAATTACCCATTCAGTCTTATTAGCTTATAGAATATATTACATTTTATTAAAAAATTTCTGCATAGTTTATACAAGTATTAAAGTAAATATAACATCCCTGCTATATTTGCAGGTGAGAGATGCTAAGCAGAAAGATTATTTTGACCATCTAATATTTAACGTCCATTAAAAAAAAGTGCTAGTATCTGTATCTGTAAAATATAATGAAAACTGGTGTAGCCCTCTTAAGATATGTAAAATGCTTTGTAATTTTTTATAGAAAGGATTTGTGTTCATCTACATGTTGCTAACCTTGACAAAGACAACAATGTATTTGGACATGATGTGGCATTACAAAGATCCTTGCAGAATGGTGGTGTATATTTAAATAAAACCACACAGAGTAATACCTGCTTAGCTTTTTGCAATTGTCTTAGAAACTAGTGATTTATTATAATCAAATGGCTTAAACAGGCACTTTTTAGTAAAACAGTATTACCTGTTGCACAGTGCAATACTGCTAAGGGAGGAGGTGGGTTTTTAAAATATACGTGTTCTGCAGGATTAGGGTTTTCTTTCTGTCTAAACTGGCTTCTCCTTGGGGGAAAGATGGAAGGACTGGCTTTAAAAAGTATTTAGTTTTGTCTATTTAAAAATTACAAGATACCACTCAAATCAAAGTTTGCTAAAATGAATCAATGAGCCAGTTAAGATGTAAATTCACATTTTTGGCTAAAAGATGAAAGCGTATTTGTTTGTGACTTTTTTGACATCCCACGAAAAGACACCACAGACACAAGTGAAAGATCCTATAAGCAAGGCATTTACGAGAAATAATCTCAAATATTTATATTTAATATTTAAATTTCTGTTGTCCTAAAGCACAAGGCACACAGATAAAGATATTGTAAAGTTCTATTGAATCTCCACTGTATTTGTCCCCACCATTGGCATAAATATTTTCAGGAAAGAGGTACATAGGCTAATGAATGAACGTGGTAAATAACCTAGATTAAATTCTGCAAAGCAACTCTTAGTTACAAAGAAGTTCTGCTTTTAGGGTACCTCATTTTAGGTTTCTAATTTAAAAAAAAAAAATAAAATATTTTGTGAAAGGCTTACAAGAGAAGTAAGAGCATTGGAAAGAAATGTTCCTTAAACATCCCACATTTTATACATTTGCATTTGGACCAGTTGCCATTAAGCTTATTTTCATAGGATCCCATCTGCTTTCTTCCCTAGAATATAACAGAGAATTGTTTTCATCCCAGGATACTCAATGCCTGTAGACTTGACTGATGCAACAGGGGCTCCACACAGCCTCTCAGTCAGTGATGTGTCTGCATTTATGGAACTGCCATTAAAACCTAGAGCCTAATGAAGGAGGCCAGTTCTGCTATCGCTGACAATATCCAATGAAAATCCCCATTCTACAACAGCTGCTCATTAATATCGTTCTCTTCCCTGCAAGTTCCTCAATGTTAGTAACAACCCAGGCTACCAAAAAATGACCGATTCGTCTCCCAGGTTTTTCAGCTCCATAGATAAGCAGATGAGGGTGAGTTACAAGAAGGCAGATCTGCTGTAACTTCCCTCAGTCCTAGTGAAGTGGCGAGGATGTATGGTGGTCTAACAGAGCATATAGATCTTCCTCACAAGAGCTTTGCAGCAACACTCACAGCCTCCCTTTGCAAATCCCCGTTGTCCCCTTTGTAGACCACACGTCCAGGGCTCTACTCCTTAAATAAAATTGCCGGTTCCATGTTCCCACATGTAAGATTTGTTACACAACTGGAACAATACTTTGCATTTCACAGCAATCGCTGTAGGAACGTTTTTCTCCAAGAAGTACAGATCCTCTCCTTCTCTCGTTCTATGGGTATATGGATGTCAGCAGAACAGCTGGTAAGCTCTTATCCAAGGGAGGGCTCTTTGCACGTAAACTCCTGCATCTGCAAAATTGTTTCAGTTTGCCGTTGGACTCCACAGGATGTAGCACACCCTACCTGCTCCATAAGCTCAAATATACCCACCTGCAGATGGACACTCCACCTGCCTCCTCCTGGAGAGTTTTATGAAACTTCTCCTCCCCTCACCCCTCCATTTTCCAGTGGGTTTTTCCAAGAGAAATGGAAATATGACTCCAGTATCTTTAAACTGCAGGGAATGGTGTTTACCTTATGGAGGGGAAAGCAGGAAAATGCACTGGTGCGTGAGAGCCTAGAGGAGTACAACCCGTTCCCCTGCAGTGCCACAAGTCTGCCAGCTAATAAAGACAGAAACCTGCCTTTCAGTGGACTTCCAGAGACAGCAACATTTCTAGGGTCAACTGCAGGTTGCTTGAATTCAGTTTATTTTCTCTATTGAGTTGTGTTTGCTAACTGACATGGCAGTTAAGTCTTGCTGATGTGATATTTTAATGCAACAGACACATCCACAGGAATGCTTAGTCTACCTAGCGCTGGGAGACTACCAAAGCCACAAATCAGTTATCAAATGCATGATTTGGTATACGTTTTTATCTAAAACAGATACATGACTCAATTTATCGTCAGAAGAGCTTCATACCTGATGCCATCTTCTCATAAAAATATTGTGGATTAATAATTTTAAATACTGTAGTGTATTAAAGTGGCACTGGCAACAATACAGTTCAAAGCATTTTTAACATAACAATTGCTATTTTCTGAGGTACAGCAAAAAGAAAAAATATTTTGAGTAGAGGAAATGTAGGGGAGTGATTGTAGAGGGATACTCTATATCCCTAAAATGAGGTGCGGCAGGTTTCTATGAATATCATTTAATGCCATGTCACAGGAGAGTACCATGTGTGTTCCATCCATACACTTGCACAGAAACCATACATACAGTGTCACACAAGGTCTTCATTTAACAAATCCACCAGGGCATTATGCAATAAAAACAAGGATATATACTACACTATAATACAGAGGACAGATGACATTGGTTTAGATGCACAATATTACGTATAGACCAATTCCTGCCAATTTTTCTTCTTGACTGGGGTAAATGATAACTGTGACTCAATCTTTCTGTGAAGTAATTATATTGCTTAGGTTTATTTCTACAGTGTTAATCATTCTTTGGGCAGGGGGGATTTCTGAATCAGGTGCCTTTCTAAAACTGTTGTAATAACCACATTGCAGAAATCAACATGGTTGGGAGAGTCCATTCATTGCATTGTTGAGCATAAAATGAGAGTGTATCCCTTACAGGGCACATAAATAAAAGTCTCTGGCAAGGACTAGCATTTTGGATATTCCATAACATTTACTACTTTATCAGTATATGTTGGGCTGATTATATGAAGAAACTAACAAAAGCTGTTAGTTTACAAATTCCCTTATTCACAATGGAATACATTAAACATACTGTCTGCAGAAAAGGGTTTGCTTAGCATCCCTAGGAGAAAAAAAAAAAGTGTTCACATTCTTTAGGTCTGACCCGTGGCAAGGACATAGAAGGGTTAGATAACATCTGTTACTGACCATACGTAAGCTTTTAATGGTATAAACTGAGAGATTCAGACCAGCTGAATCCAAATTAAAATGCACGTGTGAAAAAAAGAAAAAGTGTGACAGGAGTCAGGGACTGAAGACATTCAGACTAGCATGTGGCGTTTTCTGTGAAGAGCAAGATGGTCCGAACGTGAAAAGCTACGGTCACAGTCTGGGCACTGAAAAGGTTTGATTCCTGTGTGCTTGCGGAAATGCCGCGTTAGTTCATCAGAACGAGCAAACTTCCATGTGCATCCCTCCCAAGTGCATTTGTACGGTTTTTCACCTGGAAAAAGAAACACAGAAGTGGGGATTTCAGACACAAACACATCAGTTAAATATCTGACAGATTTATCCTCTTGCCTTGTCAAATTTCAGCACGTACTTTAATGCGTACACAAAAAGCCTCCAAACAGCACTGGGCCGCAGAGTACTCTGTGCTACAAACTGTGTAGGCGAAGTTAACAGGTGAAAAAATTGTTTCCTGCCACAACTTATTTTTTGTTTCTCTGCTCCTCCCTCTGCCATATTAGCACTTGTTTTGTCTCATCAAGCCCAGAAGTATGAAGGTTTAAGGATCTGTTCAAGTATTTTCAAAACCAGGACCTCATATTCTAGATTAGCTGGGGAAAAAGACTGGTGCTACCATTCAGCACAGCAGGTAGAAATCTTGTTGTGACCTCTTAAAGTTACTGTAGTATAAATAACTGGCACCACTGTCACAAGTAGCTCAACTTTAAATCTCTCTCAATCATTACTTTCTAATATGTCATCCTCCTCCTCCTTAACACCATTGTGCTGCCCAACAAGTAAAGGGCTGGCTTGTGTAGAGATGCAAGACACATGAACCGGGCTTCATTTTACCTAAAAGTGTCACATATCTTTGTAAAAACCTGGGATGTACATACATACATTCAACATGCCAAGATGAACATTTCTGTGGAGAAGAGAGATGGGGATATGTTTACTGGAACACTCACTCAGAAAAGAGCACGATTAGATCAGTGGTTAGCATGTCCACATGAGCCAGATGTGTTTGTATTTGGCACACGATCCAGACTTTTGCAAATGGGCTACTCCCATGGAAGTCCCAGTCAAATTTAACAGTGATGTAAGATGTGAGGTAGTGCAATTTCAACTGGTGTTTACAGGGTGTGCAGAATGAGTAATCTGCAAGCAACTGGACAGAAAATGAGCAAAGAGCCAGTGACTGTAAAGCATACCAGCAGACACCATGACCCGGCTTTGGCTTACAGTCTCTTCTTGTGGGTTTTTCCTGCTACATCCTCTGTCTTTTGCTCAGCCTATAATGATACTCAGAACAATGCCAGATCTAACTTCTATCATTTTGTTATTTATACCTGTGGTCACCTGGCCATTAGCACAAACTAAAAGCTTAGTCTTCTGTTTTACCATAGACTTGATGAAAGAAAAGCATAGCAATGCTCAAACCTGTATGGGTTCTTCTGTGAGCTTTCAGATGGGAGCTTTTAGTGTAGACTTTGTTGCAGCCTTCATAATCACATCGATGTATTCTGCGTTTTCTTTGCGTGTCCGGAGATTCCACAGGTAAAGGTCTCTTTCCTGGCTGAACTATAACTGAAGGGTGATTCCTGCAAAGTCGAATTGAATGTTAAAAATGAAAAACATTTAGCACAGCAAACCTCAGCTAATATGATTCATGACAGAGCCCTTTATTCACTACCATTCTGTCTCTTGGCAGAAAGAACAACATTACATGCATGTCGAAAAATTCAAGAGGGTTTAGCAAATTTCGTGTATTCTAGCAGTAATATTTTTAAATGTTTACTCACTTTGCGGCATGATTTAGCCATTTTTACTACTCTAGCTTTTTTTTAAACTTACAAAGGAAAAATTCTCTTCAAAGCTCTGTTTTTCAGTCAAACCCAGATTTCTCAAACTCTCAGTTCATAGTGAACTTTTCTTGTATTTGTTCACAGTTTTTCTTCTTCCTTCAAATGTAACTAATTTGCTTGTAATTGGGAACAGCTATTCCATATTATTGAAGAAATTATATCTTTAGGGTTTCAAAGCAGAACTCAATCTTTATTGTTCCAGCCACTCCTTTAGAGAGTACTTAAGAATTTCCTGTTTGGTGCTGGCAGGAGGGTGCGGCCTCCCTATACCACTGACGTCAATTCCTAAAAGTAGAGTTTAGCCTGTGTGGCACACCCACAGGATGTCTGAAGTTGTCCCTCCACCTTCATAAACATCATTTTTCACTTTTGAAGCCCACAGGTACAGTGCAGGTAAGACACGTACTAACTACATATGGACTTCTATGACAAATAAAAACCTAAACACTCACGCCTGTGAAAATACATCGAGCTTCTTGAAAGGTATCACTGACTGTGGGTATGTAGGTTTGAACAACACCCCTACTGTAGAACTGGGGACAATCTTGATTCTTTCTCCCATGTCAGTATTAGAAAAGGAAATAAATATGTTCTTCAAAAAGGTAAGCGGCATTACAAATCTTGCCCCCTCACAAAGTTGCATTTTTCAACCCGTTAGCAGATCTGTATCGGCACTTTTAATATATTTTTTAGCTTTGAACTGAAACTTAAAATATAATGTGCACTTATTAGCAGTCCTTGTTGCAAAACCAGCTCCTCCATGTGATTGATAGAAATAAGGTTTCTAGAACTCCCATCTTTTCTCAGTTACTGTATTTCACATTTCTTTACTGATCAAATTACATTTTATAACACTAGGTTGTATTAGTTACTTAAACCAAGTTCCTTTAGGGGCCTAATTTTCAGAAATGCTGAATGGCTACTTCTCTCGGCAAAATAAAGGGCACGTGCTAAAGATTCTTTGGTTAAAACAAAAAAAAAAAAAGACTTATCAAGCACAGCAAAGAAAATCTTGTGTGTGGTTTAACAAGAAAAAAAAATTTCTATTACTCTCCACAGCAGCAGGATGGAAATTACCGATGTGGGAAAAGTTTCATTCTGTTATTCATTCTGTTATTCGAGTTACAAGCTTGAAATTGGGAGCCAAATTCTCTTTCTCTTTGGGTGTTTCTGTGACTGTTGAGTGATGTACTCTTTAACTATACATTAAGTCTAGCTAAAAATATTGTAATGGCAGGAAACTCCAGATGTGATGTTAGACACAGATGTACAAACTCTTAAATAAGAAAGGCAGGCTTTTAGCTTCAAAAGAAATCCTTCTCTAAAGCAATGCTGTTGCATACTACTCTTTTTGGAGAAGCTCTGGCTTAGGACACCAAGTAAACTCGGTTTAAATCTTCATGTGCAGAGGCTAGTCCTGGACATGGTAACATCTGGAAAAAGAGAGAAAAAGGATACTGGCTGTGCACTGTTTGTGATGGTTTTCAATCTAAGATCGTGTACATAACGCGCTGAGAATTTGTCTCTGTCTCGTTTTCACTTTAGAGGAAAGGAGGCTGGGAAGACTACAGAATGTTATCAATAATCAGATTAGGGTGTGGCAGTTTTAAAAAATGATTAAGGTGGTGTCAAAAATCAGAGGTAAATATTAAGTGCCAATAATGAAAGCAGAGCCCTAATTCTTTCATTCCCTATTACACAACCCGACACAAATTCATGTAAGTGTAACCATGTAAGAGTCACTCTTTAACAGATAAGAGCATCTTCCAAAAATGTTACAGTATCAACAGCTTTTCCTCCTTCTTTACCAACAGACCACACAATGTTGGCAGCATGAGTTAGACTCTGATGCTTGCACTCACAAGAACACAACGTTAATAAGGCTTCTTATATTTGGTCAGAGATTATTGCCTCAAGTTTGATTTTAGAAATAACTGCATAGTTATGTAAATTATCAGACCTGCTAGAAAGTCCAGCAATCCCTATGGAAATGCCAGCAGCATTATATATGTAATGCATATGCCAAAAACTAACACTAAAGCAAAATCACTCACTTAAAAGTGAGACTGAGGGTTTTCTATGCCCCATTAATGTAGTTTATGTGTCTGATTAGCACACTTTGGGCAGTTGGAATCTATGAAAAATGATTTAAAAATCATTGCATAGCTGTAGCTTATAATGCAGAGAGAGAGGCTGATGAAGCTGTGACAATGGGAAATTTTATGAAGGTCTAGGTCTCCCATCTTGTAACTTGTGTGATTTGTCTATGTGTTTTTTTCAAGTGATAAAAAGATAAAAACTAACGTTTACAAACTTCTTGTTGCAGATACAGCAGAATGTGAACTTGAATGGGCTGGCTTTAGGAACGAGCAAGATCTGAAGCTCTGCAGGATAGCTAGGAAGCAATTTAAGCCACTGCAATGTGAGGACAGGGTCTCCATAAACATAATGCTCTGCATGGGCAAGCAGAGGAGATGCTTTGCAAATGTGGACTATTCAAATGGTTTTGTAACAATGCTACCTACAGGTTATATGAAATTTTATGTTCTTTGCTCAGCGGATGGGTTTCCTGTGGAAACTGGCCTCATTGGGAAATAATTAATGCAAATCACTAATGCAGGTGACATGTCTGCAGAAGTCCCATCCCTGGAGGAAGGGTGTGGTATCAGCCAGGACCAGCACCTCCTGGTTTCCTCTTGTTAAAGAGGCATAACAAAAAACAAAAGTAAACTGCACCATTTGATAGTCCTGACCTAGCAGAAGTTAGTTCCAAGTACATACAGACCTGACTCCCGTATGTGGCAGGTCCATTATGGAGATAAGTAACCATCTAGTAAACATGGAAGCTTACTATTTTATTATGTTTATTATAATAAAACATGTAAGGTTATTTTTACATAAACAGCATACTGTTTATGAAAGCTAGCTGGCAACTAGTCAACTGTCATTGTGCCCAGAAAGGCAGAAATGGTGGAAGTACTGAATTAAATGTCAATCACAGTTAATTGCAAAGAGCCTGCAGTCTGGAACCCGCATCTAAGCTGGTTAGAAACTCGAAAATGAGGAGGGGTGCCCACAAGAAGGCTGTGCAGAACACAGTTAGCCCTGGAGCCGTGTTCTGCCTTCTAACCTGGGCACAGTCATGAGCAGGAGGAAGAGGCTGCCTTCTGAAGGAAACGCAGAAAATGGCCCGTCCCATGCTTTCTCTCTCTTTCTGAATCACCCTGCATGTAAACACTGGTCTGGGGGGTCTGGCTGGGAGCCCTTTTTCTTGGCTCTAGGAGGTGAGGTCTTGTACAACTGCTCGGAGGGCGACGGCGAGCAGGAAGAAAGGCCAGAAATGGATTCTGAGGTCATATACCATGAGCCCAGCTCAGCTGCCAACTTCAGCTCCTGCCAGAGCCACACCGGCAGCCTGCATGCCTGCCCAGAGCACTGCTATCTGAAGGCTGAGCTGGGCTCTAGGCAATTCCATGATTTTGGTAAGTTGACAGAATTTTTCCTAGGAAAAGGGGAAATGGAAGGGTGCCCATGGCTCCTCAAGTACTTCCTGAGCATTTTTAAAATATTTCCAATATTAAATATTTCCAAAATATTTAATATTTTCCAATAAAAAGCTTCTGCCTCAGACTTCACTACTTCTAGCCCTTGCTCTGCCTTCTGCAAACATGACTGTTTTAAACCCCATTAGTACTGTGATCCAGTGGCCCCAGCAACAGTTGTACCAGCACAATGAGTTGGTACTGGGGTGGAAACAAGCGGCTAGGGAGGAGAACGAGCTTCAGGAACTACTTGAGCTGCCAAAAAAACCCACCCATGGAACAATGGTGCCAGGTAAACATGGAATTTCACTGGATATATACAGAACTTGTAGGTCTGAGGAGTTTCTTTCCACTGAGTAGCCAAAATTTCTTAAAAGACAAAAAAGTCCTCCAACAAAAGAAAGCCACAAGAATATGTTTAAAGAAAGGTATTTTAGGTTAATATAAATACAGAGATCAGGATGAAATGTCTTTACAGTATTTTTCCAGTTTGCTGCTGGTTTTAGATAAAGAGGTATCACTGGCTTACTGGGAGTTCTACTTTAATTGTAAGATTGGGACTAGCATTACTTTAGAAATGCATTATACAAATAGCAGATCTATGTGGTTGTGATGTAGAAATACGTATCAACTCCTGTATTGCTAAAACGAGGGAAAAAAGTTGAAATCACATCTCACACTGGCAGTGGCAGGGAGGATGTTCTTCTGTATTTTAGCACGTGCTCTAAAGCACAGTGACTCTCCCTCCCCCTCCTCAAAATTAGTAACTGCTGCAATGAACAGCATTTTATTCTTCTGCTGATGTTGGGACCGCTGTTAGCCACTTACTCTTGCAACATTACTTGCTGGGGAGACAATGAGGTCATCACTGGAGGTGACATTTGTTCAGGATAGAAATCAGTCTTCGATGGTTCACTTCCTGGCTCCACTTTGATCGCTTTCTTCAGTGTAGGCTTCTCATAGGACTCAATGACAGGCACTGTATGGGGGAGGGTAGAAGAGGGAAGGCAACGTATCAAAAATATGGAGAGTTATGGAAATAAAAAATATACGTAAAAATCTATAGTTAAAACAAAAGAAATCCCCCAGCTCTATATTTAGTGCACCAATTTATGCTAAAATACAAAATCTTCCAGTTTTAGTCTATCTCTTGATGAACTATGATTCAAAACAATTCTATTAATTTTCATCAGTCCAACATTTTTATCAGTCCAAATCTCAGCAGATAAACAGCTTTATGCAGGTATAAATCAGAACAGAATATGACCTTGGTAAAGTGTTTACACAGTAAATTCTATGCCCGCATATTTTAGAAGAATAGGGATTATGTTCCATTTCCTAAAATGTGAAAAACACATGAAGAGGTGCCTAGATATACAGTTATTTTCCCAGGATGAGAGGGCATAGAAAAGAAACTCTGACAACACCAACCTTGCATGCTACTTGGAGTTTCCATCTCATCTGCAAGAACGGTGGACACCATGATGGGCTGCTGAAGATGGGGAGCATACATAAAAGGAACTGGCTGGACCACAACAGGCTGGATAACTGGGAGTATTCCAGGGCTTCTCAGTCCATGGCGTGAAAGAGCAGCAGCCATTACAGGTGGGATTGTTATTGGCATGGAAATAGGCTGTACTCCTGGGGGTGATGGTGTGAATTTACTGAGAGGTGAGCTGGGTGAGGACAGAGTCAATCCAGGTGAAGTTCTCCTATGCACAGTCTGAAATTTTAGGGGGGAAGGAGAACTTCCACTTGAAGGTGGTGAGCTCCGTTTGTTCACCGTAAGGTCTACTGGCTCCATCTGGATTCCATTTGATAGTCCTTCGGGGTTTGAGTAGAATTTATTGTGCAACATACTCGGTGTAGAATAAATGACGCTGTATTTGTTTGGCTTCATTTGGTCCATGTAATTGGACGGGTATGTCTGTCAGAAGGAGTGGAAAAAAATAAAGAAAATCAAATAATAAATCATAACACACACAATTACTGCTGAAAAGGAAAGGCGGCTAATAAAACTGTGGCAAAATGAAAAAGTTTCAAGAAAGCACTTTAATGTACTTTCTAAATAAAAGTGAATTAAATAAAGCTTAAGATTTCAACACAAAGGAAGTTATTCAAGTACTGATTCACTGTTTCAGAAGCAATGTAAAACAGATGATGAAAACAAATCCTCAAGATTTACTCAACTCTCCCTCAAAAACTGCTTTTCATGTACTAAACTGCACATGACTTAACTGACTTGGGAGATACATGGTGCTATGCTCAGCATATAAGTGTATACTGAGGAACATGAAGACAAGCAAGTGGGGAGTTAAATTGGACTTAGAATTGCAAGTAATGGGCCCCCATCAGCTGCTTAAGTAATTGGAAAACAATCACCACTAAAGCAAGACAGTATGTAGCTGAACCCTACAAGCAATAAAAAATACACAGCTGAACTATTTAAGTAATGGGTGAGAAACTCAAGAGTGCAAAAGGTAAATTCTAAACTTTTTTTTTTTTTTTTTGAGAAATAAAGCTGCTAACTAGCCAGTCTGATTTTGGAAAACTAGTACAAGGATAAACATTTGGCATGTTGGAAGACTATTCCTGTTAATGGTAGCTAGCAGTTCTCATGATAAGATCATGTAAACCCCAAAGCTAATCTTGACCTATGTGACAATCTCCACATTTTAGTGAAATAATTTTTGTAAACCAAGTATTAACATTCATTGCAGAGTATAGTATTATTAAACAACTATCCAGATCAATTTTTCATTTAAAAAGTGTTGAAAACTGAGGTGGTTTACTAACAGGTAAGTTAAATGGAAACTGATGTGATGTTCTCACATAGCAGATAGACATAGAGAATGCAATCCACACAGTTGTTTAGCCCTCAGATGTTGTCCATTTTTTGAGATAAAATACTATCTTTGGATTCTAGGTAAGCAAAGCTTCATATTAAGGCTAAGCAGTTTCCCACTAATATTAAAAAAATGAATTCTTTGGCATCAAAAAGACTTTGATGAGTGAGATTTAAAAAATGTTCAAAATGGTAGAAAGTGAAACAGATCAGAAATACAAAACTACTGGATTTTTATGCAATCATTTCCATGACATTTAAATTATCTTTTTCTTGGGGTGAACTTCTATCAATACGTCTTCCTGATTTCTTACCTCTGTCTTTCCTGTGAGGGACAGTTAGTTGATTTTAAATGTCAACGTTAACTAAAAGTATTTTTGCAAAATGACACAAATGTATTTTTCTTCTTTTCAGTTATTGTTTGAAACAGTGAGTTTAGACAATATTGAATTTTCCTGCTGCATTCATAGCACTGTGATGAGAAACAACGAAGCTGAGTCACCTATTCCATAAAATACTCAAATAAACCAGCATACAAAAATGGCGATTAATCTTCAAACACTAAATATTGCATTAAAACCTCTGAAACTTTATTTATTCTCTTTATGACTATTGTTACAAATTCAATCTATAAAAACTTTCATCTTTGATGGTAATGGGTTTCTCAGAATTCTATTAAAATGCCATTACTGCAAGCAATGCTGGCTAAAACAGGTTCTACAGATTTGCCACCACTGCAGAGCCCAACGACAAAATTATTAGCATTCTAAGTGATGAAGGCCACTGAATATTGATAGAGTTTAATACTTAACAGTATTTAATACCTACTAAATCTGATCAAGTTATGGTCATAGGCAAAAATACAAAATTTAAATGCATAGGAGATATTAAGTACTTCTGTTAAAATTGCTGTTATTGGTTTATCACACAAAGTCTACTCAGCTTCAACTGGAAACCTTCCACCACTAAGCATCAGAGCATTTACAGTGCGCTGCAGGTTTGTCAAGGATGGTTACAAGGTCACTACCTACAAGCATTTCTTTCATTGAAAGAATACTAGAAAGGAAAAAACATATGCAATTTAAATCTTAGGGAATGTTTTCTGTCAATGAGTCTATTAAAGAACGAAGCACCTCCAAGCTGTAACCTTACAATATAAACAGTTATCCTCTTTCAACTCTTCAAGTAACACCAGGTGTCTGTGTTGAAAAAAATATCAAACTATTAAAATGTTGTGCAGAGAACTGTAAACTGGAATAGTTAAATAAAATATATTTAGACACAGCAAGAAATACTTTTCAAGAATCAGGAAAAAAAGAATTATGTTTTTAAAAAGTGATTATTTTAGGGACTTGGTATTTTACCCCATACGCCTTGCATTATTTTGCATAGAAGGTTTTCATTTTTGTAATTAGGCTGGCACAGATTTAACATCAGCTATTTTTTCTGGCAGTTTGGGGAAGTGGAATCAGTTTTCTAAACTCTTCTTCTTTCTGAGCTTTTAATTGCTATGTTTCTATCTGAACTGCAGACAAAGTTGTGATAGAAAAATGTGGTGCAACAAATTATCTGTGTTGGGAACAAAAAGGGTGGAAAAGATGAGAAGGGGGATGCTAGAACAATCAAAAGGAGAATATCTGCTGCCAATCAGACACTGATTTGGTGGAAAACAGTTTTGCTTCACTATCATTGAAGTGTAGTTGAAAGCCTGTTAGTTTGCAGCAAGTCACACTCAGGCCTATCTCCTAGTCCTAAAGTTAAGCCTCCTGTAACTTTTAGCATAGCAAAGCTTCGGTTTCTAGCTGGCTGGGACACAGCCATTGCCATTAGGTTGATATGAACCACTGCTTGCAAATTTGGAAGTCACTGTCCCTTTCTTTGCCAGGGAAGCAGACAGTACCCCTTGGGGGATATGGGATGGGAGAGTAAGGAAGACTTCGAAGTCCCTTTCTGTGAATAGGGAGCATTAACAATAGCAAACAAAAAAAAAGCCCAACTACCCCTGTTTGGTTTTCTAAATGCCTCCAACTGCAGAAGCAGGAGTGTACTGCATAGCCTGCAAGAGCAGTCTTTTCTCGCCTGTCCTAGAACTTATGTGAAGTATTCTGGTGAAACAACAGAAAATTAGATATCATTGCTCTGTTTGCCTAAAGTGTTTAAGCTGATACATTTTCCTTGGATTTCTACTGTGGGAATTAACAGTGTATGTAGGAGTTCGGTCTGACTTGGATTGAAAAAAACCCAACAAATTCCCATTTCCTGTAAATTCTGCATTCTTAAACAGCCCTGTGCAGAATGGTATGTCACTATCACCATAAAGATGCACGGTTGTATTTCAATGCATATTCTTTTACAGTCTCTATCTAGCTTTTTTACGTTTTATATCATCACCTTCCCTCTTTGGGCCTTACAAAGCAATTCATTTACCTTTCCTTGCTGCTTGTCCATAATAAAACCCAGAGCACTGAAACCACAAAGAAACTGGAAAATAAATCAAAGGAAATTCTAACATTTTTCAGTCATATCCATGTGGCTCATACAATTAAATCAATAAATCCAAAAGGAGAAAGAATCACCATGCTTTTTTTCTTGACAAGCTATGAAGAATAAAGACTGGCCAAATATGTCACAAGCACACCCTATCACCACCCAGAAGACTGCTGCTTCCACAAGGTGACATTATCAAGCACTAGTCTGATTGCTAAATTCCGTTACACTGCCACAGTGAAACATCATCTTTGTTGTACAGGCGAACAGATTTTGAAGCAATTCACCAAATCTTTTATACACTACATAACCATATGAATTTGGCCCTCTTGGAAAAACAGAAACAGGTAAAGAACCTGCTTACCTACTTACACGATTTGACAAATCAGTATCATGTTAAGAGGATGAACAGTATTTAATCCAAATAGTGGCTAATACACGAAAAAGCATTCTCACCACATGAAATTTGTACTCCAGTACACTGCTTACTCAACCCCTCATGTAGCACACAGCTATCTTTAAAAAGGGGTGAAACAAGTTGTTTTGGGACTGATGGAAGGGCAAAGAAAAATTGTTTATTTCAATTCAAAGAAAGATGGTAACACATAAAAAAGCAACTTCTTTCACTAAACAGTAACTGGTATTTGTCCTAATGTTTAAAAAGTCCTCGCAGCAAATATTTAGGTAGGACTCAGATGAGTTTGTCACCAGTTCATTAAGAACTACCATTAAATGTGTTCAATAATTCAATTCAATAAATAGCATGAGATGTTGGTAGAGTGATGAAATACTGTGGGTGCAAGCTTCAGTCATCTGAGAAGTATAGTTAATCCTTTCAGCCACACACCCTGAAATACAGTGGTGTCAAAACCATAATTTGTTTCCTTCTCCCATCCCAACTAATGGGATTTTTTAAAGACAGACTTTATACCCATGGACAGTGTATGTTCAGGTAAAACAATGAGTAATTCCTAAGGGGCTTCATTTAGTTTGGTCTCTAATGATACTATCAGAATGAGAGGTACAATACAAATAAATCCTGATTTAAGAATCCTGAGTTATGTCAGCCCACAGTGAACTGAATGCTATGCTCAGGACCTCCAGAACATCACACTAACAGTTCCTCTTTCCTTCCACCTTCTCAAAAGAAGGTCAAGAAAACTAACACACCCAGTGGCTGCTATCTTTTCCTATGTCCTCTTCATACCACAATTCCTCCCTTAGAGGTGTTTCCAAAGCAGTTTTTGCTGGGGAGCTGAAGCAAGACCAAGAAGTGCTAGGGAAGGCAGGACCTCCAGGGCTTGGGGCTAAACAGTCTGTGTATGTACAGAAGCTGAAACACACACACTCCTCAGCCGGAGGGAAACCAGAGTAATCTCCATGAGGGGAACCTCGCTCAAAAAATAACAAAAAGGAAAGCATACAGATTTGGTAAAATGCTCTGAGTAGTCTCTAACAGCTGGTCAGAGTGATGACACTGAGTTATAAGAACACCCAAGATGACTCCAGAGGTCCAACGCACGGAAGGTACCACACCTCTGCAAGGAGCACATGGTACAGAATAAACATTTGGAACTACAGTCTTGAAAGGACTTGGCTCAGAAATGTTCCCTTGTTCTTCTCACTGCAGTTTTTCCTTTATCTGCCAGTCCAGGGAAGACTGCTCACTCCTCTCCTGGTCAGCCTGTCCGTTTTGCAGAAGCACACAGTTGTCTGGGGCAAGATCTTGTGTCTCTTGTGCATCATCCCAAGCCCCTGCAGAACCCTCTTTGGGAGATGAAGGCAGATGCGTACAACAGACAGCCCACAGGGTCCCTATAGTGATTTTCTGTTATTCATGTAATCAGACTTTTATTATAAGAGTGGCCCATTTTACGCCTTTGATGGACACCATTAGATATCCTTAGATAATCGTAGATAATCACCACTGATCTTAATAAGGTTATGCAATAATTGTGATTGAGGTGACAGACTGGCCAATACTGAGGTTCTTTGTTGACCCAAATATTGCAGTTTGTCATACTTACACCCTCACTGATAGATCAATTATTTTTCTATCATTGCTCTCAACTAAATAAACCCCATGAGAGTCAAACTGTAATTTTAAAATGCATACCAACTTAACTCTCAGAAAGTGTTATTAATAGCACTGAAGAAATCAGACTGCTTACAAATGCATTTAAATTGATGCCAATTATTCTACATTTTAAATAAAACAGGAAGCAAACTTTTCACTGAAGGGCCATTCAGATCATGAATTTAATGCACTCTAATTTATGCACACTGACTTCACCCTTTTAATTGATCAGCCTTTCTAAGGGTGTGGTTTCATGTTACACTTAATCTGATCTTATTGCAGGCTACTGCTGAAAGGGGAGGTCCCACTCCCTCGTCCTTCGTCCTCTGTCCTCCCTCCTCCCCTTCCTCTAGCATTGAGCAGCTGCACAGAATGAGTCAGATCTGCCTCCTGATCTGACCAAAAAATAAGGGTATTTTTGGTGGGTTAGCAATTCTGACCATTCAGTGAGCTGATCCAAAGGATCCAAGTCATTCTGTGGCCACATGATTGCTTCATGTCATACAAAGGAGAGACAAAGCTGGAAAGCAGGGAGAAAAGCTTGAACCTTCCCATTCAGCAGCAGCCTGCAGTTGAGTAGGTGAAGTATACATGAAACTGCTTCCTAAGGCTGTATTTCCCTGACAGCCTAAATCATCACAATTCCCATTATCCCCCTCCCAGCTACATGTTCCTGCTCCTCTTGCTTATCAGACTCTTCTCTGAGCTGACCCTATACACCAAGTTGACAGAAAATTAACCCAATCGAAATGAAAAGTCTCCCCTTCCCTCTTTCCCCCCAGTCCTCCTCCACTGCCCTGGTTCTCATCTGTTCACATGGTAAGGTAATGTACCCGCCCTACCCAGCAAAAAGCCATTACTTTCTTTGTCAGGATTAGTTTTCTGCTGCTTAGAGCACAGAGTTAGCCCCAGGCACATGTTGTCAAGACCAAGAGAGAAACAGAAAAGTGGACTGTGAGAAGCTGTTCATTTAGTTCAAAGGTGTAACATTGAAACCACAGGCTCTTGCCACTTCACTGTGAAGTCTGGCAACTTAATTTCAATGCACCTCCATCAGCAGCATGAGCTACAGAGATCATATTTGCACTGCGGTGGCTGAGGGGTACTTGGATGTTCTCTCTCTCTTGCTCTGGGGATTGGAGCACCAGCAGAGGTAATGGGGCAAGTCATTTAAGTTCAATAAATTAATAAACTACAGAAACAGTTTTCCTAGAATGTGAATTTGATTGCCCTCAAAGCAAAATATAGCTTCAAAGCCTTTCCTAGGCTAGTCCAAAGGTTAGAGAAATCTTGGTATGAATTTACAGATGGAAAAACTGTAGTCATCACAAAGGCTAATATATTTTACAAGTCTTACCACTGAAACAGGCTCCATGGCTTCTTGCTTGATAGGGACTGGGTCAAACATTAGCATCTTTTTTATTCACCTGTTCTGATGCCTTTGATGTCCTGGCCTGCAGGGGAAAAACAAGGTGTTAGAAAGCCATAGGAAACCCCCTAATCAGCTTTCTGAACTGTAAAGGACTTACTATTTTGTCCCACTAATGTGAATATATATCCATCTCTAACATAGCTTCTTAAATATATAACTGGGCTTCATTTAAATATTTCAGTTATTTTAAGTTTATTCTTTCCCAATTGCTATTGAAATAAAGGGACATCTGCTCACTTTAATGAAAGTTTATTTGAATTTTTATTGTGCATGTTAGCATACCAAGATCACAGAACTGTCACTTTCATTAGCTGTCAGTGTGTAACCACATCACAGTTTAGACCATGCATTTCTCATCGGTGTTATAACTTCAGAATAATCTTGTTTAGCAGTGAACTGATTCTGGAGAGGATATCTCTCTTCTAAGAGTCCTGATAGAAAAGTTGAAACTTTCACATACAGTGGCACTGAAATCAATGCAAAAGAAAGATTAAAACCAGGACTAATTTGGAGAGGTACATTCAACATGCTGCAATGACTTAACATAAAAAATTCATCAGTTATTTCCCTGAGATAATAGATTTACTGTCAATTCAACAATAATTTGTACTAACTGTGCGAAGGAAAAGCACTTCAAAAAATCTGGTTGTATTCTGTGCAGTTTCAGTTATTTTTTCTACAGTGTTCAATCTCACTTGTCCAATTTTAGCTTATCTCCAACTGCCTGAAATAAAAGTATTTAGCATAAAGCACATCATAACTTAACTATCATACTACACATTTGCCGTGATCAACTTGGAAAGATGCTGTGAAGGAAAGGAGGAGATACCTCTTCAGGGCTAAGCCAGAAGGGCACAGAGTAAAAACCAGGAGAAGCGAAGGGAAGTTGTTCGCAATGATGTTCAGATATTGGCAAGCTGTTATAAATCACTTGAGGTTATACACTATATGACTGATGCTAAAGCAGCATGCTCTCACCATACACTCTACAGTGCACAGCCCTGCCTGGAACTGGTATGACCTCTATTAAGATGCGAGAACAAAAAAAATGACACAAATTCAATGTTGACCAGTAGATGGCACTGGAAGGAAACGAATCCAGCCCGACCACACCATGCAGACAACTTCACCCTGCGGAAGTAGGCTAAGGGCTCAACAACAGATTTGTAGTTGTGGCTGGAAAACTCCCCCAGAAATTTACATGAAAATTTTAAGATGTACCTGCTCAAATTAAAATAATTCTAATAAACCTACACTAATGAACAATATTGCAATTAACTATCACGTGTGTTTACAGATAAAAACTTGTTAAGAGCTTCCAGACAAAGATGGCATGAGTTGTTACAAGTCCATCATTAATTATTCAGGTATATGAATAAAGTTTAAAGACTTACGGAAACACATTACAACCGTGTACATTTTGAATAATGGAAACAAACAAGTATCAAAAGTAAATTAAAGTCTTTTCATAATTCTTCTTACAAAAGTCAAAGGCCTGACAAAACCAAATTGCCAAAAAAAAGTGAAACAAATAGAGCAGCTCAATGCAATTTCCAGTTTAAACTTAACATGTAGTTTTATTTTAGAAGTTGTGCAAGATGGCACTATTTGCTAAAAGTTGTGATAATTTTGTAAATACTTTAAGTATGTCTGTGAGGAGGTTACTAACTATACTATTCTTCTTTGAACGGTTGTCTTTTTCAGGTTTTTAACATTTCACATAACTAGAACCATCATTTCAGAAGACTCTCTTCCCAGAAATATATCCACATATCTGGGCATTAAATACATATATGTACCTATGCATCACTCGCACACATTCCCACACATACATATGCATTGTGAAAACAGGAAAAAAGTTATACTTCTAGACATAAAAAATGTTTACAGTAAAAATGTAGCATCTCAGACCTCATATATAAGAATTCGGAACTACTTGCTTTCAGGTTTTCAGAAACTTTCAATTTTTAGTTTATATGTGCATAGATAAAGTGACACATCAATCTGTACTTCAGTGAAGGAAGGAAGGAAAGAGAAGAAAGAGAGAGAAAGAGAGAAAGAAAAAAGAAAGACAGAAAAGAGAAGAAAGAAAGGAGTCTCGAGGGGGGGAGACAGAGAGAAGGGAAGAGTTTGTTCTAAGCAAGCAGTCATGCTCCGAGGCTACTCTTTTTGTCATTTTTGTTGTTTCAAAATTGGATTTTCTTCAGTTTAAGAGTTACTTCTTTTCACCTTTTACTTCAAGAAAGTGTGTGAAAGACACTTGATACACATTTCACATGTCACGCTATACATTTGAGTGTTTCCTGAGACGGCTCTAAATTACTGTGCAGGAATTAGACTGACATAGACAACAGAAAGTGTAATGCCCTGAATGAAAGTGAAAAGTAATTCTCAATCTTTCTCAGGTGCCGTCATCTAAGAACAGCAGAAGAAAACGTTACTTATATTGCTGCAACATAGTACAGAAATTGAGCGCTTCTTTATCACGTTACTCTTAAGCGGTAGGTTTCCTTTCCCCATTTGACAGTGACTGGTAACCAATTTTCAAGAAAGGAAAATGAATTAATATATAACTCTTGGTCCTGTCGGTCCAGATCGGAGGGTCAGATTCTTATCTGTTGGAACCTGATAGAGCTGCTATAGAGTCTATATAAACCAGCTTTGGGCCTGGCATTTAAAATTAGCTCAGAAGGACACTTTCCTAACGCTGCAAACAAACTCACAAAACAATTCTCTTTTTATTTAAAAATAATGCTCCAAATTGATTGCTTGGACCACATTCACAAACAAAATACATGCATGCACACACACACACATAAAAAGCATGCTACCTATAGTAAGAAGTCAGTAGTTTTTCCTGGTCTATTTGTAAAACGATGCCTACTAACTCAAAACCTCCCAATCTCTCCTAAACACTGGAGAAGGGGGCAATAGGGAAGGTAAACAGCCTTATCTGTTTCTGTTACAGAGGAATGGAAAACCAGATGGGTTCTACTTTACACACTGATTTCAAAATGTACTTGTTTGAAAGCCCACAAATTGTTTAGTAAATACAACTAATTTCTGGAAAATCAAAACACTGTCTCTCATTCCTGAGGTACGCTGGAAAAAACAGTGAGGAGACAACAATATATTCATATTAAGCCTATTAAAAAATAAGGGCCTTTGTCTTTCATGTTATTAGATAAACTATTTTGCATTGAAGGTTTTTTTTCATGTGGGTCGAAAGAATTTAAAATGCATGTAATCTGAAACTAAATAATTAACTACAATCCGGTAGGCAAACATTCCACCCTCTCTTTTTTTTTGCTCTCCCTCTCTTTTTCTGCTAACAAGCCACCCAGTTTTACTTTCTTGCCTCCTCCCATTCACTCCACCCTGTGGAGCTCTGCCAAGTCAGTCCAACTTGTCCAAACAGGACATGGCTTTTGATAAGATTTTGCTCACGCCCTGTACTTCAGAAAGACAAATGAAGCAATTGGGTTTTGTATGCAAATAAGGACAGGTGCAAGGTAAAGTCCAGGCAAGGTCCCTCAGTATTTTCCTATCTGAAGTCCAGTGAATACAGCAAGCCAGGAAAAACCCAAACTCTGCCCTTATGATCCAATATGCAGCAAAGTATCCCTTCCAGAAGGGAAGTTCATCATCGGTAGAGCTCATCGCCTTGTCAGGATTGAAGACTTATCAATATTAACTTCCTGACAGGTCTGGTTTACTGTTTCAGAGACATAATTAAGAGTAAATGAAAGCTTAAAGGTACTTAATGTGTATTCTGACAATAAGGACTCGTAAGGATTATTTACCCCGGATGAAACGAGCAAAGTGGTTAAAGAATGCACCCAGACCACACATCTGCACTGCAGAGCAGCTGGAGAAGAGCAACCGCATTGCAGCTACTCCCAGCAGTTCTGTACATCTACCTTCAAGGTCCACCAACTCTGCAGACCTGTTATGAAAGGAAAGGGTGGGGTGCAGGGCCAGTTTTGACTGTGCACATCCAACAACTACAAAGCCTCCCTCTAACATAGAGCCTTTGCTCTCATTAAATACCTGGAAGAGCAGCGAGTGACCTGACTCTTGTTGCAGACAGTGGCGTGGTGACCATAAGTTCTGCCTGTCTTCACCCTGCATGAAAGCATGCATGGGGTTTGCTTTCTCAATCTTTGTGCCTGGGGGAAGCAAGGAATGCTGCCCTGTGGTACAGTGAGGCTTTGTCTAGAAGCTTCAAGGTATGATTGTTATTGTTGGTATAATTACAGAATAATGTAATGATATCTGCTAAATTCGCACTGCATGAATGCCCTCCACAAAGACACTGCAGCTCTTGCAGCACTGTTGGTATCTAGCAGCCAGTGTAAGTCATGTGGCCAAAGCTCTTCAGTCCAAGCCCTTTGGGACTTACGCTGTTGCTCTGAAAATAATACTTCTTATGTGAGCCTCGAGTCAAACTTCCCTGAGACTAAGGAGAAGTCATAATATCAGAAGACTCTCCACTGATGAAATCCAAAGGGTGGGGAGGTTTTCTGAACCTGGGTGAGAAGTCTTCTTCAGGGGAACCCTGAAAGAGTTTCACAGAGAAAAAAGTTTCTGAGAGCAGGATTCCCTGGAAAAGGTAGAAAAAGTGTCTTCCAGGGTTACTAACAAGATGCGTTTGCACTTACTGTACCTGTCGCTCATCAAGACCTGAGTCAGCAAAAAAGTGTTTCTGAAGTTCCATTAACTTTAATGGGAAGTAAGCAAGCGTCTAACTGCACTGGGCCCCAAAACAGCAGCAGGCAAAGAAACTCTCCAGCTCAGCACAGCCGTCAGAGTCAGTCAAACCAAGCAAGAGCAGGGGAAGAGCAAAGGCCCAGGCACGGTGCTGGGGGAAGGGACCGGAGTGCCAGACCAGGAAGAACAGCAGGGGGAAAATCACGAAGAACTAGTACACCAAGAAAATGTTTTACTGATCGGCAGCCTTCTGTGTTTGTTTATTCACTGGATTGCCACTGGGAAATGGTAATAACTGTTGAAAAAGTTAGGATGTCATGTAAAAAGAAAATGGTACCTGGGCAAACATTTTCTGCTGAAAGCTTTACTCGATAGGCATGATGAAAGAGAGTATTTCTCTAGGATTCTGTTATTTAGTATTTCAGACTATTTTTGCTTTTTGTTGACTTGAAGATCTTTTACCTACCTCCTTTCAGAACTGCAAGCAGGGTAAAAAATCTGTTTTTTTGAACAGCTTGTATGTCCTAGCTTTGCTGACGTCACTTTGCTTGACCTAGAACTGCTTTGACATCATAATTTATCAGCTGTGTAGCAGACTAATCAATATTTCCATTAAATTTACAATAATGCTGGTGCAGGGTCTTTGAAGCCACAAGCCTTGAAATGGCTTGCCTGTAAAAATTTTGGGCAAAAAAGTTCTTGCAGTGCTCATTAAGAAAGTATCTTCTCTACCAAGAAAAAATGGAGCCCATGTAAACCCTGTTCAACCTTCAGTTCTACATTTACTGAACCTAACGCAGAGAGAAAGAAAAGCTCTTGAGGCACCTCCATTAGACAATATTCTCCCTTATCAGGGCAGACTGCTGTCTGGCTTCCTGTCTCAAGCTACTTCTTAGAAGGAGAAACAGTCTAGTAAGGATAAAAGATCAGACTTTTGAAAACAAGTGAAGTATGTGGAATGGTATGATAATCTTTCCCTTCCAAACAGAACTTGTTTTTTTGTTGCTTTTTTCTTAAGAGGTTAATTTTGAAGATAATTTAAAAGGAGAAATATAAATCCTATCTTTTTATTACAAGGGAAGAATGAGAGAAAATACTGTTCTCTCACGTAAAGGGTTCTGCTATTTCATGAAACATATGACAGAGAGATTAAACATTTGTGATAGTATGGAGGAGAAGAAAAAAATCTAATCCTAAAGAAAGGAAGTGTACATTTATGAATAATAGCCTAAATGGTTAATTTGAATGAGTATTTGAATACAGGGCAAATGTCGATGAACTTCTGTGTACCTACGGAAGTGGGAAAAAAAAAACAGGGAGAAGAGCTGGATAGTGTGGTGGATACAAATGAGACAGTGATCAAAGCAGCTTAGACTCTGTAATGGAAAGTCTGTCATGCCTTCATGGATCAAGTTTGTTGGTAACACACACTGAGACCACGCGTTTGGGGTTTTTTTTTCCATTCTGACTTAGTTTACTATTAAAAACCTGTTAGAGCTTTATCCTTCCATTTGGCTGATCTACACTTACACTTCCTTCCCTTGGGAGATATCCACTACGGCTACAAAACCCTCAAAGGAAGCCTCAGCATCAAGTGAATGCTTAACAAGGAAGGGTTAAGTCTCTCCTAAAACCAGCTCTGCCAAACTTCATATTCTGGATTGGAAGCAACTAGCCTCGGAATGAAAACACAAAACTTCAATGCTGACAGCATAAAAGAACCCTAAAAGACCTCCTGTTAGCGGTGTTAATTAATATTAAAAAGTTGGTTTACAAAACTATTATAATTTTAATCTCAGTCCCCGATTTTGTAGAACTTCTGGCTACAAAAAGGTGCGCACCACAAAATTTACTGCATTTACTATACACTAGTTTCCAATATTAAATGCAGTTAAATGCAACACTTTCTCCCTGTCATGGGAAAAAAGATTAAGCATGTTTGCAATCCTGTGCAAACTAACACTACCAGAATTAAGTGATTTAATCAGGTTCTAATGGAGACACTCATCCACGGTATTCTAAAATCAACAGAAAAACAACTAAGTAAAAACAACTGACAGTAACAAATGAAAATAACCAATAAACAACTTACCAAAACTGTGTGGCCAAATACTTCTTGTTATCCGGACTTCTGAACAGACAAAAAAACAAGTTGATGTAAGGATGTGCACATAATTCAGTAAAAATTATTTTTCACATACAATAAGCCCTGAAAGAGGAAGTTTAAAGCATGTATTTCAGATACTTCTTAAAAGATACCTGCAATGATCACAAACAGCTAACTTTCAGCATCCAAAAGAGCAACAGCAGGAACTAAAACATTACTTAAAAAATGAGTGAAATAAAAAAGGGGTAAAACAAAAGGGTTGAAGTATTTCTGCATGTACAGAAACCATGCATATTCCAGCCCATAAGTGACAGAGAAGAATAAACACTCAATCTTGCATTTTCATCCACGGCCTGATTCAAAGCCCACTGAAGTTAATGCAAGTCTTTCTCTTGATTTCAGTGAGCTTTGGCTTGGGTCCTTTAGCTCTTCTTCTGTCAGATCCAAAGCAACAGATTTATATTCTCTTTCTGAATTTCCTCTCGATGTTTATCTATGCCTGCCTGCAACAGGGTGGTGGGAGAGGACAAATATAAAAGCAGGAGTAAAAAAATTATTGTTATGCCTTCAAAAATGCAAAATGTGGGAGCGCCATACCTATTTATTCCAAAGAAAAGTTAGCTAGTAGTGCGTCATTTTCTGTATTACATCTGGAAGACAGGGAATCTTCCAGTTAGTGTAAGGAGAAAGTATCTACTCCTTTTGAGATCTGGGAATACAAAGTGCTTACAGTGGGCCATTCAGGTTGGGTAAGGTCAGAAGCCAAAACCCTCTTACAAGTATGAGCCTACAGCTGTGGATTCTCTTCTCAAATTCTCTTTTACACCAGTGTAACTCTGTGACTTTAATGGAGCTTTTCCAGATCTGCTGATGAGCAAGCGAGAGCACAAAACTGGCTCACAACTTTCTGGAGAGTCGAGTACAAGTTTTCAGCAAAGGGAGCGAAGCTCTCCAGTTCACCCCCATAAATACACTGGAGTCGAGGGCGTGCGTTAAAGGTTAACTTGAAAACCTCGTTATGACATAACACAGGCATCTTAAGCAATCGTGAGTGTGTAGAGACATGATAACTCATTGGGTGGGGATTGGGAGTTGAGGGGCAGTGACAAGGGGCCTGGACGAGGCTACCGATCTGCCAGAAAACAGCCCGAAACAGGAAAGAGCACCACATATGCCACTTGGAATGTGTGACGCAAACCCCAGCCTTGAAACAAAGAACAGGAAACAGCTCTGCTGGCTGCGCTGGGGAGAAAGCACAGAGAAACATTTAGGCGGCCCTCCCTGACCCTATATTCATGAGCAGCTGGAGTCTTTTAAAACAACAACAGTGGGTGGAGGTGTTTGTTCATTGGGTGTGAATAAAAACACTGTCCTTATGCAGGGGACCTGCCCTATTTACAAACAGGCTCCCTTAACATCAGGGAGCAGGAGATTTTTAGGCACCACAGGTCATGTCGACTCGCTGAAACCTTCCCTATGACCAGCTGGTTTATTACTGAATTTACAGAATGCCAGTAGCTAAACAGAGCTACAGCTTCATGACACCAAACGGGCAGCGCCCAGCCTGACAGTAAGCACCTTCTTTGTAGACAGAGCCAGGGGGATCAGGCCATTGCAGGAGTGATTTGTAAAGCCAGGGTCTCCTCCTGGACAGGGTCTCACTTTTGTTCAGTACTGCTCAATAGCTGAGGACCAACATCACTCAGTGCACCCAAGAGTATTTTTCTAAGCCGTCACACGCTTAGCCTTCTACATCCCTGTTTCATATGCACTCAGACCGCATCCCACGACCTGATTTTCCATGAATATAACACTTTTATTTTTGAAGCACACAAACATACAGCTGAATAAATGAAATAAGCTGACGACATGAGGCACATCTTGCCTAGATGTCATGTAATAGAAAAACAACAACATTTGTTTTCCTTCAAAGCCGTGTTTTGAAACACTCTCTCTTCTCTTGCATACTTTGCATCGGTTATTTATATACCATGGGTGGGACATATGATATTATCCCATGTGAGAATGTGTTACGGCAAATTATGTGGACAAGTACCACAGTAACACTAATAATTGCTGTGAGGTTTCATGGCTGAAATTTAACAATGCACATGAGGTGACAACCGGCTACTACAGCATCTACATGGCAACGTGTAGGTTGTAGGCTTTATGCTGATGGTATCAGTTCCTTACTTTCTTCATACTGAATATCTGGAAATATAAGTAATTTGGTGGTTGTATAACTCCCATCTCTATTATCTCTGAGCCTTCAACTAATCTCACATTTAACATCGTTATTTATCTGAAGGCTTTTGCTTTTGGCTGAACAGGTGTTGCCTAGGTCAGATCCTCACAGTACCTAAGGGCTCCCTTGCAGCTCTGCTACTTAGCGGAAATTGAGCTTGGTTCCTCGGGGACAGGAGAGATCACTTAGTATCTTTTTGTTTTCTCCTTGCCCTTACCTCCAGGCTCAGGGTGTGCAGGAGGAAAAAGAAGTATTTGGCTGCTTGGGAAAAAATAAAAAAGGCCACTCAATTCAGATTCAGGTTTTTTTGTATTTTTATACTAGACAAAATATTCTTAAAAATACAAAAGGAAAGTTAGTTTGAAACAAATCTCTTCTGTGTCAGGCAGGATTATCAAATTCAGATGTAATTCCTCTCACACAAGAAGCAGCTCCTCATGTGATTATCAAGACAGTGTATCTTAAAAGTATTCTATGGAAAAATTGTTAGTGGTCAGCCGTGTAATCCTTTGTTTTCAATACAGGTAATGAACATTTATGGATATTCGTTTAAACATAGTGGACTCTTCAAAGCTCTCCTATCAGCCACTCAAATTCAGCTTTTCCCAACAATGAAACTTTCAGAGTTCAGCCCCACAAACAGTGACACTTTGAATTCTCAAAGGCAAGGAAGCAAATAAAACACAGCAGACAGTGCAGGTACAGTACCCGAATCATCCGGGGAGTACACAATGCAACTTTAATGTATATACTTTTTTCATATAACTCTTGAATGACCACTTGAGCTATTCTGAAGTAGGTCTTTCTCCCAAGCTCTGGTTAGGTGCTGTGATCTCCCAGTGCGGGCTCCTGTTGCTGAACCTTCCCTTTGCCAAGGCTCCCCTAGCTGTGCCAGGTGCTCACCTGACAAAGGCCCACAGCAAATAACGCCTATTCCCATTTCGGCTTTAAAAAAAAAATACGGCGTCCAGAAAAGGGAAGCTAATTACGGTCGTTATTTCTAACTCCACACTTAACTGCGGTGCTGTCCCAGGCGCTACGCGTTTTAACTTCGCCTGCATCATGGCTAAGGGGTGGTAAGGTCAGATGACAATACCAGGGATACATTTTTGAGAGCCGGTCTCATCCTTGACTTCACAAGGAGTTAAAGCGGGGACACGGCGCTGCCCATCAGCTCCGCGCTGCTGGTGGGAGACCGCCAAGAGCCGAGCTCCCGCCCGGGTACTTCCCCCACCGCCCTCGGACCCGAGGGGACCCGCTACATTCTTCACCTCTGTCGTCCGGCACGATATCCCGTGCGCGATCCGGTGACACTTCAGTCTCTAACCCAAGACCCGCCTGTCACTCCGCGGCGGGAGGCCGGGGACAGCGGCCCCGCTGCGCGAGAGGGCGGCCCCGAGGGGCGGGCGGCCCGCAGGCCCCCCCACCAGGGGCGGGCGGGCTGGAGGCCCCAGGCCCCCCCGCCAGGGAGCGCGGCCGGCGGGGGAGGGAGCCGCGGGGGAGGCGGCCCCGGCCGCGAGCGGCGCCGCCGGCCACACAGGTGCGCTGCCCGCCCGGGCGGGCGCGACAGCCAGCGGCGGCCCCTCCTTGCTCCCGCCGCCTCCCCGCGCCGGCGGCCACGCAGCAAGTTTCACAGGCCCGCGGAGGGAGCCCTGCTCCCCCCTCCCCGCAGCGGCGGCCGGCCGGACACCCTGTCCCCGCCGGCCCCCGGCCCGGCTGCGGCTCCCGCTCCCCGGGCTGCTGGCGGCGTCCCACCCCCAGCCGCTCCGCGCCGCTCGCAGCGCCTGGAAACTTTCCTCCTCCGGCACCTCCATCCCGCAGCCGGCACAGCCCGGCCCGGCCCGGCCCCCCGCCGCCCTCCCACTTACGCTCGGCGGGCGGTGCGGAGGGCGCCGGGCCTCCGTCGGCTCCCGCAGTGCTGGGGGTCGCGCTAGGTGGCGGGGGCTGGGGGCGCTCCGGAAGCACCGAGGCGTGAGGCCGGTGTGTCCCCCGTCCCCGCGGCTGAGGCGCCTCGGCGGTGGCTCCGGGTCTGTGTGCGAGAAGGAGCTGCCCGCCCGCCGCCCTGCCTCCCGCCCTCCGCCCGCCCGCTCGCTCGCCTTCCCCCCGGGCTCCTGGCACCGGGCCGCGCTGTCACATGACGCCGGCGCCGCTCGCCCTGCCAGGCTCCCCGGGCCGGCGGGGTGAGTGGCGGTGGGAGGGTCACGGAGGGGAGCGCGGCCGGGCGGGCCGGGCGGTTCCCCGCCCGCGGGGTGGAGGCTCCGCCGAGGGGCCGGGGCGAGTCACCGCGCACAAACAGGCGGGCACGCTCTGACTCCGCGCCGCCCGCCCTGCCTCCCGGGGGCAGACAGACTCGCATAGACACTAATTATCCCCAGCAGCCCGGGAAGGGGAGGGGAGGGGAGCGGGGCTGCCGCCGCCGCCCCGCTGACAAACCTGCCCGTCCACCTCCTCCTCCCCGCCCGTGTGTCAGGCAGAGGCGTGCGCCTGGCACCCGGCCTCGGCGCGCACCCCTTCCCCTCCCTCCCTCCGCGCCCACCCCGGCCGACCTGCGGCGGCGGCAGCAGCAAAACAACAGCAACACCCAGCGCCCGGGGGGAAGGAAGGGAGGTGCTCGCTCTGGGGCGCTGCCGCCGAGCTGGCTTGGCCAGCGGGGGCTGGGAAAGGGAGCGGAGCAGCGCGGAGCCGGGCGGCGGTTTCCCCGGCCCTGCCGCCGCAGGGCTGCCCTCGCCGCGCCCCGTCGCGCCGAGGAGGTGGCGGGGCCGGGCCGCGGCCGGGCGAGGCGGGCCGAGGCGAGGCCCGGCGGCGCTGGCCGCGGTGCGGGCCGGCGGGCGTGGGGCAGAGGTGTCGGCCCGCCTCCGCCCCGGCTTGGCGGCTCGCCCGCCCCGGCCGCCGGGACTGCCGGCTGCCTGAGGCCCGTGCCGGGGTGTTTCTTTATGGCTGCGATCAGCCCGTAGTGCCCGGGTGCGCTCCCGCCGGGGAGAGGCTCCGCGCGGGAGGGAAAGGGGCAGACGGGGAGAGGCGCTGCCAGCTCCGCTCGGCTCGGCGGCCCCGAGGCGAGCCGCCCCCCGCGCAGCCCCTGCTCAGCCCCCCGGCTGACGCCGGCCCGAGGCAGCTGTCTGTATGTGTGTCCCAGTCCTCCCTCTATCCGGGCTCCTCTCGCAGCTGGAGGGGCAGGAGCGGGGAGCGGCGGCGGCTGCCGCCCTGCCCGGGGGGCTGCTGGGCTTAGGCGGCGCGGCGCGACCCGGCCCCGCGGCGCCGTGCGGCTCCCCGCGCTGCCGAGGCGCAGGGGCAGCGGGGAGGCTGAATTGGCCCCACGGGTGTGCTTGATGCTTGAGACAAAGAGTTTTCAGCGGGGTGCGCCGCACGTACCGCCCGTGGATCGAGAGCCGCTTATCTCCGTACCCCCGGCCAGACGAGGGACTTCACTCAGAGCAATGCTCTTTGAAAAAACTATGTCCTGTCCTACTGTCTCAACTCCATTGGTTAGGGAAAGGCGCTGCCACTGATTCACTGTACTGTGCTTACAGTTGTTACAGTATGCCATATAAAATCATGTCCTCTCCTGGTTGATATACGGTACCTGAAAATGTTGCCAAGCAAGAGGCAAACGCTGCACTCGGAAAGGCCCTATCCTGCAGTGCAAACTGTGGCTGGATGAAAAGCCAGTGATGCTTCTTGGGGATGGAGAGGCCACCCTGCAGGACCCTGATTACATGCTTGGTCTTGTGGGTGAAATCAGTGGTAGATGCTGACCATCTCCGGCTCCCTAGGATCAGTCTGTATATTTAATTGCCTGAATAGGACCCTAACATAACACACCGTTTTTGTATGTTTGGGTTGTTATTTCTGTTCTCTTTGATATTAGCCCAGACAGTAATGCTGTAAAAGCAAAACAAAGAGGCTAGGGGAAATGATTGGGGAAGTGTTTTCAAACACGCTGCTTTGTGCAGGTGCGTGCTCAGTCTATGTCTTTATTTCCAGGATGTTTTAATGCATCCCTTGACTTAGCTTGCTAGGCTGTATGGCTTTAAAAAGCAAAGACACCAGTCTGAAACCCTGAGGGGTATGACTCAATGACATAACAATAAATTGTAGTATCTCCTGCTAAGTAATTACACTGTATCATGTTACAACAAGGTATTGTTGAAATACTATCATGTAGCTCATAAAGTGTCTTTTTTTTTATTATAAGCCTATAACAGAATTGTTGTGTTAGAACTTACACGCGGACACAAAATGTTTCATTAGGGCTGTGAAAAGGAGCTGCTGTAGTTTTCTTGCATGAACATGCTCAAGATAAAGTAGTTAATGTCCCAGTTTTGCATTCTTTTATTCTGGGAACTAGCAGAGGTTACACAGCTGACTAGAACCCTTAGATCAGGGGCAGGGCTGTTTTGATGTCAAATTGTGAGAAATGCCAAAATATTTAGTAGTAGCAAGCATGCTGCTCCTTGTAAAGTCGCTGGGTTTTCCTGCTAACTATTACCCAGTTCTGGCCTCAGATGAACCTGTTTTAATCTGGTGTAATTTTACTGTCTTCTCATGAAGTCACTTGGATTTATATTGGCAGACGAGAGGAGAGGGAGGGTTGTGAATGATGCTTTTGCAGTTCCAAGCAAGTTTGTACACCTGTCAGCATTTCTTTGCCTCCTGTATTTCGTTTTCATACTTTAACCATTCAAAAATTTGAAGGGATGTTCAAATTCTGAAGGGAGCAGAATGTCATTGATTTTAATAGAAATTGAAAAACCAGGAGGGAGAAGCTGGGAACACACAGACTCCTTGCCATCTGGTTAGCAGACCCAGCAGTTTTAACCAGGTCTAGAAGTGTTTCTAGATCAAAGGACTGGCTGATGGCAGCCCTTAACATCTTCCAGCACAACACCTCCTCCATCCCTCCTCTGCCCATCATCCCTGCGGCATTTCAAATGCCGATGTGCTGAATGACTTCTCTCTCAAAACAGAAGGGAGCGCAGTGGTATGCAAGTCCTTGGTATTGAAAGAATAAAGAATATTGCTTGGGTGTCCTTTGGTTCATAGCACATGGCATGAACCCTTGCCATGAGATGGAGGATTTGACATGACGGGGCCTTGAGGATCCATACTCCCAAGCGTTAGGGAGAAATAATATGCAGATTTCTGGTATAAGCAGACAGGAGGTGGTGCATAGAGTGGGTGGAGGGGAATGTTTAGATCTTTGGTGTGAACAAATCGGTATTAAAATGTTAAATGAAAAGGTATAATATATTCAGATGTCTGTTAAAGGACCGAATCTAGCCATGGTGAAATCAATCCTTGCTACAATGAGCTAAATTACCACTGTGATGAATGTGACTTAAAATGTACACAAATTTATAAATTTGAAAGGTAAAATCCATATTCTGCTTCCCCAAAAATCAGTTAAAAATAAAAGAAGTAGTTAAGAATGTTGTGTACTTTTTCAATCCTTAATTCAACTTCAAGTTATGGAGTGAAGTTGGAGTGGTTTGCTGGTCCCAAGCAATGCAAGTGTTAAGCTGGCATTTCCTCCAAGTTGCTCTGTGTTACAAAATGTATTATATAGTCAGTGAGTAGTATTTATGCAGGGAAAATGCCCACTGAGATCAGTGGACTTTTCCCTTAGTCCACAGATACAGGGTAAGGCCTAGACATGTTTGAGGTATTTGGATATCTGTGTATAAACTCACTGTGTTCTGCAGAGTTTCAGGTCAGATGGTCACCTTGTACGTATGGTACTCACTGAACTGCTTCTGGAATGAATGACAGAGAGGTCGTCACATAGCCAGCAGTAGTCATTATTTTTGTTAAACGCAGTTCACATCTTGGAAGAACCATAGATTTCACACTTAAAATTGTATTTATTTATTGCACCCCAAATGTTTAATCTCGGCAGTACAGTGACGATACAGGCTGGTGTTGTAATTCCAAGTTTTTACAAATGTGGAAGTTGAGACAGTAAGAGTTTCAATAGGAGTTTAAATGCTTGAGAAGCTTAGGTATGTCTGCGTTGCAGTAAGAGACATACCTGAGCTGGTTTTAAACGAGTCAAATGAGGAGCTGGTAGCAATCCAGCTGTGGCAGCGTGGAACTCAGAGTGGCTGGAAAACATGCCCAAAAAGCTGGGTAAATACTTGAGTGGTTAGGCTGGCCTGAACTCAATGGCTAGACTGCTACCGGTGCCCAAGCCAGCTAATTTAAAGCTTGCCCGGCTATGTTTACACTGTATTGCAGTCACATCGGTTGTGACTGTGGCATAGACATACCCTGCTCTGAATTCTGTGACTCAGCCCCGTCTTTTGGCAGACGATTCCTGTGCCGTTCTGGGAGCTGTGTGGGTAGCATCAGCTCACTGGTCCTCGGGAAAGGCTTTTGCAGGTATTAAAAACCTCTCAGTACAAGGTAAGACGTGCTTTTATTGCGTTGAAACTTTCCATATTGAAACGGTGGGCTCTCATCTTGTAGCCACCTGGGCACGTGAGCAACCCCTGAGTCAAGCCGCGTGTTTGCATAATTGGGACCTTATTGTTTGCTTGGAGGAAGGGCAGGGCTGCGGTGAGCAGCCAGTCTCCCTGGCTCTGTCGCGCAGGTGAGGGCAAGAGGAAACCACTGGTGGAGCTTGGGCAGAGCTGGTGTTGAGGTGCACGGGGCCTAGGGCAGAGGCAAACACGTGAACCCCGCCCGACCTCCCTCCTCCTGCCCACACGCTGGGTGACGAGTCCTGCTGCCTGACCTGGCCCAGGTCCTCCTCCCCACCTGCCCCTTCCCATGGCCCGAGGACCAAGACAATTGCCATAGTTGCTCACCCCTGAAACGAATTCTCATTTTGTGCAGAAACAAATTTCAAACACCACAACACAGGGCTCTTTTGTGTTTGCCGCCTCACAGAAGGAAAGGATGGATGGCTGCTCTTTCTAGTTAAAACTATGAAGTCGTGCATGACTGCTTTTAATAAAAAAACAGACCTCCGAGGGTCAGCCTGCAAGTCTACTGCAACAGTCAAAATTACAGAGACAACATTTGGGGACTGGGGGTGTGTGTGTGGATTTTCTTTTTACATGTTGGTATGTTTGAGAGCAAGCATGTTTTTGTTGCAGGTGTAACTGCTGCTGAAGGCTGCTGGGCTTGAATTTCATTATCTGAATCGTAGAAAGATTGTTGTATTAAGTACAACAGAATTCCCAACAGAAAGCAACGGGAAACACGTGAATAAGAAGTGAGTTACTCTGCTCACCTCAGTTCACTGGATATAAAATGTAAACCAGTCTGCTTACGTAGCTGTTGACTTTCCTGTCACTGTGTCAAGATTGGCTCTGCATTCCGAAATACACTGTGAAAGTCTTGAAGCAATGAGAAGTCCAGAGAACTAATTCTGCTCTTTGCTGTTCTCAAAAAATCTTGTTAACAGATGAAAGTTCGCTTTGCTGTGCAAAAAGTAGTTTTAGATGTATAGAGTCTATATCACGTAAAAGTCACTTTGACTTGGCTCAGTCAGGCAACTCAATGGATGTAATGCCAGATTCCTCCTAGGAGAAAAATAGATCTTGGATCTTCCAGGAGATAGTTAAGGCTATCTAACTATAGTAGCCTATAGTTAAGGCTGCTGTACCTCCAGTTATTATTTATTTGCTTGACTGATAGGAAAATAGATAAAACTTAAGATACTTTGTTACTTTTTTTTTAGTTTAATTAAAGCATTTCTTTCCCCATTTTGTCATGTTTTATTATGTATGGCTTCAGCTTTATATAACTTGAGTAGGACACCCATTGACATTTGGAAGTCTCATATATCCAGAGATCACAGGTTTTTAGGTGTCCTGCTAGAATGGATGAACAACTTTGGGTCTAATTTGGGCGATTGAGTGGTGTCTTAAAATATAGAAGACACTAACACCCATTTTTGGTTTTTTTTTTCCTCCTTTCACGTTCGTGGAGTTTGTTTGCTTGTGTAGTTTAGGATGTACTGTCAGAAATTAGTCCAATTCAGGTCTGACATAACTCCATTGCCTTACTGGAATTCCCACACTCACAAATGACTCATAATGCTCAATATTCAAAAACAGCTTCCAAAAGCATGCAATTTTGGGAAACAATTTTTTGGGGGTTTTTTGTTTTTTTTTTGTTTTTTTCTTGCAAAGCTGATATTGCATGAAAAATGTATGCTAGCAGAATTTGAAAAGTTAATGTAGGACTGAAAAATGCTGTATCTCTTTTACTCTGGTGTCATTAAATACTTACTGAAAAGTTAGCATGTTCCTTTGCTGATTTGTGAGATCCTGCAATGACTTATCAAAGCGTAGAATTTAATTCCTTTGTCTGAAGAGGTGTACTGAAGTTGGAATGATACTGGTTCCTTCCCTTGCTGTTTGAAAAAACTTTGCAGAATCTGACCACTTTGGACTAGCTGCCATCTTTAGGTAATGTTTTGTATATTAAAAATATGTATCAGTATATTAAAAATATCAGTATATTAAAAAAGTGTTTCAGTAAAGGCTGTGACAGCCTGGAGAAGAAATGACTTTGAGGGGAGCTATCAACAGCCCCCCTAGCATCTATGGGGAGGTTACTGAGAAGGTGAAGCTGAAGCTGAGGAGCACAGTGTGAGAATGGGAGACTGGTCATAAAAATGAGGGAATGGAGGGGGGACTTCCAGCCAAAACAAGAAAAAAACGGTCTTTTGCCATGAAGTTTTGGAACAGGTTGCCCAGAGAGGCTCTTAAATCTTTTCAAAAGATTTTTGGGATCTGACTGGACAAGCCTAGACAAATCTCTTCTGAATTCAGAGCTGAACCTACTCTGAACAGGAGATTGGACTAAATGACCTCCTGAGGTCCCTTCCAAACTGACCGACCCTGTGATCCTGCATTAAGTACCACTGTTAGGGGAAGATAAGGACCATTATGTGCTTTAAAATCAGGCTGCTCATGGCAGCCACTAACTATAAAATGTTGTACTTGTTAAATAGAAAACCTGAATGAAAACAAATTGCAAGTTAAAATTACCAAAATGCTGACATTAACAACAAAATAAAGGAATAGCCAGTGGCTACCATCTTCCATACCTGTATGTAGTACTATAGACTCCAGCAAGAATGGTATCTGTTGGTTAAAAACAGAGTGCTGTTCTCTATTTTTACCAGCAATACCATAAATTTTTATTATTTTTTCCTTTACTATATATTCTAAGTATTAAAAGCAAAAATGTGTTTGGGAAAGTACAGCTGCACATCCTTTCAAAAATATATTTTTTTTCTTATATCAACATGTCTATTTTTTTAACATAACTGCTGTTTTCATGATACTTCCAAATTACTTTTGTAAAGTGATGTTGTTTAGAATTGCAATGTATAAACAAAAAGATTAATGTTCTGGGTGATATCAGCTATGGTGTGAAATATAGTACCCTTATATGAAATGTAATTCTTTGTCTTCTACACAGATGCCTAGTAATATCATTATTGATCCACCTATTTTAATGAAAAGTGCTTTGACAGAAACTTTTAATTACATACTTAGCAATACAGGTTCTGTAGTAAGGAAAATACATCTTTCTATCTGCAGAACAAGATTCTAAGCTCATAAATTAATGAGAGGAAACACCTGGTAGATGACTATTGCTTTGACCACCCGTGTCTCACGCTTCCAAATACAGTATGAAGCGTAGATGAGATTTCACTAATACAATATGGGCAAATACTTTGAGACGGTACAGCCAGCAGAAATTTGAGATGAGGATTATCTTGTAGGTCTGGTTTTTCATCCTAGCTAGGGTGTGTTACCTTAATAAGTAAGCCAAATAATTACTTATTTACAGATTCAGCAAATGGTAAGGTCACACTGGCATTTCTGAGCAAAGAACCACACTGAACTGATCGGTTAAAGTGGCCTGAATTTCTTTGAAATACTCTGATAGTCGTTAGAATTCAAGCAAAGTCTGTGGGATTGTAAAAGAAAAGGTACTGGGATAGAAGGGGATGTGGCATTCAGAACACCCAAAGGCATGGGGGGGTACTACATAGGTATCCTGCCTAGAGCTCAGTTTATTGTTCAGGGTTTTGTTAAGAAATATTGAGTGACATTAAAATGACGTGAAAGCAAAGAAACTATTTCACAGTATGTGCAAATCTTCCAGTTGTGCTCATAGTTTTTCAATACAATAGGAAAAGCATTTGTACAGTGTGTTTCGCCAAACACCTTCGTAATTTTTCATGAATCAGATAAAACTATCACCAGAAAAACATTTTCCAGTCTAAGCTTTAAGGGAAGACTCACCATTTCTGTTCCTTAATCTACAAGACTTCATGTTAGTATTATATTTTCAAAAAGGACCAGGTCCTTTTTAAATCCTCAGCTTTTCAATGTGCATCTTGAGACACTTTTGAAGGAACCAGATTGTCAAAAAGTGGGGGAGCCAGTACATCCTACCAATTGTTGGCATTTCTCAAGGCAAGCTGGGCTTTTTGTTTGTTTGTTTGTTTGTTTTTTTAAATTTTCTTGCTGGTGACTGAAGGAGGAAATAAAATTGAAATGTCTGTATATATATCTATGCACTACAAGCACTGGAGTCATGACCACCTACTTGCCTTCTCAGCGCTGGATCATTTAATGTCCCTCTTTATGTTTACATAAACCCTGTCTTTTAAATGTGGAAATGCGATGGACCTGTGTCTGACCTGTTTTATATGATTTGGGAAAACTCAGCTAACTTAAGTGGACTAACTGTACACTTGTTTAGAATGGTGTCAGAGACTGTTTCAAGTACAGTACTGCATGTGTAGCTTGCAAATATTTGGGTCGCAGAAGAGCATCTAAATGGCCTTTGTTTAATTGAAAACTGCACATGGGTTAAAAACTCCAGTGTCAGTATAATGGGCATTTGAGGAGTTGTGAGATATAAAACTGGGGTGGCAAGTATATGCAAAAAACAAGGGAAGGTGAAACAGGGCTTCTGTGCACAAAATCTGCGTACCTATATTGCCGTGTGATGTTAATTAATTCTTACTTCTGGTCCTAAATGACTGTGCCTGATGTGTCTGTCTTGTTGAGCTCTCTCCTTGTTTCACTGAAGCAGCAGCATCAGCATCTGTACTGGTTGTAAAAGCAGCATTTGTAGTAATTGTCAAGAAAGGCGAGATGACAACTGACACTAGTTTAAATAAAAACCAGTTGGGCATTTTACATGCCTGCAATGCAGGGAATCTCCATTTCAGCTGGCTTTTTCTTCAAACTTTGACGATAAGCATCATATCCTTGCTAAGGGAATTTCTCTTCGCCGCACTTCTGTGAAATAGCATGATCATCATTTCACTCATGGAAAACAGGTAGTATTAGCAGGGAAGGGTGAAAATTACGGTATCTGAATCAGTGGATTCTGTGTGAAATGTTCAAATGCCTGTCTTGGTTTGGAAATATGGACTTAGACTTTGATGTTTTAAGGGGTCAAGAGCTGAACCTGGCTTTCTTGAAAACATTAGGAAATCAGTGAACCATCCTTCCCCTTCTTATGTGCAGGTGTCCACTTGGAATTCAGTTGTGTTTGGTGGAGCAATAGAGAATTGATAGGCTTTGAGGATAGGGGACTTTTTCTAAGTAATTTCCAAAATTATGAACATGATGGTGAAGAAGCCAAATCCCTTTAAGCATTTACAAGCTGTTTTAGAAACTTCTTTTTCCCTACCATATGATAAAGAAATATTAGTGAGTAATAGAAAAATGCCTGAGGCCATGAGCATACCGCCGTGGTTAGGTAACTTTGCTCAGAGTTTTCTCTGAGCAAGCTGGTGACTTTTGAACTGTGCTTAGCCAGCCACCACCGCAGCTCTCGGGCATGGAGACAGCACTGTCACGACAACTGACCAGCTCTGCTTTTTGGGCTAGTTAGCTGGGGTGCGTGGCCACTCTGGCACTCTGGGCCTGGAGTTAGCTTCTTCCAAGGTGAGTTGGTTTCTGTGCACATGCCTGTCCTGAATAGTCCAGGCAAACGCAACGTACCTTCATTCCTGTTTCCAAGCTGTGGAATGTTTGCTTGTACGGGTTGCTGTCTCTTGACGTCTGAACAAAATCTGCTATTACCCTTTCAATATTTTTAATGACTGTCCTATGACTAATTTCACCCAATCATTCCCAGATGCTTCAGCAGCATTCAGCCTCTTATGGGCCTGAGGGCAGGCACACAGCCTCCCAGACCTGGAGAGACGTGTGAAGGGTACCTTTCCCTCCTGGTGCTCTCACACCAAACATTCTCCTCTGCATCGGGTTCACACGGGAGGATGTTATGTCCCTCCTGACATCCTTGCCCTCGCCTCTGCAGAGTCTGGCTATGTAACTTTGCGAGGCTGAATTCCAGTATCTATAGTAACATTTAAACAGAAATAAAACAGTTCCCAAAACAGGAAAAAGTTACTGAAAACTATCCAGAAATGAGATCTTACCTCTCCTGGGTCTCACAGGCAGCAAAACGTGGGTTGCTGGATCTATATAAACCATAGATGAGATCCTTATCCGTGTTGTCTCCTTTCACAGTATACAAGGGAGATGGAAGAGAGGAAGAGGTCTTCAGAGAGGAGACAATTGACCTGGAATGGGAACGGGGGAGGACAGCCATGTGGCCACTTTCCAAAGATGCTTTCAGAAACTTGGTAAGAGAATTTTACTAGGGATGGGTGTGGCAAGAGCCATGGGGACATTAATAATGGCTGCACTTCAAAGTGCTGGGAGAGCATCGCTGCTCCCGTGCCAGCTGAAGAGTCTGTCTGGGATGTTTGAATTACATGGAACTGAGAAGACCAAGGTTAGGAGAACATGAAGATGGCTTTTCAGTCAGGTTTACTCTCTGTCTGCACTGAAGGCACCTTCTTTTCAGGGGTCTTTGGATCCCTTATGAACAGCAAAGCTACTCCTATGGTGATCACCTCTCAAAAGAACTCTCTCAGCAAAACCTTCTGGTGAGGCATGGCCAAAGCAGGTTCACATCAGTAGAGAAATTCCACCTTTGGTGAACAGCTATTTAGAGATACCATCATAAAAATCTACTGTAGCAATTCTGAAGCTTTATTTAAAATAATTGTGAATGCTCAGTATTCATTCTTGGGCACAAAGAGGTGTCCATTCACATTTCTTTGTGCTTATTCTGTGAACAGACTTTCGAGGGGCACTTGTGCTGTATTTATTTCTGCAGGCATCCAATCTGCTCTGTCGTCTCTTTGGGGCATACAATATCCAAAATCTTGCTTTGGCCTGTTCCCAATGTGCCTGTTGCCATCTCTCCTCTTTATGAAGACTTTGCAGAGAGCATCAGGAGAGGACAATATATTGTGCAAACTTCTAATAAAAGGCCTGGACAAACTGCTACTGGTCAGCCATGTGTTCCATGAATAGGTGGAAATTTAGAGTTTGGGGCTTGTAGAGCCTCCAGTTTTGTACAGAAACTATGTATTTTTCTTGAATAACCCTAATGGCTCTCGGTTCTGATGCAATTTACAACATTTTTTTTTTGTTCTACCATGTTTGAATGCTTGACTTTTGAAAAGGAAATGTGATATCTTTGTAGGATTATATTCTGTCACAAAATGACATCTTTTTTTGGAGTGTGCTTGTGGTAGGTAAGAAGTATAAATTCAGAATACAGAAATCTTAAATCAGATTTTTTACTTCTTGGGTTTCAGAGATGATAATAAAATGTGTCAGTTATTTAAGATGTAAAGTGAAAATAGAAAAGATGCTTAAACTTAAGGGTCAAGCTTTAAGGAAATATTTTAAAAATCATGACAGATAAAGTAACATTCATATTCAAAAGCAGTTGAATTTTATTGCTTTGGGGAAAATAATTACATAATTAAAAATGCAAATGAATGTTTCTCTGAAAAAGGGCTATGTACCTCCTGCAAAATTTGCCACTAAGTCTGAAGCCTTTAAACTCTGAAATCTTCCCAAAGAAAATTGTTGCAAAGATAAACATCGGTCCTTTGGGGCTGGAAGTTCTCAGAAATAAGCACTTGAGAAAGTTAGAGCTTCTTATACAGGTGCCATCGACTTAGAGAATTCCTCAGTGATACACTTTTTTCACATTACTCCATAAACTAAGCCTTACTCTGTTAACAAACTAGCTTTTAGTTACATGAGCAATTAATAAAAAGATCACCGATCCATTTAAACTTTTTGAGGCAGTTATGATCAGGGCTGGGAAAGAGAGTTAAAGGTGAATGGAAAAAGGATCAGATGTGGAATATTTTGACCACAAAGGTCATAAATGTGACTTCAAGTGTACAAAACCCCAAAACTAACAACAATGATTTTGGCAGGTAGTAATGAAGAATTGGGAGGATCAGAAATTCTAGAGTGCAGAATCAACATACACACCCACTGAACAAAATTCACCCCGATGTAAACAGCAAGCAACAGCCCATTTCCCGCATAAATCCCATTTACATCCTTAAGTTGGAGTGAATGTTTAGAAGTAATTTCAAAAGCATACTTGAGAAGACAGAATTTCAGTCTTTGTGAATGAGTAAGTATCCTGGAATCTGCAAAGGCTTACGTATGTGCCTAACCTAATATACTGCAAATATTTCTGGTATAATAACTAATAATGTGTAAATTTAAAATGCTGGCTGTAAAGGTTAGGTAGAATTGGGACCTAAGCAAAGAAATGTAAGACATGGAGAATAAATCATAAAATCTATCTTTTAAGTATGTGTCAACAGTAATAGAGTAGTTAGCATACCCTTAGAGCTTTATATATCAAAAGCACTATATGAACAATGGTCCAGATCCAAAATGCCAATATTCATGTCAGTGGTTTCAAAGAAATGCAAGGGGCTACTTTGGTAGGGTTGCTTTTCTCTAAGCTTTACATGCAGCAGAGTCACCTATGTTACTATAACGTAGTTTACAGATGAAATAGCATGATAGAGTAAGAAACAGATATTTACTTATTTTTTATATTAGTAAAGATCTCAACAAAGCTAAGAGAAAACACCTTAAGGAATCAAACAAGTCATTATTATGTAGCCATGTATCCAACCAAGCTGGTGTTATAGATTTCTCCCTTTAAAATTCATGTTAAATAGAGATAATGAAGACAAAAATGTCCAGATTTTTTTGTCTTTAAAGATCCTGTTTAAGGAAACTCTAAGCCAGCAGGTTCACCAAAAGACTATTGAGCCTTCAGTGGAACGTGTTATGCAAGGTGGATTTCTCTTGGGTGATTGCCACTGTTTAAGACTTGCGGTAGGCATTGCTTGAACGTTGCTGTGTAGCCAAGCAAGGATCATTTGCTTTAAGAAGATGCTATATCAGTTTTGTATTCTCTTTGTGACATCTTCTTCCCCTCAAATGGTGGGCTATTAATTGGGCTGTTTTGCAGAAATGGGGAGAATTCAAGGTTTGAAAGCATGGTAAATTCTGTCTGCCCATCAGCACCCAGTCTTTCCAGGCCAAGCTGATTTCTTTCAAATACCCCCCCTCCCAACATTTCTTTCGTTTCTTTTTTCTTTATAATTTCATTTATTGCTTGAACTTCTGTCAATTTTACAGACTAGAGCTGCTGTTTCTGTATAGATAGATAAGAACACACCAAAACAGGATTTCTTTCAATCTTAAAATTGGTTTGCATATCCCACTGGATAGGGGAACACAAAATGCACAAAAGATGAGTGGAAGAAGCAAGGTGAAAATAATTCAAATACGGATGGTCTGCCTCCTTGCTTTCAGCAAAATCTTCAGTTCTTAATTCTAAAATAATTAGACACAAATCTTGAAAAAACATTGATTCCATGAATACAGACTAAATTCCCTGCTCACTTCAGCTGAGTTGCACCAAGAAGTTATTTGCCCCCGCATATTTAAAAGACGATATCCTTGGGCATGCCTAGTGATAACTGTAATTGTGAGAAAGCAAAGCAAAGCAAAGCAGGTCCCTTTTTATGCCAGTGGCTCACACACTGAGGAACCTTGAAAACTCTTGTTTCTCAGACAGGGTATCTGTGGAATTCCTGCCATCTATGTGCAACGAATTCAGACTGAGATCTTAAAATTGGCTTCCTTCAATCGAGTTTTGTTATGCACTTGGCATGCTTTCACACCCAAACCTCCCATCTGCAGCCTGCACCTGCATTGCTCCATATTTAACTCAAAGATCTCTGAACTTCCTGGACCACTAAGGTGTCTTTTGGTTTGTGGCTTGCTGGCCAGGGCTGTTGCTTACCATAAGAAAGAGGTTTAGATACAGTAAATAATATAGGTTTCCAGTTTCCTCAGTTTTGTTTCAGCCCATTGAAAAGAGCTCCTTTCTGGCATGCTGCAGCTTTTCCTCGGCATGAAGCACAGGGCATGAAGAGCAGGGTATAGCATTTATAACCTGACATTACAATGCTATTGCTTTGCATTCTTACGTTTTCTCTTTCTGCACAATAGCAAAGTGAATGCAGTATACACTGACACCTTTACCACAAACAAACCCACTATTTTCTGCTCTCAGTTGCTGAACTGTTTGAAAAAGAGCAAATCCTTCTCTTTGTCTTACGACTGCTTCTGATAAGCTGGCAGTAGGAATTCAAGACTCCAGTGCAGCCTCTTGTACGACACAGCTGAGCTGCTCCACGGCGAGCCCTCCCAGCCAGTGGGGAGCTCAGCAGCTCAATGGACTAAAGACACAGCGGGTGTTTGCCCAGTGATTTTACAACTATGTTGCACAACTAATTATTCACCCTGGCTTTATAGCTATGCCTCTTCCTTCCTGGTCTTGTGGGTCTCTTCAGTGCTCTGAAGGCTGGGTCAGGCTTGATAAAGTGAAAAAAATCCCTCTAGGGATCCCCTATAGGTGCACACAAATTTCTGGTGAGCTGTATACACTATTAGTAAGACCAAATATTTAAATATCAAGAAATAGTTCCTAAAAATTATAAAATAGTGTGCATGCACATGCAAACACTCCTGGGTACACCCAAATATGCATATGTACATACATTAATACAGATACACACATAGATATCTATATTTATAGTGGCTTGGATAACCTATGAACTTGAAGGTTCCTTGGCCTGACTTTTATGGATGGGAGTTGATAGAGTACCTGTGAAGGCTGGAGGTCTGCTCTACACTAGAAAATATGTTTGGAGCTGGTGAGCCTTCCACAGTTATGATCAGAGAAAAGATTGCTTTTGTTTATGTCTCTTGTTTTCTGGGGAAAAAACCCTTTTCTGGTACAGCTGTGTCTCCACTGGAATTTGCTGAATCCAGAGCAGCAAAGGATCACTTGGAACTGCTCCAAATGCTGCACTTGGCTCCTTTCTTCAAGCCGGCTCGAAGGGGTTAGGGGGCATGAACTGGCCACCCAGTTCCAGAGAATCCTTTGGGCGTGACCGCTTTTTATTGCTATTCAAAGGCAAGGCACTACAAGCAATTAATAACCTGTGTAAAACTGCTATTGAGATGTTTGCTGGCAACAAGTAGAAAGATGTTTGTTGAAAGAGGCATGGTTTAATGGTCTTAGCCCAGGACTGTGATTGAGGATCTCCTGTGTTCTTCCTGTGACTTTGACAGTGATTGCCAGTCTGTCTTTTGACCGATCATAGATTCTCTGTGTGCTTCTATTTACCTTCTCTGAAATGGGCTAGAAAGTTTTAATCAGCTTTTAAGAGCCAGGAAAAATTAGTTTCTGTTTACAAAATACCGTCAAGACATAAAACATCAATCATCAGTCTCATCTACCTTTAGTTTTCTGAGTATTAGGTGTTCTAGACACGCTCTGCATTTGGTGGAGAGAGACGTCCCCAGAGGGTGAGACCTCCCCATGTGTCAGCGTGGGAGTTGTTTTCCTTCTTAAAGAAATTCCCCCTTTCCAGCTGCTATAGAGGGAATCTAGATGATTGAGCAAGGCTGACTTTTAGATGGCTAAGGTAAAGAGAAGTGAACCCCATCCTGGACGCTACGTTTAGGGTTCTTTATACACTGTGCAAAGAAGACAGAGTTTGCACTTCACATCTCTGATCTCTGAAACGAAAAGATCTGCGCAAATGAGAGGCATGAGTGTTTCGCGAGGGAATGCCTGGAAAAGAAAGATTCTAACCCGAATTAGAAATGGTTTAAATAAAATCTTGCAGCAAAGTCGAGTTGTTGCCGTGAGTTAAGATGAATGGGCTACAGGGCTGCTTGGAGCTTTAGGAATGGAACAGGAACACAGGCTCACCAAGCATTTCAACAACTCAGGTGGCTGGCTAGGAAAGAGAAGATACAAGTCAAGAAAAATAGTAATTATAGATATTATCATTGCTATGGAGCAAGGCCAGTGCAATAGCCCAATGGCAAGCACACTGTATTATTGGGGAGCTGAATAGAGAGAGTTTTAGGCCATCTGTCCAAGTGGACCAGGAGAGAGTCAGTGCTCAGAAGTGATCTCAGCTGCAGGAGGCAAAATGCCAGCCACTTTACTAACACAGTCTCCTTTGCCAGCTGATCTGTTTGGCAGTGTTGGTGTCAGCAAAGCAAAGCAAGGCTTAATGAGATTGCAGGAGGAATGGCAGGCGATGGCCCTAAGCGGGCAAGGCTTCTTTACAGTACGCAGTAGCCACAGTTTTCCATGTGCGGTCACAAGGTTGCAGCTGGACCAGAAAGCAACCCCTGGGTGGGACCACTCCTTGCATCTGAAAAGATGGGCTTGGATGAAAACAGGCTGAGGTCAAAGAGCTGGGCTTGGAAAGCTCCAGGATCCACAGCTCATGTTAACAAACTGTCCTCTTGCTGAGAGCAAAAATTTCTGAATCCTGGCTTCTTGAACGCTGCTAGTCCCTGACGCAGTCCTCTGGGTTCACTGCACGTTTCTCTGAGTGCTTGTGCTCAACACGTGGCAGTTTGCAGCAGGAATGTGTCACCAGGCAGTGCTCGGCCGAGAAGCCTGGGCAGGGACCCCACACAGCATGGGCTTGGATGACCTATGAACTTGCAGGTGCTTTCGGCAGTGACTACCACTGGCTGTGCATCTGTGGCTGCACCAACCCAGAGTGTTTTCAGGAAAAAAGTAAACATGAGTAGACATTGCCTGAGAGCTCTCTATTTAAATTAAAAAGTGATTTTAAGGTGGTAGTTCCTGTCATCTGTTGCAATCCTTGAAACATTGATGGTGACCGGTCTTCTACGGGTGGCTGAACCCCAGAAAACCTGTGGGGTATACCATCCCTATAGGATTAATACCTATCAGGTAGGATGATACACTTCAAAAGGACACAAGTCTGTGTCTCTCCTGTTGCAGACAGTTGTTGTCGTACAATCCCTTTCACAAGTTAATGGAGTTTCTCTGTAAAACTAGTTAGGTTTCTATTTCCACTTTTCCTATTGTCTGTTTCAGAATCCTATTTCTTTGCTGGTTAAAAATCTGAATTATGGTGTAAATTTATTAATTCCAATTTCCATCAAGTACCAGCATTATCCAGTAGCTGAAAAAGTTTTTTTAGCTTTCTGGTGTTTATGCTATATCCCTATTTGACCTTCATTTCACTAGGTTAAACAAATGAGGCTATTGTATTCTATTGTGTGGTAGCCTATCCATTCTTTGACTCACGCCAGTCATCTGCACTGTCTTTGCATCCTGAATTCATCCCTACTGAACAATGGATGATCAGAATTGTATACAAAATATGTCAGGTGAAGGCCAGTGCTTTGTACATTGCCATGAGTATTATTCCCTTTCTAATGGCAACATTTTGTCTGAAATATCCCAGGACCACATTACTTCATTTATAATTACATTTGGATCTAATGGGCATTCTGTGGTCCTGGTATCCCTAGACTTCTCTTCTGTGTTTCCAGTTGATAATCTCCACCATGCTGCAGAAATTCTTGTTTCTAATCCCTCAATGCAGGAATTAATATTATTACATTTCATTTAATTTTAACTTACTGTAATGCTTTGTTCAATAGTGAATTTGTAAAGCATTTAATGAAATGTCAGTGTTTGATATCAATGCAGATATTTAATTAATTCATTATTATTATTTCACATAAAACAAAGAGAAAATTGGATGTTCTCAGAGTGTATGTTGCCTAATTTGAGAGCATTCGTGTGGGTAAAAAAGATATTACAAATAATATTGAGTAATAAAGGGAGATCTTTAGTTTAGATTTCTAAGTCCTTGTCCCAGCTGTGCACAATTTCATAAAATTTAATTGGATTTCATAGTGTGTCTTATTGCAGCAAGGGGAATGCATTTACTGCATTTTTATTCCGAATGCATTAAAAAACTTTTCTCCAGATAAAAGCACACATTTTTTGCACAAGGATAGCTGAGCAATAGGACAGTTTAACCAAAGTTAGCTTAATTAATAGACCTTTGCAATTCAAGTATGACAAGGTTGCAGAAAACTGACTGAGCTGAAGTTCTCCAGCCTATAGAACTGGAAGGGCCAAACGTTGCTTTTGGTAGAGGATATGATTCTGAGTTGTACAAAAAGTGGTTTTGTGTTGTTTGTGCTGTTGGAATCACCAATATTTCTCCTGTTCATTTCCATAAGAAATCCGTATATCTTAGAATAAATACAGGAGGGTAAAGTTCAGGGAGAGCATTTTGTTTTAAGACTGCATTTTTCTGCCTTCGAAATGCTGGATTTCTCAACTCTGTGGTTGCATTAATGACATTCTTTTTCTTGACATCTCTATGTATTTGTATGCATGTGTACTTTGCATACATAACATTCATGAAGATGCAAAAAAATATATATACAGTGCAAGAAAGGCTCATCCATCGTCTTGTTACTACTGGCAGTTCTTGAGAAATGGAAAACAGTGCTTGCTTTTTTTTTTCTTTCTTTCTTTTTTTGCTCTATTTCAAGCCTACAGAGATAGGGCCTTTGGGAACTACAACATTGTTTTTCCTACTTTCAGGAAAATGTAACTGTCATTCAGCAGTGCCTTATCTGCCACATTTTCTTTGCTTGAAGCAATGTTTTATAGAAGTATTTGGTTATAAGTGTAGAGGATCTTTGGCTACCACATACGCTCTGGCTTTAATAGTTATTCCTAGGAATCTGACCAGTCATACTTCTTCAAAAACTAAAAGGTGGCAGGTCATTTTGGTGTTAACGCTGTTTGAAAAGCATGATGAAAAGCTTTATAAAAAGAAATATTAACCAGACCAAAACAATGCTACAGTCTTCAGAAACATTTCATGCTGCAAGTGAGTTTGATGTTCACAAGGGAAGGACAGACCTGTGGGTAAATAGGAAACTTCCTTTTTTTCCAGCTCTCAGAGTAGTGTCTGGCCGAAGGCATGATCCTGGCATCCCCAGGGTCAGGCTGTGACTTTCCTCTGACTCCAGTGGGCTTTGGGTTTTATTTTTATCTTCTTGGGGTCTTTGGGATCTGTTGTATGCAAATACCGCTCGTCTCTCTTGGGTATTAGAAGATTGGATTCATTAATCTGTTTAAAGAACATTAAAAGCCTGGTATAAGGGTTGCTATAAAAACTATTAAATATTAATATTGGCTTGGATTTTCAAAGACTGGGAAAGGAGGGAGGTCCCCAGGGGGAGCTAGGTCCACTAAAAGCCATAGGAAATGTAACTGTTAAAAATTGCTTTTTCTTCTGGCAATCCTTGCTGCTGTATGCAGAGTGCATATGTGAATTAAGATATCTCACATATAGCATGCTAACAGTTAAAGCCATAAATGTCAGCTGGTTCAGCTTGCAGGAGAATAAGGAAATTGTGGGTAAAATATGGCTACGACATTTGATAAAAATTGAAATTGTATCCGTTTAAAAAGAACGACTTATGAGTACATATTGCTAAAGCATATCTCCTTCCAGAAAATCTCACTTTCTTCTCTCAAAGACAACATGTGAGTAAATAGAAACTGCATCTTTCACCTTTGAGTCTCTTTCTTTGGTTGCTGCATGTCTGATACGCCATGCCGAAAAGGATCACTAAGAGTCCTTTAAAAGAGGAATTGGGATCAGAGGCACAGAAAAGCAGGAGCTGACTTGCCTGCTGACCCCCGCTGCTCTAGAAGTGTGCAGTTTTAAGTTAAGAATCAGAAGCAGGTTATTTATAGTTGAAATTTATACTGTAGTTTAAAAAGAAATAATGAAGAATGTGATTTTTTTTTTCTATGGTAGTGACACATCCAGTTTCTCCAACTTTGAGCTAACCTGTACTGTTTTTGCAGGAAAGCTTTGGTGTCCGTATCTGAAAAATATCACTCTACACCCTCCGATAAGCTAGAAGCAACCTCCTGGAAGCTAATCTGTGGGGATGAACTCTGGTGTCACTGTGGAGCCTCAAGGTCAGAGCCTAAAGAAAAGAGTAACGACGGAAGTGCCTCCAGTATTTTGCCAAGAGTAGCAAAAGAAACTGTAATGTTTAAACCAAAAATGAAATTTGAATAGCAGACATTTTTATTGAGCAGTTGTACAGAGATCAAAACAAAGTCATCTCTGGATTTACCCTCCCCTTTTTATGATTTTCTTTGAAGTTTATTTTCTGTTTAAACAAACTTGCTTACTTCCCAGAAATTCATTCCTCTTTCTATAAGTAGATTCATGAAGCAGAAATTGTCTTCATGTTACACAAACTCCACACCCTTTGTGTTTTATTGCACTGCCGGTAGTTTGGTCTCGTTCAGATGTTTGCTTACGAGGAGATATGGGACTCTGGTTGTGATAGAAATTTATTACCTGTTTTATTGTTGCCATTTGCCCTATAATTTTAAAGGTAACCTGAAACGATTTCCTAAGAAAAGTCTCTCCTTCGACTTGTGTCCCCAGTCCTCTGGGATGCTCAACATTCTCAAACTCTTGTATACCCAAGTGAGCACCAAGTGCATTTAACATAATGTTGGATCTGAGCCAAGTGCTGAGTGTCTTACAAAAACAGAAAGAGAAAAAGAAAGCTTCACCTTAACTTAAGTTCTTCCAGGCCTGTCAAAGAATTTGGTTAATGTTTTAACTCAGAAGATACTTCCCAGCATTTGCTGTGTGGGTTATGTCAAGTTGCTGTGTAGTTCGCTATGTGAGTAGTCATGCATAGATCCACAAATTGCCATGTGTGGGGCATGGAAGAAAAAAATGCATTGTAGGTGCCAGCATAATGCCCTGGAGACCAGCTTTCTTTTCCTGGGCTATGCCATCAGTTTTGGAAAAAATGCTTCGAAAAATTCAGTGTATTTTGAGCACCAGGCCTGTCATGCCCAAAGTCTGTGTCCATACTCATAGATGCAAAAGCCCAGCTTAGTTTGTCATTGTAACTCCTTGGCGCACTGCAGTGATGTCATGTAAGTGGATCCGGCCGGCCAAAAGGTCCTAAAAACACATCCCAGAATGGCTGATGAGGAATACTATCAGGCAGCAGTCAACCTGTTATCAAGGGAATATGGTTGTGCTGTACAAGCTACAGGCACCCTATGGCTGGTAATAGGGGTGTGTGGGGCAAGAGGCAGGGAATATACCCCTGCTGGAGGCTGATCTCTGGCTGAACCCTCCCATCCCTACTCCCTTCTACTTTCCACTTTCATTTCTTTTTGCTCTGCCATTTTTTGCCCCATAATTCAAGCAAGCTTTAGTCTCTCCCACTCTTAAAAAAATCTCCCCCTTTGATCTCAATTGCTTCTGTAGGTACTACTCCTGCTTTCTTCTCCTTTTCATGAAGTTTTAAAACATTGCTAGGATTTCTCCTCTGTTTTGTGGGAAATCTCGTTCAAGTCCAGTTTTCTGTTTACTGCAGCCCCATGCAAGTCTTAGCTGAATTTCAGATCCAGCCTGCAATCTCCAGCCTCTTTACCCTATCAGGCATCTCTGGCACATACTCTGGGCTCCCTTTCGTCGCATGGCCCTGATCTTACCCCTGAGGGTTTCTGCAGCACAACTATCTGTGCTCTGTCTGGGTCTCACTGGAATCTGTCCTTGGCCCATGTGTGTTGAAGCTTTGCACAGACCTATGTGCGAAACAGTACAGCAACATCTGCACCTGTGGCTATATGTGCAGTTTTCACGCATCCACATGATAAGTAGGTAAATAAAAATGTGGATGATAGAAAAGGACAAAAATACAAAGTCACGTTGGGTTGGGCATGATAATTTTGCGGAATTTCTGCAATGTCACTGCTTTTGTAAAGGCAGTTTTTGCATGTGTCTTTGAGTGTACCTCTTTTGTATGAATAATCACATTTATGGTTCTGTGCGGCACCTAGGGGAGTTACTTTCAATAGTACGTACACGAGAGATGATAGAGAGTGCAGTAACACAGAGCAGTTTCTGTTGAGTTCAACATCCCATGTGGATCTGGCTGGTCAAGGAGACACCATATGTGAGGAGGTTTATACCTTTGGTCTCACTAAGAATGAAACAGGGTTGTTTCAGGTTTATTCCTTACCAGTTTTTATATTCATCTCATTGCCGTGCTTGCACAGCAAGTGGTCACTTAGCATTGCTCCTTGTTTTCCTCATGTCCTTCTGTAGTACAGAGCAAGCAAGGATTTGTGGTTTCCTTCTTTATCAAGAATAGCAAAGCTGAAATGGTAATGTTTCACATGTGCCTCTATTTATGGAAGTGACCTTCTCAGACCTGGAATAAGAATTTTACCATTTCAGTTTAGAAGAAGTGCCACATCTAAACCAAGAGTTTGGTTTTGATATGAGGGTCTTCAACAGCTGAAGAGATGTCACTGGTACTGATTTAAGTTACTTCTGCTTGGGCCTGTTACCCTAGACTCATGTCTTGTTTACACCGTCATGTGTGTCAGCTGTCTAAAATACAGGATACTTGCTCACAGGTGGAAGCAGTCAGGTGCCATCACTTCCAAGAGAAGTGCAAGTCAGCTCCAGTCCCAGAGCTGCTTCGCTGGTTAGGATGAGAGTGTTCCCATTCCAGCAAGTCTACCTGAAAAGCAAGAATTTATTGGAATAGACACATTGCGTGCTGACATATCTCCGTGGCTTCCACACCAGAACTGGCTTTTTATGTCCTACCTGATAGAAATGAGAACAGAACTACGCAACAGTATGTCCTTCTTTCCCCTTTCTCAGTATTTCTTTCCTCTCACGGCAGTCAGCTGGTCTTCTCACTATTTTGCTTTTGATTTCCTTTCTTGTGTTTTTGTCTTACTTTAGGTATCCTAATTTCTCCAGACTTCTCAGGTATCTCAATCTGAACTTCACTATACAACTTCAGAATCAGCTTAGCTGAGGTTGAGCTTCCCAGGAATTCGGACAAATTTGGGTTTGAACGGCATAAATTGGATAACTCATTTTCAGTGGAGTTGAGACTGAATTGAACTTTTGGGTCTGGGTCTGAGTTTATGTTAAATCAAATCTGAACATAGTTTCGAAAAACCTGCAAAGATGGAAAGATTAGATCCAGGTCTAAAGCCCTAATCCTGGATTTAGGTGCAGTTGTATCTAAGGTTCTAGTTTCCCATAGCAGAGAAATAGGAAACTCAGATCTATAGTTTTGGCTGTGGCCTATCTCACAGATTTATCCCATAAGGAATGTTTCACGGCTTGAATTTACATCCCTTTCCTAACACATATTAATAGTCCTTTACCTCTCTGTCCTTCTGCAAAGGTATCAGATAAGGTTTCAGCTCTTTAAACATTGATACTGGGTGTGCCGCCTTGTTCGCTAAGTCACCGTGCTTGTCACGCTTGCTGCACGCATCATTGAATCACGTACTCAGTGTTGAGCTCCCCAGTACTGGAGCTGGAGGTCTGATTTTTCATATGTCACACTCCTGAACTGCCAGCAGTAAATACAGACTTGCCTGTACGCATCTTTCAGGTGGTTTTGGGTCTGATTTGATTCCCACCAAAGGCAAGGGAAAAAGCTCCTCTGATTGATGTACGATTGGAACTATCAATACCAGGGTCTCCTTAAAATGATAATCTCTCATTAAATGTTTATCCAATTATAATAAAGAGCAAAATGCTCCATTATTTTTTCTATAAATGAACAAGTCAGACTTTTGGGAAAATATGGTGGCTAGAATGGAAAGGATGGCAGAAGAGTGAGTAAGGCTTTTTCATGTCACAGATCTCTTTGGACACAATGTTTAACAGGCAAATTCCTATCGTGAAGCACACCCTTGGGTCTGCAGTGGGAAGAAATGCCAGGTTGGGGGTCATGGCCTGTCACTGACAGTGGTGATCTCTGAAGGCAAAAGAGAGATCAGACCTTGGAGAGATGGGAAGGGGGGAGAGATGGGAAAGAGGGGAGAAATGAGGAGCTGAAGCTATAAGGATGCCCCGACATCCTGGTAAGCTTGGCTCAGCTGTTCAGCTTGAGCCCCATAATGTGAATAGAACTCAAATCCTAAATTTTGGGATTTATACTGAAAAATCTCTGGGGAGCGCCAGGCACCGATGAAGAGCATTGTAGTCTTGCTGTACTTACAGCAGCCTCTGCTGAAACTTAAATCCTGGAGCTCTTTAAACATTTTTATTTTTTCAAGACCGAAACTACACTGAAGATTAATTAACCTTTCTCCTTTCCAGAAAGCTACCTGGAATTTTGCCACATTGTTCTCATTTGACATTTATCTACAGAAATGCGAGAATTATGAGGCTGCATGTTGTTTAAAAGTGCCAATTTGTCATGGCATAGTTCGATTTAACAACTAAGAAAACTCCTTGGAATTACTAGAGGCATATTTTGTAAGGATATCCTGATGTAAAAAATGACCGACTTGACTTCGTTTGAGTGCTAGGGAAACAGGTTGCTCCTTAGCTGAGACTGAGCATGCTAGGTTTCACCCTTGATTGAGTTGGGAAAGCCTGGGTATCAACAGCTCTAGATAGTATTTGTAAGGAAAGAATTTAGCCAGCCAGCACGGCTTACTCAAAGGCTGTGTGAAAATTCATGGCTATTACCATGAAAACAGTGTAAGAGAAACAATGGGGGATCCTATTTGCATAATTGGAATTATGATTAGCAAAACGAGAGATCACTTTCCATTCCTTTTGCCCACGAAGACCTCTCTCATCGGGAGTAATCGACACAGTCATTAGTGAATCAGTCAGCTAAGGGATGGCACACAGGGCACTTTGGGTGGTCGGGCACTGGCAGAGATTTTGGGAGAGGTGCTAATTAGGGAGGGCTGGAATTAGGAGGGGAGTGAAAGCAGAGTTAAAAGCATAGAGATGCAGTAGGAAAAGATGATGAAGTAATAATTTTCATGTGCCATATACTTAGAAAATACATGATAATAGTTGGACTCGATGATCTTAAAGGTCCTTTCCAACCAAAACACTTCTATGATTCTGTGATAATATTTCATCATGAAAGGATTTCACAATTTTCCTCTGGAAAGTGTTTATCTTTTCCTGGATGTAGGTGTCTTGTGCAGGATCTTCTCACAGAAGTGGGGCTTTCTGTTACAAGTTCTTTAGGTGCTCTAAGGCCAACGCTGGCCCTGGCCCCCTGGTACTGTAAGCACAACTTTTTGGAGAGATCCTCCTGTTTAATTGACCTCAGGCACACACAGCCTCTCTAAATGTCCTCCCCAAGTTAGTCATCAGCTGATCAAGTACAACGTAGAGCTAAGACAAATAGTAAGCATTTGTGTGCATACCCATTGCGTAGTTCATACGGTATAGTTGCTTTGACTGTGTTATTTGACTATGCTAAGCTGGAGAGAGAGAGACTAGAAAAGGAGCCCCTGTGAGTGTTGTGCATGAGAATTACAGGCAGAATACATGCTTCAGAGTGGCATATCCAATGGGTTAGCCCAGCACTGAAATTAGGGGTTGAAAGGCTTGCGTAGGTGGCTGTCTGCTATGCCTCCTTTGCAGGAGCTGGAGAGATCCAGCTGCACAAATAGTTTGGCCGTTCAGAGGCTGGGGATTTTCTTCCTCAGCTCTGCTGCACTTTTTGTATGTGTTAAAAACACAGCAGTTATATGAGGTTTTATTGCTTGAAAATGAAGAAAACACTATAGCCAGCCATGCCACTAGCAGTCTCTCCTTGCCATACCAGTGTGCAGCTCCAGTTTTACCATCTGATTCGTGTATGTAGATATGAGCTAAATGCCCATCTGCATGCATGTGCAGCCAAGACCTGCAGAAAAGTCTGATATTCAGGAATTTCATGGAAATTCCTAGAAAATTTGGCCTTCTCATATAAACGTGTTATTCCACATGAAGTTATGATAAGCAAAAGTTAGTTTGTTTCCCTGCTGGCTTCTTAACCTAATAAAGGCTACTTATATTCTTGGGCAGATTTTTCTATAATTCATTAGAATATTAAGAAAACATTCTTATAACTGTGTGAAAGTATGAAACTTTGACTGGAAGTGCAGTAATGGGTAAGTTATTGACCATCTTGATGCCCTAGAGCCAGAGAATATGAACAGAATTACAATACCTGATGAAGAAATAGGCCTGCTATTGAGAAAGTTTCAAGTACATAGAAATGGCAAATTTGTACATCCACATTCTCATGGATGGGTGTTCAGGCATTCAGAGAAGGATACAGGGGTTAATTAAGACATTTAACTCTGATGGTTGAGCTCCTACTAATTGTGATGTACAGTTAATTCTTCTTACATGATAAGAAAAAAAAAAAACAGGAAGAGCATGAGAGAAGCCTTGGAGGAAGGCTGAGGAAGAAAAAAAAACCCTACAAACTGCAGTTCTTGAAATCTATTGAGGCTAAAAAAGCTTAAAGAAGATCCCAGTGAAGGAAATTAAGATTATCACAGAAAAACAAGAGAAGATCTGAAAAAGCAGCTGGTAATACATAGATCTGAAACGGAATTGTCAGGAGAATGGGCTTAGCTTGATGCTGTCAAGATGAAAAAAACCCTGAGGCAATTAACTTTGTGAGTTCAGAGGTGTGAATGAGTCAGGTTTTATACGGAGACGTATAAAACGTCTTTTGCTTGAACAGTGCATGATGTTTCAAACTGGGCATGGAACCACGAAGGTGAGAGGGAAAAGTAGGAATGAGAGCAGGGAAAAGGGGGATGTAACTTCCACGGCAAGAGTAAGGTAACCAAGGCCAGGAAACAACAGCAAGCAGCAAGCACGTTCTTTTCTGAGAACCACAGGGAGCAGAGGGCTGAGGATGCAGCGAGCTGGCAGTCAACCAACAGCTGAGGAAATAGTGGAAGAAGGAACGGTTGAATTCGTGGAAAATGAGTTTTCTTTCTCTGGGAAAGAGGTTCTTTTGTTTTTGACAGTCTCATTTGAACAGAAAGAGGAATTTGCCATCTGTGGAGACACCACTTCCAGAAAATCTTAACCTTTTCCTGACCAGCTGTGGAGCGGCAGCTGCCTCACACACTAACTGTGTGGCAGCTCAGAGCGGTCTCATTTTTCACTGCCATCGGTTCGAAACATCGAGTTTCTTTATAACTGTGTGATACAGAGTTCTTTGGTTCTTCTAATATGACCTTTAGTGGCGTTATACCACTAGACGTACAAACCTCCTTTCTTGGCCATAACTTACCTCCATAAATGTTCTACCCTTACACCCCAGAACATAATGCAGAGTGTCACAGCTTTTAATACAGTGAAGACTGATTGCTAGGATCACTGGGAAGTTAATCTTATTACTTCCTCTTTGCATTTTGAAGTAAGAAAGTTATATCATTTATATTCTTTTTGTTTGTCAATATTTGAAGTATTCAAATAGCCTAAGTGATGAGGGACATGAAGTACCTGGACGCAGAGAGAAATAGGTCAGTATTATTTGTGCTATAGTGTCAGGTGCAGCAAACTAACAGTTAAATTTGAATTACAGTAAATCATGTTAGGTCTGCACAGGAAAATAAAAGCCAGCAAGAAAGGCTAATTCTAAAAATAAAGCAGAAGTTGTTTGTAAGGGTGGTCCAGAAAGAAACAGGGCAGCAAAATTTGTAGATGTCTTTGTATAAAACACTAGAGGAATGTGTAACAAACCTGAAGAATGCACTGCTTTATTGTAAGGAAAGGAAAATCCTGGCTCAGGGAAAATGAAGATGTATCAATGAAGAAACGCGCATATTCCTCAAAGATACCGGCTCTTGGAAGAATAGCTGAACTGATACAAAGTTTTGAAATGGAAATTTCCTTTTGGAAAATGTTGCTCCACTGGGTGCAAAATGTAATTCACAAAGTAGAATGTTGAAAACAATTGGCTTTTGGAATGGGAAAATTTCAAAGAAATTCAAAATTGAAATGGGAGGTCCCATTTGGATATCTGCTTCTTGTTTTATTTTGATTCTCCTGTATTGCTTTTCCTGAGTTTTCAGTATTGGTATTCTTGTTCCATTGCATCACTTTTTAAAAATTTATATGCATGCATGTATGTGCATGTATGTATTATGTGATAATCTTTTAACAGTATTCACATTGTTTATTATTAACTGAAATAATTTTGATTTTTTCTGCAAAATAGATCATCTGTATTTTTCATCTCAAGTCCAGTTGAAAACAGACTCTGGCGTGCTGGAAATTCCCCTGGTCTAAATGAACTCCATTTCCTGATGAGCTGTGCTGCCAGCTGATAATTTGTTTGGGGAGCACCTCACCTGCCTCTACATTTCTCGTTTCTTTTTCTGTAAATAGTAGTTATTTTCTTGTCACTGAATTTTCTTTAATTCTTTATTGCTACTTCCCCTTGGTAGCTACAGTGATATGAAAAATCCTTATAACCTGTGAACTACCACTCCCTTAACTAAAATATGGTAAGTGGCCATGAACACACAGTATCACAGAACAATTGAGGCTGGACCTCTGGAGATTGTGTAGTCCAACCCTCCTGCTCAAAGCCAGTCATCTGGAGCAGGTTGCTCAGGCCACGTCCTGTCAGGTGTTAAATCTCTCCAAGGATGGAGACTCCACAGCCTCTCTGGGAAACCTGTGCCAGTGCTCGGTCCCCCTCATGGTGGAAATATTTTCCTTATACCTAATTGGAATTTCCTACGTTCCAGTGTGTCTCTCGTCCTGTCCCCGTTCACCTCCAAGGGGAGCCTGTCTTTCTCCTCTCTGCACCCTCCCATGACACAGTTGCAGTGAGCACACACCAAGTGGTTTAAATGCATCTGTTTTTACTGGGCATCCCAACCAGCTAGCAGCACACAGACTGTACGTTACTGCCTTGCAGCCTGCACCGTAGCTATGGTTCAGGGATGTGCTGAAGGTGTGGAGTGCCAGCTTATGAAATACAATAATATGATAACAAACACTTGTTGGATCATATCATCAGGTCTGCTGTTCTCTCTTACAAGATAATCAAAGATAAACGTTTATCCATGGTTCAAATCCATTCATTTTTACCCAGTATGGATGAAGGACTTCAGGTGGTGCTGTGTGTTTTGCAAATGCAGTGTGTCTGTCCCTATCCAGATAGTACAGTGGTTTACTATTTGGAGTCACTGGGCTTTTGCAAGAACCTACAAACCTAAGCAAAAAATATTTTAAAACACTCAGTTGTTATTACTGAGATTCTTCATATTTTTAATCTAGGGGGTTTGGTTTGGTAATTCAAGAACAGCGCACTTGACCTGAAAGAAAATGCGCACACGGTAAGGATTCTCACTGGTTATTCCTGCCCTGGTGAAAAGGAGCATTATCACAGCTGGCTAATCTTCTGCTTTGTTAGTTTATGAAATACTGGGATTAGAAAAGGAGCGTGACAATTTTGTGCTGATTGGCAAAAGGCTTTGCTAGGCTGTCAGAGGCTCCTTTGGAGCCCTGAAGAGGAGAGATGGCGTGATGGCAGCACAGATATAGGTGCGGGCTGAACAGCCCCGGCGATGGCTGGCAGGAAGTGCTGTCCCCAGCGCACTGATTCAGCAGCCGGGAGCTCATTGTGCAAGAGGAATGGCACTAGTAAGGTGTTTACGTCCTCTTATCAGGCCAGTCAGTGTAAATAATGGCTTTGTCAGCAGTATGGCTGTGACCAAAAAGCTTTGCGAATGCAGTGTAGGGATTGCCTGGACCTCCTATAGCAAGGTAAATCATGCTGTTCGAGCCCTTGGAAGTCCTTTGGAAAGGGACAGGAGAGTTATGATTCTGCTGTGGTCAGAGAGATGTTTCATCCTATTTCAACTATTTTAAACCAGCACGTCTCCATTAGATTCGGAGAACCTATGCTGATTTAGGTCTAGTTCAAAGTACCTGAATGCTCTGTGATAAGAAATGCTGTAGCTATGCATTATACCCTTGTATGTAGGGTATATATATTATAACCAGTTTCATAAAGTGAAAAGCTTTCCTTACTGTGTGACCATTATAATTATATATATGTATTTGCTTAATAGAGTTCTTTAAGATTCTGTTTCTGGCCAATAACAGCAACAGGTTGTGTCTTTTTAGTTTCTAGGAGCAAACAGAAATACCAGTAGGAAAAAAGAGATGGGGAGGAGATTTCTGATTTGTAGTGTTTTAGCTTATAAGATGAGACAAAGGGACCCGCTTAGTAGATGAGGGCAGGGCTGTGGATGTAGTCTATCTAGACGTCAGTAAGGCATTCGGCACTGTCTCCCACAGCATCCTCCTAGACAAACTGGCTGCTTGGGGCTTGGATGGGTGGACTCTTCAATGGGTTAAAAACTGGCTGGATGGCCGAGTCCAGAGAGTGGTGGTGCATGGGGCAAAGTCCAGCTGGTGGCCGGTCACTAGCGGTGTTCCCCAGGGCTCAGTTCTGGGGCCGGTGCTGTTCAATATCTTTATAGATGATCTAGATGTAGGGATTGAATGCACCCTCAGTAAATTTGCAGATGACACCAAGCTGGGTGGGAGTGTCGATCTGCTGGAGGGTAGGAAGGCCCTACAGAGGGATCTGGACAGGTTAAGCTGTTGGAGCAAGTCCAGAGGAGGGCGACCAAGCTGGTGAAGGGTCTGGAGGGTCTGACCTACGAGGAACGGCTGAGGGAGCTGGGGTTGTTTAGCCTGGAGAAGAGGAGGCTCAGAGATGACCTTATTGCAGTCTACAACTACCTGAAGGGAGGTTGTAGCAGAGTGGGAGTCGGCCTCTTCTCCCAGGCAACTAGCAATAGGACAAGAGGACATAGCCTCAAGCTTCGCCAGGGGAGGTTCAGGTTGGACATTAGGAAGCATTTCTTCTCAGAAAGGGTCATTAGACATTGGAATGGGCTGCCCAGGGAGGTGGTGGAGTCACCATCTCTGGCTGTGTTTAAGAAAAGACTGGACATGGCACTTAGTGCCATGGTCTAGTTGACATGGTGGTGTCAGGGCAACGGTTGGACTCAATGATCCCAGAGGTCTCTTCCAACCTGGTTGATTCTGTGATTCTATGAGGAGTTTTCACTCCTGCCCCATTCTCACGTAGCAATCTGGAGAAGACAAGAAGATTACATTTTTTTTCAACCAGAGATGAGTTATCAAACAGAATGTAGGCACTTAAGTCTCTGCTTACAGCCTCAACAATACTTAGAATTATATGCCCCAGTAAGGCAATTAAATTCCCCAAATCAGTAATTAGACTTGAGAAACTTAAGCTTGAATATCAAGTCCCAGAGTCAGTGGGAGGTCACCGAAATTACAAACAGATTTACATTTACTTTTTGGTCACCATTTTGCATCTTTCTGAAATGTAATTGAATTAGCAGCTGAAGATACTAAATTGCTCATAGCAGTAAAAATACCCCACTGTATAAATCCGTGATACACCCCCACTCTGAATACTGTGTGCTGTTCTCAAAGAGGGTACAGTAAAGTTATACAAGGTATAGAGAAGGTCAACACATATCATTGAAGATATGGAATAGCTTTCATATCAGGAATACTTAAATAGACAAAGATCCCTGAGCCCAAGGAGAGATAACTGAGGGAGGATAAACCAGCAATCGATAAATGGAGCAGAAGGGAGAAGCTGTGTGGGGGATGAACTGCGTACTGTTTCCTGTGGTACAAGAATTAGGGGGCATCAAATGAAATCATCAGGTGAGAAGTTCAAACAAATAAAAGGAGATGATACTTCACGCAACATGTTAAAACAGAATTCATAGGCATTGGCTATCGTGGATACTTGGGGCTTCTATGGTTTCAAAAAGTAATTGAGTAGGAAGTTAAGCATCAAGCACATAGAGAGCTCTGAAGAGATGCAGAAAGCCAAAGCAATACTTAAACAATTAAATGTATTCAGTAGAGAACATTTTAATATAATTTTCAATAGCATGTTTATTCTATTTTCTTTTTTGTCATTAACCGTGTCACCTCGTGTTTTTAAATTGAGCTGCTCAGAGCAGAGTCTATCCTGCATGTTTGTTCAACACTTCTGAATTTATATTCTGTAAAGTGACAAGTATTTTTGTGGTGCTTTCTAAACGATAAACAATACTGATGAGTCTCCACACTTGAGCCTGGCTGGTGTGTACCTAGCTGCTTTTCAGAAGGAAAATACCTTAAGTGAAAATACCTTAAGTAGAGTCAACAGCAGATCCGAAGGAGCAATCGTGTCACTGCTACGCTTGTCATCTTTACGTGTCCTGCTGACATCTAGGTGTGCAGAGAGCCGAATTAAATTAAGAGATGTTACTGTGGCTTGTACAAACAGATGAACCATTTTGCCGAATGCAAATAACTAACTTTGCAAATTTTGCTCTAATGAAAGCAAGAGGGTGGAGCTACAAACCTTGTCACGCAAATGCAACTTTCAACAGAAAAGTATCAGTTTTACAAAAATTAAACTTGCACCCATGCCACAGAAACTTTCTCAAGGGTAGGTGCAGGTTATTGCTGCTGAGGTGCCTGTGGTGGTTTGGGTGGAAGACACCGAGCATCTCTTGGATGACACTGACACAAATAAGTAGCCTGAGAAGCTGCACAAGCTGCCTGTCTGCCGCAGCCATTTTCAGGCCCCGCCATCTAAAACACTGTTAACCAGTGGCAGATGAGCTACACCTCATCTGAAAGGCTCCTTGAAACGATCACAAGGAAATAAAACACATATAAACCATACTTCCACACTGCCAGGCGGGCAAGCCTGGGGAACAAGCTACACAAAAGAAAACGCTGTAAATGAGCACTGAGAGCTTAACCTCATTTTTGGTAGTTGCATATAGGTCTTGTGGCTGTACTGTGGAAGATGGTGCAAGGATTTTTTTCACCCTGAAAATAGGTGGTTCTTTGATCAAAAAGGGTCGGCAAATACTGTTTTAGTGTTAAGGACCTTCAGCTCCCATAATCGCTGTGAGCAAGCTGTGGCGTGGGGGTCTGGCTGCCTGTTCTGCATCAGACAGGATCTCCACTGCTGTGTTTAGAGGGTGCCTGCCACGGCAGCCAAAATAATGGAGTTCAGGGATTAAAACCTGCTTGTGCGAGCCTTACCTGAACATACTGATGCTGTACCTGGTTCCTGGAGGGGCCTGTTCATGCTTAAAAAGCCCCCCGAGCAGACAAATCCCCTCAACCCCCTCATGTTTTATTTTTAAGTGGTAGCAAATAACTTGTCAATAAACAGAAGCATCACTGAGAGACGGTATGTTGCTTCCTTGAAGGTAAATAATTTACTGAAATCTTGGCTTTAGGCAGGTAACTTTATAAACTGCTGTTGTTATTTCTTCAGTACAGTATATGCAGATGAACTGTGGTTCATAATCTGGGATGGTGTTATTGTTTGCATTACCCACATAAATCTTCCAGCATCTATATATTTCATAAGGGAACAAACATTTCTGTCTATTACATGAACATGACTATTGTAATAAACTCATGTTATGACAGACTGTAATTACTGCAAGCAGTCTCCCCAAAGCCTCCAGCCAGGGTGTTGCACTTAGACAAGAGTATTTCCAGCAGCCTAGAGAGGATCAGCAGATCAGGCTGGACAATGATGCCTATTTTCTGTTGGTCCTGCCTTGCTGTGGGGACTGGAGACCCAACAGCCCAAAACCCCAGGGTGAAGTATGCTGCCTTTTGCCCACTGCCTGGGGAGAAGGTCAGGGAGGAGTTCTCTCGCCCCGGGGCTGGCGGGGCTGTTGCAGAGGGAGGGGAGGGATGTGCAACGCCCTTGGGTGGCTGCGGTGCACACACCCGGCTGTGCCGGCTCTGCCTCGTGTGGGTAGAAACAAGCTACCAACCAACAAGGACATGAAGCAGTAAGTGTTGAAGTTAAACACTTTTAAAATCGCTCCCCAGAGCATTACCGAAGTTGGCAAAGTGACTCTCTGAACCGCCAACATTAAAGCTCAGCGCATGGAGACCTCTTGCAGAGATCTGTGAAGATCTGCCTGTGCTAGTGCTTAAAAATTGGAGCAAATTGAACAGAGAGACTGCTTTGATCTCAGGTAAAATTGTAGCGAGGCTGTTGTGGCATGCAAATAGTGAGTAGAAATGGTAGTTGCATAATTAATGCTCAGCCAGGTAGTTTTATGGTAGCTAGATTTCAATTTGATTGCAATTTATCCCCTCACTTCCAAATTAGAAATTGGACTAACAATACTCCTTCTGCTACCCTTTAGATTTCTGAATAGAATTTATCCCCATGTCATTGGTTGAAAAAGTGCCTGACAGGAAAGCAGCACAATCCCACTGCATTAAGTGAATTAGAAATTGCTTAATTGATAGCTCTCAAAGAACAAGACTTTACAAGCTTTGTTATACAAAGAAGCAATTTGCAATAATGGTTTATTTTGCCTTCGATTTCCATGAATCTCTGACCATTTTCCGGCACTTCAGTTTTCTCTCTGGAAACTTCTCAGGCTGTAAATCCATGACTATTAACGCTGGATCCACGTATGACTGGATCTCCCAGAAGTACATGTTTGATTCAGATCAGGTGTGGCACAGGATCGCCTTTCTGTGTAATCACCGAAAGCACATTTCTGTTGCCTCTGTACGCTGGCCTGGCTGGTGAACATGTGGAGGGGGTCAGGCAGGTGCAGTAATGGGTCAGGCATAACGGCTGCAGGTACCAGTCAGAGTGAACCCAACAGGGATTTTTTGGTACAATCTGAATTGTCAGGGTGACTTTATACCAGATCGGTGCTTTGCACATGGGATTCTGGCGGTTGTGATCCCAATCAATAACGCTTCAAATCCAGATTGACATACCTTTTACCATAGCAGCAGTAGCAGCCATAAGTGCAGAGGCTCTATTTCTCAGCTCCCTGATTTCAGGGTGAGGGCAGATGCGTTACCTGGCCCTGCCGTGGCAAATGTTGTACAAGAACAAGCCACCCGCCAGCCCAGCCCTGCGTGGAAAATATGCCACCAGCAACGCAATTGCCGGGTGCTGTGAGTGAAGTATCACAAAGAATGGAGAAAGAAGAAATTTTCCTCTTTGCTCATTTTTATTGTTTTTATTCCATTTTTATTAAGCGGGACTACATCTTTGAAATATCATTTTGGCAGCTCTTTCCCCTGTACCACTCCCAGCACAACAAAGAAGGAAAAGAAAACAACCTCCACCCTGAGGATGTTGATTCTCCAACAGAGGACAAGTGGCCCTATGTTTTATATCTGTTTCATGTAAATTATATTCTGCTGGTGTTCAACCAAGTGGCACACAAAAGACGTGCCACTGACAGGAATGGGAATGGGCCAAGCAGGAAAGAGGCGGAAGAGGAAAGGAGAGGAGTGATGGATGAAAGTTAGCCTGTCACTAGCGAAAGCCGGGGACTGGGTTTTGTGCAATGGTTTGAGCAGAAGCAGTTTTCACCCACTGGGGCTTCAAATTCAGCCTCTCTGTGGTGAAGTGGTACCTGTGACCCCAAATTAGTTATTGAGGGTGGCTGGAGAGGTTGAGAGAGGACCAGGAAACCCAAGGCGTGCTAGGTCAGAAGCCGGTGCAGGCGCAGAACAGCCCCGTGCAGAGGGGCTGAGAGCACGCAGCCGCCCGCGCTCCTCCACACCCGCCGTAGGTGAGGCATCGCTGCGGCAGGGAGCTGGACTGATTCAGATCCACCCTCTTTTTCTAATAGCTGCACGTCCCTCTTCATTATCCTAACACGCTGCTTATTCCATTGCTATGCGCAATACTGGCTCCTCCTTGGCTCTCGTGCTCCAAGGTGTTTTTTAAGGTCTATCACCAAATTGTGATTAAAAAAATCAATCCCACCAGATGAGGAAACTTCATCAAAGCAGTGAGGGGTGCTGGTTTTGAACTAAGAGAATAAAACATCTCTAATATATTTCTAGGGAGCTAGAGCAGAGGAAATATCTAAGCCAAGGTGACAGTGATATTGCACAGATATGAATCCTTAAGCAATAATTTGTAGGAAATACGTATGAGTTATAATGAACATTATTAAATATGTAACAAAATGAAGAATATCACAAGTTGTTTTTTTCTTAGAGGTGTTTGACGGGAGGGTTCAGCCTTTACAAACATATTTTCTTTCTTTTGAGGTTGTCGTGGTTTTGCTGACTAAGGATTAACTAGAAGTTTTACTCTTGGTGTACATGTATGAAAGACATTTTGAATATTGACATATATTCATGTGCCAAGACATTAATTATGCAGTTTCGCTATGAAATTCAAATATTAATTATACAATTCATTATGCAATTATACAATGACATTTATTCAATATACATGTACACACACACACATATATATATATATGAAAGAGACATTTTTTATATTGCTAAAATGAATATTTCAGACAAAAAGGAGTAATTTTTTTTATGAGGACCGAAGTCAGACCTAGCCACAATCAGGGATATTAAAGAATGCTCTGCCTGTTGAAGGCTGGCTTTTTGAGGTCAGAAGAGACATAAAAAATATAACTGAGATACTCTTTCAGCTGAAATATAATTAAATCCACAACTGCTACTGGCGTCACATCTTCTAAACAAAGTGAAAGACAGATCTGGGTTCTGTCATAGCACACCAAAGTGGAACTGTGAAGAGAACCAAATTTCTTCTGTTTCAAAGGAAAAGCTGAGTCATGTTTGTGTTCGCTCAGGAAGGGCAGTAGCTGGGAAAGAGCTGAGGCAAATGCAAGCCAGAGAGGTTCCCTGTAGCTGAAAGACTTCTCACAGGCAGAGTGGAGACATGGGTGTTGGAAAGTGAACTTACACTGGTGTGAATACAGATGAGCTTTTAGATATTTGCTGTGCTGGTCTGACTGATGGCACCATCAGCATGTCACCTCCCAGCAGAGACCATCCCTCAGGCAAGGATGCTGCAAGAAACTAGTGCTTCAGATGCATAACAATTTCAGATGTTGATGTCTCTCCTGGGTAAAACAGCTGTGGGAGAGGAGAAGGGGCAGTAGATGGATCATTGGGGTGCGTGGCTGTTGGTATCAGCCGTACACTCCTCTGTGGGCAGGTGTGCAGGAGCTCTGCCTTGCCCCAAGCCGAGCAGAGCTGAGAGAACTGCTCGTAGGGTGACATAGGCATGAAGGTGGTAGTGATCCCTGACGTGAGGGAGACTGGGGGTCACCCGCACCTCAGGCTCACTGTCCTGCTGCACGGCTCCTTGCTGGCTCCCCAGGCAGGCACATGCGCTTCCCTGCAAATGCCCGGGGCACGCTAAGCCATGCTGCCAGCAGCGTGCCCTCGGCTTTACTGCAGTGCACAAAGTGCATGGAGGTTTTATGCACTTTGTCCACAAACCCCTCTTTGTTAGTCTCTGTGGGGCAAGATTCCCCAGCAGTCACGCTGGAGAGCACTTGTAGCAATACGTTAAAATAAAATTTCTGCCTCTCTGAGAGGCTGGCTGTTTCCATATGTTTCAAGGAACCACAACATTCCCCTGCACAGTCCTCTAATTTAGGAAGTCACAAAGATTTTACTGTAGATACAACAGAGACTGTTATGTTTCCTTGGGACTATTGTAGTATGTCAGTATTGGATACCATACAAAAAAAAAAAAAAAAGGTTTTGATCTGAATGAAGAATCTTTGTTGAAATGACAGGGACTTGGGCTGACAGTTCAGTAATTAATTATTAAATATCTATGCTTTTAACATTAGAATTTTTAAACTGGATTAAAATTTTCATGCTTTTGTATTGCTGTGAAACTTGATTGGCAAATTGATAAAGCAAGTCATTGAGAAATACGAAGTTTCATAATGGGAACAAAGACTCCATGTCAAAGCAGGATGAGTTAGAAACAAGGCTGTTCACAGCACAATGAGACTTTGATTTATTTTGGTGTGGTTTATTACCTGGATATATTTAACGCCTAGTGTTAAACTCACCTGTTTGCTACACTGTAAACATGGACACAAAACCCTCTTTATTTTGCTTCCTGTAAGCTGTCAATTCTAACTGGATTGCCCACATTCATAAAAATTCTCGGGTCTGTACTTCAGCTGTGTGGTCTGCGGGGCCTTCTCCCAGACAGGAGCGGAGAGCTTCAACGTGCAGGGACGGGAAAACAGCATGGATGTGGCAGATGTTGCTGGGAAGACAAGATGAATGTCCAAGTGCATTTTCCCACAACATCTTCATCTGTGTGCATCATGCATTAACAAAAATATCAGTGAATTCATTCAAATACATTTCTCTTAATAGCACCCTGATTGATTGTTGAAACAAGTAATGCCATGTTTGCAAATATTCAAATGTTTCTTTTTCCATTCCTTTCAGCCTTGCAGTCTACACAATTATGTTTAATGATAGGAGAACAGATTGTGAAAGTCACCAGTTAGCCATGTCACTAATTATCCATACTATACATCTGAGTTTTAAGTTTCTTAGCTAAAATTCAGCATTTAAGTTTCTTAGCTAAACTCAATACTTGCTGCAGTCTCTTTGGGGTAGAGGGCAAACTAAGGAGAATTTCATTTTCTCCCAAGAGGTATGACTGTTACCTCCCTCCCTAATTTACCTCCTCTCTTCCAGTCCCTTACTGGCTTAAGGCAAGTCTTAAAGAGGTGTTTGCACCCTTTTTCTCTTACACATCCATGTTTCTGCTGCTTGTTTCTTCCAGTCTTCCTTCTGTCTCCAACTCTCTGATTAATAAGAGAATTGTCAGCTCTGGGGGTTTCGTTGGGATCTTTGTTCTGTTTGGTGTAAACCACATTTTCTGGAGCTAAGCGACTGGGGCAAGAATCTCATCTTTATTTTTGTAATAAAGGAAAAGTTTGCATATGAACCCTAGGGACTCAAAAATCAGATGGCGAACAGAAAGAACAAAAATGTCATTTTGCTTTGGAGTCTTGTGATTCTTTGGGGCCTGACTCATGACTCTGGTGTGCTGGGATTTGGCAATGTTAATTTCCTCCTCCCTGTTTTCTCTGCTATGCTCCTCAGGAGTATTTCTAGGAAAGAGCTTCTACCTTTCCACTTTTTCTTTGTCAGATCAGCTTTCCCACCTCTTCTGAAATACCCTGTCTTTGGTGGTCACAGTGGCCCCCGCTGTGTGAGAGAGCATGCGTTGCTGTGTTCATCCTCACTGCGCTGCTGGTAGGGGCATGGTCACAGCTACTGCAGGCGGAGCGGAGGCAGAGGGGCTGTGAGTACTCTACCCCAGCAACTTGGGCTCCCATGTGACCTGGAGCAAGGGTCCCCCAGCAGCAAAGCATCTCACGTTCACACTCCCACTCACACTTGTAGTTGGCTTGAGCTCAGTTAGCCCACAAATCCCATCTGCACCTGTGGCAAGAGACATTTCTGTCTCGCTCCAGGCATTCTTGTCTGTCTGATAAAGGTCGTATGATATGTCTGCAAGGGCAAATGGACTAGGCAGAGACTTCACAGAGTCCTAGGACCTGTTTGCACTGCATGGAAGTAAGTGTGCCCTTGAGTGCACTTCAGTGCATTGGGTGCACATAGAGTTCATCCCTGTGAGTACCAGCTGGCCTGTCCCAAAACCTTCCCTGAATGTGCTTCTGCAAGCAAGTAAGGAAGAGTCTGGCCTGGAGCTTTGTCTTTGTGATGCTGCCACACCACAGTGGAGATGCACGCTGGAGATTAAGGGCTAGATTAACATTTAGCCTGGTATCTGGCTAACCTGATGCTTGTGTGTTATTGAGATCATCAGAACCCCCTGCGCAAGGTCTGCTTAGCCTGGGAGGCACTTGATGTCCCTTGGCATTGATGATGACAAAAGTTAAGGCCATAATGCACCTACATTTTTGCTGTGGGCATGCACACAATCCTCCCTCCCCTCCCCAGTGCCTCTGAGCTGTTAATGGCTGCTTCCTGCGGGCATTCACAGCTCCAGGTCTCTCTACCTCACTTGAAATGTGAGAGAGCACGCCTTCTGCATTGCGCTGTCCCAAAGCATGAGAAGCAGGAGTCACTGCTTCTGCATGCCCCAAAACCTAAAGAAAACCCAACCCAAACCCCCAGAACCTTGCACAGACATGGTAGAAATTCAAGTCCTGATCCCTCTTTTGCTGGGTCTAAACCCAGTTCTCCTGTAAAAAGTGCCCAGTTCAATAGACTGGAGGATATTCTGCAGTGTGTCTCAGCTCTTCCAGTTTGTATAAAGTGCTTAAATGTTCACTGGATGAGGGCTGGAGCATTCATCTCAGATCACTTAACACCAGGGCATGAGAGCATGTGTTTTTGCTCTCTGGCCAAAGAAGTTTTTAAAAATACTGTGGAAAGCAGTGCAGTTGACACTGAGAAGCCTGGGTAACAGAAGGCTTGCATTCAGAGCACTTGTTTAGGAGATGGAAGACCTGAGATTAAATCCCTGCTCCAAGTCAGGCAGAAGAGAAGGCATCCAAACCTGAATCTTCCACCTCTCGGGTGAGTTCCCTTGCCCCTGGGCTACTGGGCGTCATCTCTGCCACCACATCCTCCTCCTCCTCTTTCTGCGTACAATCGCTGACCTGGTTTAGCTTGCCCCTGATTGGAAGAAGGCATCTCCTTGCAGTCTGAACTCAGGCATCAGCACTTTAGGAGAAGCCTGGCTTTGTACTCATCCCTCTCCTGGCATTTCCTAGGTCATGTTCATCATCTTTGCACCTGTGCTGCATGAGCATCTCATTCTCCTCACGCAGCGAGTGAAGAGCTTGTGAAAGGTAGTGGGTGCCTGCGTGCCAAAGGATGAGAATGAAACCTACATATTACATATTTATCCCTTGGTGATTTGCCTAGGTGTCTCTGTTTAGCCCGCACCCAGGGCTAAATAATAACAGTTGTTCTATCACCCAGTGAGCCCTCCCCAGCTGAGAAAGGGAATTTGGAAAAGGGAAGGAGGCTCATGGGTTGAAATGGAAACAGATTTAATAAAATAAGAAAACAAATATCAATACTAATGCTAATATAAAATACACAGAGTTATACTCAGCCCATATAGTGGTCACGAGCTGCGCATTCCCAGCAGTGAATGCCAGATGTCAAACCCTGCGAGCACCACAGCTCCAGCGAAAGCATGATGGTCACAATGAAGGGGAGAGCAGGCCTTGGGAGCAGAATGATGGGCAAGACCCTCCAGGGATGGTGACCATTGAGAGCAGAGAGAGCGCCGTCCCCAGCAAACTTTCCAATTTATAGTGAACATGGCATTTATGGTAAGGAATGCTGCCGTTGGCCAGCCTGGGTCAGCTGCCCTGGCTTTCGCTCCTCCTCGCTTTAGCACCTGGCTAACTCGAAACTGCTAACGGCCTTGATCACCATGGAAACCTGCAAACCATGGCTGGCCAGAAACTAAAACAAAGTGTCTTGTCAACTTTGTTCCCACCGTATCGGGTGCTGCAGTTCTTCTCAAAACTGCAGCTTTTCTGAACAGAAAATTGATTCTATTATTCTATCCCAGTGAAACCAGGACACTACACCACACAGGATGTCTCTGAAAGTGGAGGGAACTGCCAGAGGTTCTCACAGGTCCAATGCTTATGTCTGAACCGGGACCATCTGTCTCTCTTCTCTCTTTGCAGATCCATTTCTATCTTTGGTGCTTTCCTGTGCTGATATAAGCAGATCTCCATGCCTGGATTGTGGCTCTGTTTCAATTTGTCTTTGTAAGCCTTTGGGCAGGGTTTGTGTTTTCCTTTTTTTTTCCACATTTATGGCACTGTCAACATAACCTGATTTCAAGAGAACCTGATGGACTCTTCTGTGATATGTTGAGTTCTTGCAGGATAGGGCCTCAGATAATAAGTGTATGTGGCCACTTACTCACTTGAAGCTGGCTGATTACCAGGCCCATCCTGTAATCTCTTGATCGTCCAACATACATTTATTTGTCAGAAACAGAGCTGTTGCTAACCTGTCAATATTGCTCTGCACGATGCCATAAATAAGAGTTTTTTTCATGAAACTTCAGCATTTCTGCTCCCAAAGACAATCCTTCACAAATGAAAGGGCTTCATTTCAGTCTGAAGATTTCTACTGTGGGAGAAAAACCTAATGAGATGGGAGATAAAGTGTATAGGGTAGGTCATCTCACTGTCTCTTAGGGAGGGAAAGATTAATGTCCCAGTGCCAAAAGCAATGATTTATTAAGTGAGCCATGGCTGCAGGGTCTACGAATGGTGAGCATCCTCCTCCTATTCATCATACCTTTTTAAGTACTGTTTGTGAAAGACATCTCAGGCTAAAGGAACTTGCTATTAAAGACACCTAACTTCTGGCGGTATGTAGAGCAGGGGAGAGAGAAAACTCCCTGTGGCTTCCTCCTTAACATTCACTGTGAACTCCACCAGTTCAGGAGAACCTAAGAGCTGTGTTTTGGAGGGTGGCCTTGTGCTCTGAATGCTAACTAAAATCAGAGTGGAAAGATCAGTTTGGGTAGATTTTCTTTTTCAGGAAGTGACAGATGATGGGTGCTTATATGCAAAATCACTTTTTTTTTGGTGTGTGATAACTGGGATTCAAAACACACTAGCTGGCTGCAGACCAAAAGGCAGAACAGTTTGCTGCAGGAAAGCCCATAGGGTTGATGGTGAAAAGTTAAAGCAGATTTTGCAACTAGTAGTGAGACATATTTAAAAGTTTTCTCGCAAGTTTGAAATGGGTATGATGAATGTAATTTTTCAGGTCAGTTACCAAAATGCAATGCTGGCTACTAAGCTTTCTTTCAAAACTAACCAGCATTTTGGCAGGGAAAAAAAAAGGACAAAAAGGATTTATCTTCTCTTTACTGCAATGCTAAATACAGAAATACCAATTGTCCTTTTTCAGTAGTCAGTGTGTCAGTTTGTGATATTTTGGGAATGTTAGCCCACTGCCTATACTAGCAGATGATGTAAGTGGAAAGAGGGGTGTTGGCATTTGGCTGTGGATGTGCCACAGGTACTGACAGATACAAAGTGTGTGGAAGTTTTGTGGAGCCAGTGAACAAATGCCAATGGCTCGTTGACTAAAAAACAGAGTAGGCAGGCAAAAAAAAAAAGAGTGAGAATCTCCTGGAGTTTATTGGTATCGGATTGGCCAGCAAAATATATAAGGTTTGGGCTATGCGTGACAAATGGGACTTTTTGATGTGCATCTTGACACCAAGTAGTGGCTGTTCTGAAGTGCATGCAATTAATTAACAAGGTTTTTGTAGTTATACGAAGAGCAAGAAGTATCCCAGTTATTCTGTTTTTCGCCCCTGAAGCTCCTCAGAAGAGGAAGCTAAAATGCATTTGCCACCCTGGGTGGAGGAGCCAGTGCTGAGTGGGGCCAGGTCTGGGCTGCTGCAGCCCTGGGGCAGCCAGAGGCAGGAGCAAGGGAGGAGCAGTGACAGAAAGCCCTGGGGGAGGACTGTCGAGCAGGGCCAGGGCTGTTCCCCGAGGAGGAGGAGAGCGGGAAGGGCGCGGGCAGTGACTCCTGCAGTGGGGTGGGGTACCCCCAGCCCAGCCTGAGCCAGCGACCTCAATGCTGGGCTCCACCCTGGCAGCATTTAGTCTGGCTCTCCAGGCCTCCGCTGCAGGCAAAGCAGGCAGGAGGACTACAGCCGCTGTGGTTGTTGGCTGCCAGCTGGCGATGCCAGGGGTCAGCCCCGAAAGTTGCCGGTGGCACAGAAGAAATGGTGGGCTTCAATGGACGTTTTATTTGGGTGGGCGTCAAGAGCGGCATTCCTGTCTGTGGATTGGGATGAAACAATTTCTGTTCCATCAGGAACTGGAGGAGAAGTTAAGCATTAAAAACAAACCATCCAGATTACTTGCATCCAAATGTTTTAGCAGGGTCGTTCTGAAGTGTCTAATTATTCACGGCTGATGTACAGTGGCTCCTGATACTCTGGAAGAGCTGGGAATCCAGAATAACTTGTGGTAGATACAGTAAGGCCTATGATGAATCCCGGGCAGAAGAATGAACAGCTGGTTAGAACTAGATAAAAGAAAAATTAAAGGAGAAAAATATAATCAATGCCAGTGAACATTACTGTGTGTGAAATCGATACCGTAAATCTTATTTGTCACCTTATTTGATGAGATGGCAAGTTAATTTGATAAGGATGATGGAAATGACCAAATTTGACCCAACATCTCATGAAAGAGCAATTAAGAAAGCCAAACAATATAAAATTAACATGGCACGTGTTACATTGATTGAAAGCTGGCCAGCTGACGGGTCTTGGAATACAGACAGAGAATCATCACAGAATCATTTAGGTTGGAAGGCACCTTTGCAGGTCATGCAATCCAGCCCCTTGCTCAAAGCAGTACCGGCTTCAAAGGCAGATAAAGTTGCTCAGGGCCTTGTCCAGCTGAGTTTGGGATGTCTCCACAGGTGGAGATTGCACAATCTCTTACTTAGTGTGAAAGTTCCTCTTCCTTAAACAGATTTGTTTTAGCAAAGTTCTTTGAGAAATGGTTATTTATGATATTCAGCACTTTTTCCAAATGTATGGGAGAAAGCACAGTACTAGTGCAAATTAAGTTTGCAGAGGACATTAATGCTGAAGAAACTAGCAAATGTCAAAGGGGTAGTGTCAGTATTATAATGCAAGTGACCTTGGATTGCTTGTTTTAATATGGTCAAATGTGAAGTCATTGGAGAGAGAACAAAAATCTTAGGTCCTACAAATGGAATGGACAAATCCACACTGAGGAAGAGTGATGTTCAGAGGGAAATGGTAAACAGGGTGAATAACTGTCTGAGCACGACTTGCTGGTGTGGGTCAGCAAAACCCAAACTTTGGTGACCCTTGAAGTTAAAAATATGAGGAAATTGGTTAAAGAAACTTATAGAGTCTATATCTATACTAATCAGTAAAGTGAGACAGGTTCAGTTCTCTGTCTGTGAGGGCAAGTGAGATAACACAGCTTGCCTCCATATACTCAGACTCCCCCAAACACAGTGGCCTCATCCATACTGCTTGCTTGAGCAACTTGCCCCATGCTATCCCTCAGACCGTGCTCAGGCATTGTCTGGCAGAGGGCTAGTTCACATATTCCCAAAATGTGCTGTGGAACTAACCATGACATAGTGTGAGCAAATGCGTTCCCATACTTGCACGCACATTTAGTTTTCTTATGCAGACACTGCTGTTAGTTCTGTGTTTAGCACCATTTTAACAGTTACTGGCATTTGGTGTCTGGTCCAGATATTCACAGGACAAGAAGAATGCTATCATGTTAGCAAGGGTGCAAACGAAGTCCTGAGGAATGGCAAAATGTGCCTCATAACATTCATATTTTACTGGGGAGAAGGTAAAGGAGGGACCTGACTGTAGTCTGTGAACAGTGAGTTGAGAGTATTGTAATGAATTCCTCAGTGTTGCAGATAGGTAGGAGGCTCTGATGGCCAGAACCTGAATCAAAACAAGCTTTGACAAGAAGGAGGCTCTCAGTTTCATAGTTCTAGTCTTACGAGTAGGCGTTTTCCTAGTAGACTTTCTGTAGTTTAAGATGGGATTCCTGCAAGCCCTATGGCCTGTGCTATGTAGGAGGGCAGGTTAGATGATCACAACATATTCATAATCTTTGAATTAATTAATGAGATTTTGAGATATGAATGAAAGTCTGGCACTTGGATTCTGTTGTTCTGCCAAACAGGGGGACTGATACAGCTTCAAGGCTTCACCTTTCATCACTACCTTATATACTGTATGCCGACTGGGAGGATTCCCAGCACAGAACAGAAAGATTTGGTTCACACTTCTGCCTTTTGTACACTGCTACTGATAATTTTACCATTCTCATTTCATTATATGTTATAGAGGCACTGTAGAATCTATTCATTATAGAAGATTTTTCTTCTTCATAACATGTTTTCTTTTTTTGCCATTGTGCTTTTATTTCTCTGTCGATCTCTGTCTTCTGGCTGGTAATAATTATTATCAGCTTCCTTTTTCCTTCATAGGAGTTAATGTAATATCTGCCCTCACATTCCCTTCCTAAGGGAAGGGATGATTGCTTTTGGAACTGTGGCTTATTGAACATCTACTAGAGTTTCTCAAGAATTTCCAGTTATCATTCGCACATTTTTCTTTAAATTATTTTTCTCATTTGATTTAGCTGATAACTATTTTCTACTTAGTGACATTTGTTCTCTTAAATCACAAGCTGAATATATTACTGGTTTGGACTTCACTGTCTTGACATGTAACTCAAAGTATATAATCCCTTGTGCCAAAAATATGGTTCCGTGATCAAACTCTCTTCAATCAAGTTCTGGTATAAATTTACCTTATATCAGATGCAATTAATTTTCAAATTAGGAAATGATTACCTGTACTTTTGCATTTGTTTAGTGGCAACAGAAGACATCCAGCATGCTTCACTCAGATTGAAGATGTGGGTGATAATGTGGTTTTCTACTCTGGCACCACAGATAACTGATTATGGGTCTAGTCATCTAGCTAATTGATTTGATTTGATAGTCTGCAAAATAGACCACCTGCTCACTCATCTAATTCATAAGTGACAATATTAATTCATAAGCTTTCAAGATAATTTTCTTCCTTAGTGCCAGCAACTTGGAGATTATTTGCAGGGCGTACACCTTTAACAGGTCTGCAAAGAAAGCAGCTTGGTTGCAAAGAGCCTGCCGGTGGCTGGGCTGAACACACAAAGTGAATGGGCAGATCTTTGCCAAGCTTTTGAGCTGTGAGTGATTTCTGAGCTGCACACGTGTAATGATGTACCTTACATGACATGCAAAGCCATCTCACTTGTTCCCTGTGCCTACACAGATCCTAGCAATTTGCTTTAACATACTTATCATGCCGGGCTCTGTAACACTGTCACATTGCTTGTAGTTTTGATGAGTGTTCTTTGAGTCTCCCTTTTCACTCTCTCCTTTTTTGTTAGTTTGCCACCTGCCTGACTCATACAGTGGAACTTGTCTCCTAAAAAGTAAGTTTTTCTGTGAGTGTGGAGCCCAGCTGAATGCCAAGCCCCTTCTCCCTCTGTTCCACAGTTTCAAGCCCACATATTATTTACCTCTTCAAAAATCAGGGAACTGTTTGCCATCTATTCTCCTTTGTGCATGAGATATCAAGGATTTCTGAAAATGCAGCCTCTTCTTGTTTATCCATCCTGAACTGACAGCAGGTCAGTCCCTTTAGGATGGGATAATAAGAATTGCTGGTAATTACTGCTTGGAAGTATAAACGTTCATGCCCATGTGCTGAAGGTACCTAACTAATGCCAACCAATTAAAAGCAATGAGAGGAAGATCGTAGTTCTTGGGCTGGTGCAAACGCTGGTAGCCAGTAAACACAACTCTTTGCCTGGAAGAACTGAGCTGACTAACTCCGATTTTGCTAATGTTACATGACCTCTTTTGAACGCTTTCGCGTCTTCAAAGGAGTCACAATCCACACTTTGAGAAACATTACTGGAGAATGGTGAACTTCATGGGAGACTTGTCATTGCTGGGGGAAAACAAATCAAAGAGGTTGCTCAGTGCTTGTTAAGGAAGCACTGATATTTCTGAAATCCATGTGGATTATAAATCAACAAAGGACTCTGCAACAGACCCACTTGCCTCTTCACACACAGAAATTACAATAATGTCCCGTATATGCTGATAGAGCTCTCTCCTTTCCTGGAAAGGTATTAATCTGCACTATATTAATGACGTGGCAGTCTGGTTCCTATTAAAGTCAATGGTGGCTCTTCTGTTAGGTTGGGGTATGTGGCAGCTTAGAATTTTTGAAGCATTGGGATTCCACAAAGGAAGGTACTCTTTATAGGCTAAACTTTCTGCATGGAAAGCACATGAAACAGTGCAGATGGCTTTCCTTAGCCTTGCTGGAGAAAAAGAAACTTGGGGCAAACCTTAGGCCAGTGTACGGTGCTGCTGGCACTAATAACTTTGAGGATGGTGTACTTAAAAGAGGAATCCTAGAGTGGAACCGCACATGACCATTTTCAGCAAAGCTTTTCAGATGGGTCCCACACCACTGAAATCAATGAGACATTCAGAGGACAGGATGGAGCTTTAGTAGTTTGTTGGCTGCAATTCTCCATTGACATTTTCTGGGGCTGCCTGAGGTCAGTGACATAACAAAGGATAAAGACCAGCAAACTTCAGCTACCTAAACAGCGAACTTAACTACATTTTACCTCAAAACTTTTTCATCTTGAAAATTTAGAGAAATTGTGCACTTACTGTAAGTGAAGTTTTTGCTCAACAAATTCATTCCTTGAACTGTTGCTAGGCGTGGTTTCAAAACAATTCTCGTTCTATCAATATATCCTCTTAAATAACAATAAAACATAACTCTTCAAGGAATTAGAAATGTGTTTCAGCATAGCTTTGTTGGTTTGTTATGTTTCGTATTAGTACTGTACGTAGATGCAAGGCAAATACTCTACTTATATAAAAATACTGTCTCCTATCAGAAAAGCCATTTAATACAAATCATATTGAAAGTCCATCAAATACTGTCAGTCCTTAGTGATTTAATTAAACGTCCATCATCTACTATGTGCAAGTTTACAAGTCACAGCCAGTATGCATGTGCTTAACAATAAGTTATTGCACTGAATTGGTGCGGCTAATTACAATGCAGAATTGCAAATCACCTATGGACCACGAGAGGCCTAAGTTGTACAGTCTCATTAACTTAGCTGTGTAAATCTAGAAATTTTACACTACTGAAACAGAGAAAAATCTGTAATATATGGCCCATATGGTGAGTCCATAAAGGGACTTTTAGAAATTAATAGTTTGCTTTTTTTAAACCAACAGAAAGAAGGTGAATAAAATAGCTTAGCATATTTTATAGAAAAATTGTTAGACAAATAATTCTGTATTTAGTACTATATGTAGGCTTTTAAAATATCAGCAAAAGGCAAAGGTTATAGCCATATTTTCAGTAGTTTATTTTTATTCAATTAACAACAAATATTTGCTACCAGAGAGTTTTAATTTGGTGTAATTAATTAGTTAATTAATCTTAAGATTGTGCATGGATGTAGGTCTGAGAGCATTTTGGCAGATATTCTATACGGTGATACCAGCTGCTATGCTCTTTCTGGATCACAACTTCATAATTTGAGGTCATTAAGGAAAACAGTGGAAGATAAGATCAGATTGAGGCCTTTCCTAAACCCAGAATACCAAAATCAAGACAGTACTATTTAAAAATAAACTAAGATTTGGCTTGCAGTGTGGTAGGCAGCTCCCACACTTCCTCGGAGCAGGAAGGGATTAATATTCTATCCCTGCAGGCAGGAAGGCAAGTTGCCACCCTCCTCTCTGTACCTGCCGATGTAGGGAGGAAGCAGGGGAAGATATTTGGATGGATGAAATGAGGAAGAGAGAAGTCAGGGCCGGAACTGCACTGTTGTGTGGAGGGATAATGGATGATGTCTAGGACAGAAATGACCTAAGGGGATGGCCCCAGGTTATGATAAGAGTTTTTAAAAAGAAACATGAAGAGTGGGCTGAGTCTGTTTATTTTTCTGGCAGCAACTGGAGGAGTTTTAACATGATCTTCATTTATCTTTGGGGTTGCTGATTTTGACCATACCTGAATAACTTAGCAGGTGTGCTCACCACTCCTGTAAATTGCTTAAAATCTTTTTTTCTTATACGATCAATTTATTCCAAAAGAGTTTTTAAAAATCTGGCTCTTATTACTTGTGATTTCCCCAGGGCTGGTGGGGGCGTGTGTGCTGTGTGTCCTGCTTTGGATTCTTTGTGTACATTTTATGAAGGCAAACTCAAATAAATTTTTGTTTTTATTATTCCTTGCAGTGAAAAATGATGGCATGCTTAGGACATCTCAGGGAAATTTTTGGTCATTTTGGATGTCATGCTCATTTCTTGAACAATGAAAGGTATATCACTGAAGGGACATGTCGCACAGGCGTCATCTGTGGCAATATCCACAGAGGAGCTCTTCCCCTGTTATCTACTTTTTCCTGTCTTGAGAGAGTTTCACAATGAACACTTAATGTGAACAAAAGCGAAGTAATCACATAAATTGGGCTGCACCAGGTCTAGGATTACAAGACTGTGATGGCGTGGTTACTTGGGCATTGTGCAAGCGGCTGGGTTACTCCTATTTCTTGTGGGGGCGGGGGCCATAGAGCACATGGAAGTTGATGAGAAGCACAGCTCCTCCCTTGACAACTGATCTGGAGCCAGCCAGTCAGGAGGATAGATTTTGGGCACCATTTCAGTTCCACTGTTTCACTTCCACACTTCCGATAGCGTAATATTGATACGACTCCAAATCACTTTCCACCAGCCCCGTGCTCCCATGCATGGTTTCCCCAACAACACTTGACTGTGGCCAAACCCTAATGTTTAAAACAGGTTTACAGTATATTTTTATACCTTGTCAACTGCTTGTAATCTATTACATTCCTATGAGGTTGGCTTCATATTTTACCATCTCTGTCTGGAGTTCTTTGTGGTTTTTACAGGAGGTGTTTCACAAACCAGACATGGCTATCGAAAGACCCACACTTCTCCCCGTGCTTCACTGGGTAAGGAAGTCCTAAGTTAAGGGCCACAGAGTGTGGCTCACCCACTGGAGAAGCCACCCTTCCTTCTCTGCTTTCCTTCAGGCCAGAGATACCTCCCAGGATTAGATCATCCCTCGGTGTCAGGCTGTGGCACTTGATTGCCAGCCATGGGTGGGTGTGTTATTAGTCAGATTTACATGTCTAAAACATCATTTGCGCAAACACCCCAGGGCATGGCTATGAATGCACACAGAACACAAATCTGAAAGAAGTTCAATAAGTAGAAAAAGCAGCATTGAGTTGAAGCACCCCTACAAGTGGGTCAAACCTACTTGCAGCAAGTTGGCTAATATGATTTCTCACCAGATTTACTGCAGAATGTGTTTTGTTATTGAATGCTTCTTTCAGTTGTATTCACCTTGCTCTGCTGGATGCAGTATGTGCTCAGTATTTGTCTTGAAAAAGTAAAAAATTAAGTTAAGTTATCTCCAGAGGAGATACTCTAAGCACCCGCAATAGCCATTAAATCAAAGGGACTTGATAGGCCATAACCATACAGAAGAATTATTCAGCTAGCTGACTTGGGGCTTGCAGGCTGTCACCCTGACTTTGCTCAAAGCATCTATCCCTGCGGCGCTAGGATGCTGCTGTCTCCAGAGAGTAGTAAAAACTGCCTGCAGTGGTAACACACAGTGAATATGACTCCTCAGTCTGACGCTGCTCTTTCTGGATTTCCAGAGATCTCTTCCTTTTACATAAATTCATTCAGGTTTATGGATGGGCCAGCTTAGAAGCTGAAATGTTGTCTTTTCCAAAGATGACTCTTTCCTGATGATCTGCTAATTTGTTCACTGTTGATCAGAAATGGCTACCTGAAGGGGGAACTGGTAATTTGCTCCAGCAGGCACCTACGCCACTGTAGGAATTGTCCTCAGCATCACCAGTTACTGCCAGCTGTGGCAAGGTGGTGACTATGGAAGGAAAACTTTACCAAGATGTGACCAAGTGCATTGTATGTGCAAATCAGGAATACCTCTGTGAAAGTCAGCAAAGTAAAAAATCTCAGGCCTCTGTTGAGTCACGTCACCCCCTCCACCATCCCAGATCAGCATTTGAACTAATAGAGAAGAAACATGATTTCTGGTTCAGTTTCTTGTTTTCAGATATGGCTAATATGAATGTAGAAAGATGGGAGAATTTGGAAGGGGGGACTCACGAGATAACCAGCCTGTTGGAAAAAGTCCTTCCTCGTCTCCATCAGCGATGGGTTGTCTTGTGACATGAGGTGAGCGTACAACCTTCCAGTCTCTTAAGAAGGCTCTTATCTAATGCAATTCTGGATCCTTCACTGTTCAAGACAGGTTTGAATCCTTTTAAAAATCCTGCCAGGCTTTTGCCTTCGTTGAATGTCATAACTGAAGTTGCACTGCAGTAGGTAAACGAATGGCACTGCCTGTTTATTTATTTGTTTATGGATTCATGCTGTGGTGTCACGTGTGTTACCTCCTAGGAAACTGCATAGCTCCGGGAGCTTGGCTGTGGGTACAGTGAGCTCTGCTTCCCTAGCCATTTCCCTCCTCTTCTTGGTTTTCCCTTCACGCAAATTTCTTTTCGGGTTTATCCTCTGAGCGGCAGGCACTGTGCTGGGCGGGAAGCTGGCCCCGGGGATTTGGGAGGGGATGGCTTGGGTGCAGCCTTTCCCTCCCTCCAGGGCTGCTGCGGGCGCTCCCTCTGGTGCCGATGCCAACCTGCCAATCCCAACCTGCCGGCTGGGGTTTGGCGGGGAGAGGCCTGTGCTACACCCCGTTCCTGGCGGGTATGCTCTCCCTTAGGGCACGCAGTGCCTCTGGCTGTGCTAACAAAGCAACACCAGCCTCGGCGCTTTGCCTGCCTCCTTTGCAGTGATGCAGAGAAGAAAAGGGCTCCCTGGTTTATTTGCCTCTCTTGTGTCCTTTATAGGTACCGTGACACTAAGGCAGACCTCATTTACATGTAACTCACTGCACTTGTCCCTTTAAATTATAAAGGCACACAACTGTATAAAATGGCTTAACAGGTACCTATAGTATATAATTAGCATTGCATGGGCTCCTCATCTGTTTGTTGATGGGCTACTACAAACAAGCACAACCTTCTGAAAAATGGCACCAGGCACGGGCTCTGTCTGAAGAAGAAAGTGTTTGCCTGTCGGAGACGAAGCCCTTGTCGCAATCATGGTTAACACAGAGCCCCGACATATCTGAGTGCTCCTGGGGATGCCCTGTTTTCCTTGCAGACGTGCTGTGTAGGCAGAGCCTTGGGGTTTTTACGCTGGCCCAGGGTTTCTAGGCAGTGGACAGCCCTGCTGAACGACTGTGTGATAGATCCTTGCCTGAGCCGCCATAGGTCTGGAAATCTGCAATGTTTCTACAGTGCATGCACAGATTAGCTACCCGGCATGTGCACAGCCAGCCTGAAAGTCCTCGGGATTTCAGACAATGTTGTTCTGCTTGTGTGACTTGATAGTATGGTAAGTTTGAAGCATCCAGGATTGTGGATTTGCCATGGTCACTCATGTTGTTCAAATGAGTCAAGCATGCATGCTAAGTCAAACATGTTCCTGAGCTCTCAGGTTTACCGAACATCCACAGATCTTTTGTGCAGGGTATGTGCAGTCAGTCTGGACGCTTCCTGAAATGTTGGGTTTGTAACACATGGTCTATAGAGCTCATTTACACATATTTCCATCTGGGAAATCCCAAAGAAAGCATTATGGCAGCTTGACTGTTAATTTAATTTTCTATCCTTAAGGGCATCTCAACTTGCCAGCAGTCACGGTTTTATCATCTGAGAAGAAATTCTGAAGTTATGCTTGGCTAACCCTAATTATTTGGCAATTTAATGTTTGCATCCTCTTGTGACCCGCCTTCAGAGCAACTGATACAAGCCTGCTCTCAGGACTCAGCAGTACCACCAAGCACCCAGATGTAAATGCTTTTCTGGTTCTGTTCCTCATTTGCTTCATATCTACCACTACACTTCCTTTTTTTCTTGAATTTACAGGACCCATTTATAGTCTGTCTGCCAGTCTAGCAGTGGCCAGAGTTCAGTGGGATGCTGCTAGATGCGGACACTTGGTCCTCCCCTGAAGGGAGAGTCACTTGTAAGGCTAGGCTTGGGTGATGACCTCAGGTGGTGTGGTGCCACCATGAACAACAACATGGGGAAGCTCACCACCTCATCACACACATGGGCCTGAGGAAACTGGACTGTTTCCAGTGTTAAATATAACATGGGTGAATTCAAGGGTGTGTGTCATGTCACGCAACTCAGAGTGTGAATCAAATCATGTAGCAGTGGAAGGAAAAGCCCCTGTGAATGCCCTTGAGAAGTGGCTCCCGAGGGACCTGGGTGCAGGTGCAGTTCCAGGCTGGAGTGCAGCATGGAGGAAATTAGGTTGCCCAAGGGCAAAATGGGCAGTTCTGGGTCTTCCTAGGTGCATCAGGACAGGCAGAGCGCCATGCCTGCATGTCTGTGCATGTGTACGTGGGTACATAGGTGTACATGGGCTGCAATGATGTGGCAGGGGCTGTGTGTGTGTGATGTGGGCAGGGGTCAGCCCTTGGTGAGTATGGGAGCAATGCAGCGAGAAACTCCTGAGTGTGTCATGGGAGATCCCTGAGGAAAGTGGGATTTCTCCTTGCCAGAGGAGATGGGAGTTCCTGCTGGAGAGCCCCAGGGAGCAGCACCTCACCATCAGTGCGGGAAGGGAGGGGAGGTGGTGGTCAGAGGGGAGGTGGTGGTCAGAGGGGAGGTGGTAGTCAGAGGGGAGGTGGCACCTCCTCCCACCTGTCAAATGGAAATGGGAGCTTGGCCTTAGTTTGCGCTGTGTGTTTAGATTTCTGGATTCGCAGGCAGGCACTGTCCCTTACTGTTTGTACAGTCCTTGGCCCAGTAAGTCCTGATCTTTGCCAGGGCACCCGGGCACCTCTGCAGTACTAATGAGCAATAGCAGACCCTGTGATATTAACTCTTTCTGTGCTCTCTACAGCAATGCCCAACTGCATGGTCAGGCAGGCTCACAGAAGAAGAACAAGACGAGCAGGAGGGTAGTTCTGTTTGGATATGAAGGAAGGGGTGCGAGTGCCCACTGCTCAGTCACTGCGCACAGGAACGGTGGCAGAAATGAGTTTCCTGGAGGCAGCTGGATGAGATTTGATCAGTGACTAAAGCACAGTATGGAGATGTTTGTAGGACAAGGGGGGCATCCATGAACTGGTTTCTAAGGGTCCGTGTAATAGTTTTTAAAACACTGGGGAGTTTATATCTAGAAGTGTGAGAGGGGGTGGAAATTTGGTTGAGGAGTGAAAGTGGAAGAAAGGAGGTTTATGAGCCCAGTTGCTCCGACACAGTCAGGGTAGCGTCTCCTCCTCTGAGCCATGGTTCTATAAAAACTGGGTGGTTTTGTACCTCTGACATACGAGGTCAATTAGATTCATGATATACTTGAAGGGAGCGTGAACTCTTGGCAGGAGGAACTCCAAGCCCTTACTTGCAATGGCCTTCCAGGGCAAGTAATTACACTCCACTCAGTTTATGTGTCAATATTTCACAGAATTAATGAGATAACTCTCTACTGAGTGTATAGGTACTCTGCTCTTTAAGATTAGCTCAGGGGAGGATTGATTGCCTCTCCTCCAAAAAGTTCAAATTCCCCAATACTGTCAGAGGGTCTTTATTTCTCTTCCAGCTAAGACGAAGTAGTATGAATTCAGTGAATTACAATAAGCGAGACACTCCCTAGTGCTATTTTCAGTCACTTTTCAGATTAGATCAAGTTGCCCTTTCCTTTGAAATTAAAGTAATCCATTTGTATGTGTTTGTTGCACTCTCTGTGTTACTAACATGAGAAAATCAATATCAGGGCAGTCAGTCATTTCAGTATTGTGCTTATTATGGCTAATGCACTATATTATCTCATTGAAGGAGTTCGGACATGTGGATTCTTGAGATGCTGATGATGGAGGGCTCTTGAGATAAAAGGTGAAAAGCAAAGGAGAAGAAAGGAGGGAAAATAAGCCGTTTAAAGTCAGTTGCTGGCATTATTTGACATATTTTCTAAAAGTCATTTTTTGATCAAGCGGAGCATTTGGACACTGATGATTGCATTCCTTCTATTCTGTTCTTCATCCATCCATCCATCCATCCATCCATCCATCTATCCATCCAGCAATCTTAAATTTTATTTTGGATCTATGCGCACATCCTTTTTGATCTGTTGTCGGGTCGAAGATGTGCTCATTAAAAAAACCTAAAAATCCACTTAGCACTCTGTGAAAGATAACTGATAGCTTCGATCCATTGGAACCATCTGGAATGCCATTCCCCATCCTGGTGTCTCAGAGGAAGCTTTTGGGATACTTTGTTTGTCCTAGTCTTTAGAAATTTATCAGGCAACAAGTCATTGGCTTACTGGCTTTTCATCTAGATAAGAAATGTTTCCTATCTGGGCCCTTTTCCTTTTGATCTCACACCCTGGGTGTGGGACCCTGTTACTCTCTTGTTACTTGTGATTTCCCCAGGGCTGGTGGGGTGTGTGTGTGAGACAGAAAGAGTGAAGAGGGAGAAAAAGTAAAGCCCCTTCCCTTCCCTTCCCTTCCCTTCCCTTCCCTTCCCTTCCCTTCCCTTCCCTTCCCTTCCCTTCCCTTCCCTTCCCTTCCCTTATTCCTTTCCCTTCACTTCCCTTCCTTTTTCCCCAAAACCAAACAGCCAAAGAATATCCAAATGTGAAAAGTTCGGTTAATATTTGAACAGCATAAAAAACGCATATATAGGCTGCAGCTCCTGGCTTTTATCTGAATTTATCTCAAATGAAGAGCCTTCTAGCACCTGGCACTTGAGTTGTATATCCTTGACAAGAGGCAGATGAGGACACTTTTCCAGTAGTACAGCTGGATACTTGGATGATCTTTCTTATCCCTGGTCAGGAGTATGTCAGGTCTTACTGTCAGAACCAGCACGTGGGTGCAGAAATCATCACTGACTTCTGGTGCTTGGACCAGGATATGAACTGCAGTCTGGTCCCTCACTGGCTCAGCTCTACTCTTCAGTGTTACTTTCTCTGGGACAGCTGTGGCTTGGACCACCAGCTCTATACTATAAAATGGCAGCCCAACCTAAATGCCTCCAGCCTCTCACTTTCAGGGTGGAGGGTGTTGGGACGCCACCAGGGAGCACCACAGACCAGAGCAGGCTTGATGAGCTTCCTGGAAGAGCAGATGGGAGACATGGAGGTGGTCACGCCAAGCCAATGGTGCCCTGCACCTTTCGGTAAGTGGATGAGTGCTTGGCCTTGTGCTGCTGGCTAAAGCAAGGTGAGATGCACTGCTTGCCCATCCCCAGCAGGCCTCCCAGTACCTTCACCCTGTGCCTGAATGTCTGCTTGTGTCCACACCGTGAGGATATTTACAAGCTTGAACTTGAGCATAGGCCTGGGTTTGTGCTGCACATGTTGAATAAAAGTAGTGCTGGAGCGCGGTCAGGAGAACGCTAGCATTACAGGTGGTACAGGAATTACTTGTCACCTACCATTAGGTATGAAGTGATGGGATATGGTGAGTGTGATTAGTGGCCCACCATGACAAAGTGGAGGAAGTAAGGAAAGGGATTACATCAAGACTAGGAAGTCTTGCAGTTTGGGTGAGTATACTTGTCCTTGGCTCAGTTAAAAGTCCTTTTTGAAGCTATGGTTACTGGTGACATAGGTCTCTGGTGGAAGAGCAGAACATCCTGAAGGGTTTTGGAGAAAAAAAATGCAGTAATTGCCATGACCTACCTATAGCAGGGGGTTCTTCCAGGAGTAAGAGATGAAATGAAAAGGCAATATTCACAGGCCAAAACTATTGCTGTACAAGGCACGCTGCGAGAATCAAGTTAGTACAGGGGTAACTTTCTTCTGTTTTGTGCAGGAAAAAACCCAGGGTATGATTCAGTTCCTGTCTTGGATTAAAGCCCAGGTCTGAACTGATATATTACTTTAAAAAAAAGGTCACACTGTCAGTCCTATAAGTTTATTTCTTATTTGGGGAGGCTGGAAACTGGGTGTGAATTCCAGGGAAAGGGTTAAGTGTATCAGGAGATTGTCAGCCATTGGTCTGACTTTAAAACAAGCTGCTGGAGGGCATATCTTAACTTGACATGTTGCATTGTTAATTTACAGTTTGGGTGTGGAGGGACCTGCCTTCCCTTCTTTGTAATCTATGCAGGTGTGCACAGGACTTCAAAGCCAGTTGCAGTGGAGCTTACGTCTGCGAGAAAGCCTGGGCTGAACAAAAATGTGCTGGGAGACGTGAACCCCAGCTCCCTTGTGCAACTGCCTGCAAGGCGGTTTGTAAATGTGGATTTCTGCTGGATGTTGTTTGTGCAGAGGGATTTTATCCCTTCCCTGCAGGCCACAAGTCCCCTGCTGCAGGTTTTAGGTCTTATGTTACAGTGAGATTTTTAAATGATTTTAAAAAATATATTCGAAATCACATAAGCACACTAGTCACTTGCTCTAATTTTTTTTCTCTGCTTCCAAATCACTCATGGAATATTCTGGATTTCTAACAATGTTTTTATTAGCAGTATTTTGAGGCATCTCAGAGGAGAGAGTTTTAACCCAAAAACTGATCACAGACTTTTCAGACTAAGAATTCATAGTTGATTATTTGTCACGCCAAACTGGGCAGCTAAAAGCTATTCTACTGGTCTGGACTGGTCAGCAAAAGCTCTTTAAACCTAGAATAACTCAAATGCACAGAAACAGCCCATAGTGGCTGGTGAAGCACAAGTGCTCATGCTCTTCAAGACGTTGTGTGCAGTTGTTATTTGCAGGAAGCAGAGCTCTTGGTAGGTTTGGCACGGCAGGGGCTGCAGTTTTGCCCACACAGGCATTTTACACACAGGTACCTAACCATTAACATTTCTCAGTTGAGCAGAGCAGAGATCAGTCTATCCCATTTTTTCTCTTGAAAGGTGGAGCAAAGAGACTTCAGCTCAATATTCAGAATTACTAAGCTTTTATTTTTTTCCCCATCTTTGACATCAGTATAGAAAAGTTACAAGGAAATTAAATGTGTCAGTAAAATTGGACCTCACAAATTTTGCTGGTTTGTTTAATGGCTTCAGTACTTCATTGTTGCTTATTATTATGATCACAATTACGGAAAGAATAATAGTGATTGATTCCTTGTGGCTCTGCTTTGTTCAGTGGTTTCTGTTATAGCTTTCTCTGTCCATTTTATGTTTTCACTTATCAATTTTTTTGGACCTCCCCGGATGAAATTCAGCATTGCTATATAGGAGAGGGTACTACAGGTGCAGTTGTGCAGCAGAGAGCATTACTCTTTGTCAGCATTTTTTAGGGTTTTGACGTTTGGCTTTGGTCTGATGCAGAATGAGACTTGCACTTTTCAAACGCTTTTGGGGAAACGCACAAGGGTAGCAGTCCCTGGCGGCCGGGTAGGCTGGTACGCTTTCATGCTCCGTGGACAATTGGGGAGGCACAGGGCATCCGAAAATGGCCTGTGAAATGCTTACTGGCTCCAAGTATTGCTAATGCCTGGCTGCAGACATAGTTGGAGCCGGCAGGAATTGCCAGTATTTTTAATTAAAATGTTTGTAGCTATAACGGTAAAATTATGAGTTTGTAAAAAAATTTTTTTGTATAACTTTATATTTATACCCTCTTTCTGCAATTCCCCTCATCTCCTAACCACCAAAGTCTAATGGAATACAGAATGGCGGGGGGATATTTGCTTTGCTTATTTTGCAGAGGTCATGAAGCTCTTGTAAAAAAGCTATGCTAGTGTTCGCAGTCCTCTTTGGGACAGAAGAGGTCCAGACTGAACTTCTGGCTTTACCACACTCAAATACATGGGCTTTTCATTGTCCAGGTAAGGAACTAAAGCCCATGATATATGTATCTCAGGTGAATATTCAATGTACCAAGCTATTAAGTCTCTCCCATAGGAGCAGTTCCATTTTGAATTAAATATTCATTAGGCCAGAAAGAGAGAGGAGTTACTCTTTCAATAGCATTCAACCATAAAATGTCCCTGAAGCCTCTGCTGTTAATATTCATCCCATTACTCATGAATGGGACAGATGAGCAGATTCCTTGGTCTACCCAGTATGCCTTATTCTTGCGAAAATGGTGTCCTTACTGTCTTTGAATCTTTGGATAGTTTACAGGCATTGCATCATGCTAAATAGATTTAAGAATGTGGTTTCTGTGAGTGGGAGCTTAAATCACTGACCAGCTTCTTGTGGAATTGTATGGAAGCCTTGAAGGTGGTCAGGAGCAGAGTTTTAAGTGGAAACTCAGCATGGAAAACAGAGCCCATGCAGCTGAAACGACAACCTTAGAGGATGCAGATGGTATCACTGAACTGGTCTGGGACAAGAAAAGACTGCCTAGAAAGATGGGTAAAATACAAATAAACTGTGGATTAGGCTCCATAGCTTGGTCTTTTGGGGGACTTCAGTTTATCATAAAACCCTATGTTAAATGGTGCAGATGTCCTAGGCAGGAGACATCGCCTTGGTAGCCAAGGATGGGTGTGTGCCGCCTGCCCGGCAGGGTGCCCAGGCTCCAAATGTGCATGTTCTTATCTGTTACTTTCTGCTGCCAGTGTCAGATGAACACAAGTTGTCTCTTTTTGTGACTGTGTCACATCACACAGTCCGATGTGAACGACTGTGTGACCTTTACAAAGGAAAATACTTGCAAGTCCCTGATTTTTTTTAAGCTTCAGAAAAATTAATCTAGAACAAAAAATGAAAAGATGAAAGGGGCATTAAGAGGAAGATACAGAAGGAAATAAATGTGGAGAGAGAAACCAAGACAGAAAAGAACAAAAAGGAAATTAATTTTAGTAACTACAGCAGATCATTTACTCCCAAAATGTTACCCATTTATACCAGAGCTGTAAAGTTAATAGCTTTTTTTGTTGAAACAGGTTGCATATTCTCCTGCCCAATGGTTGCTAACTGGCTTCTAAATATGAGGACTATGCAGAATATCAAGCTACAATTAAAAACAAGAGTAAATTTAAGCTCGCCAATTACAACACTGAATATCCTTGTGGCAAGCAGAGACATTAACGTTTTTTCTTGAGTCTGCAGTTGAGATAAAGAAAAAGTATGTGTCTTTTTCTCTTATTCTGCGCTCAGAGATGGCCAGGAGAGAGAGGGTCCTAGCTGAGGCAGCAGAGAGCAGGCAGAGAGCAGGAAGAGAAATAGTAAAGCCTGCAAGGAAAGGTATCAAGGAAACTTGTGAAGTGAGACAAACAAGAATCCCATTTCTGAATGGGATCCTGGACTGAAGAGAGAGGCAGTATGCTGTGACGTGAGCATGGCAGCAGAACTTTTCCATGCCTGTGAAGAGGGGTATTCATACGCATACCAGGGAACACAGATTTTTTGGATTTAGGAAGGGAATTTCAGTAGGAAAGTTGCGTGGAGATAAAGATGCAGATGGAGAGCATGGGCAGAGGTAGAGTCAACGTGACAGAGTACAGGGGATAGATTGCAGGGGTGGGTGGATCTGTCCTGGGGGATCTGCCCTTTAGCTCATTTCTACTCTATTTCAAGGCACGCCTGGCAGCGTGACGGGCCCTGCTGGTCTCAGCAGCTCCAAGGACACTGAGCACGTGTGGCCACGGCTGATTAGGGTATCTCAGAAGATGAGCGTCTTCCACTGGGTGAATTATTTATTCCTTCGCTCTCCAGCAGTCATACACGGATCAAAGGGAGTGAATGTCCATCTCCCCGTGGAGAAGCCTCCATCTTTCTTTGCAGTTCCCCAGGGTGAACTGCACTTTGGGGTTACCTGCCCGCTTGCTGCCCTCTCCCAGCAGCCCCTCCTGGCTCTGCCTGTGAAGGTCACTGCTGGGAAACCCTCAGCTAGGATCAACCCAGGTGCATCTTGTATTTAAAAAGAATTTACAGATGTTTTTCATGCCCCACAAGATCTTCTGAAAGGTTTTGCAGACAAAAATCAGCAGTGGATGACGCCAATACATGGAATAATATTAAAGTAATAGACACAGTTTCCCACTGGGAAGCTTGGAAGAGGATATGCTTTTAAACCATTTAACAAGACATTGTCATCTCTGCTGTGACTGGCCTATCTGTGGAATGCATTTTCACAAGGTGCAGAGCTATGTTAGACGGGAAACTTATTTTAGTACTCAGTTTCCTTTGTGTGACCCCTTTGACCATTTGGGAATTGGCCATGTGTGAAGATAGGAAATAGAAAATGAAGTGCATTAGGGGAGCAGCCAAATTTGAGACCTCCTCTTCTCCAGGCTTCCCTCATGGCTGTGGGTCATGTGGGACCTGGGAGTCGGGAGCTGCAGTGCTCAGCTTTGCTTTTGTTCATGGTGGCAGAATATGGGATATTTTGGTTCTGAGTGAGAATGTCTTGATGGATGAACAAAATCTTCCATCAGATGCAACTAGGTTTTAGAAACAAAAAACCAAAACGAGTAATAGGATTGTCATCCAAAGCTAATTTTCCATTGGAGAAAATAAAATAAAACAGAATTTTTTTGAGCAATTTTGGGTACCACAAGTCAAAATGAACAGAAGATTTAGACCTGTAATTTTCTGGAAATAGGCATAAATTAGAAGCCTAAAATCAGGATTAGGGACCTTAGTGTTTTGTCTGACGTGGGTCTATAAAAGCATAAATGGACAATTGCAGAGACTGTCCTGATTCTGAGCTAGGGAGACTGGTTATTCTCTTTATCTCTGCTGGCTTCGCTGGTCTTACTAGACTTCAAGCATCCTGCGAAAATGGAGTTCTCAAACTGAAGCAGTCTCAGACGGCACACAGCTGCCTCGACCACCGTCATCTCGCCACAGCCCTGGTCCCCACTATCCGATTAAGCTCAATCTAATTTGAGGGCGACCAAGCTGATGAAGGGTCTGGAGGGTCTGACCTACGAGGAACGGCTGAGGGAGCTGGGGTTGTTTAGCCTGGAGAAGAGGAAGCTCAGAGATGACCTTATTGCAGTCTACAACTACCTGAAGGGAGGTTGTAGCAGAGTGGGAGTCGGCCTTTTCTCCCAGGCAACTAGCAATAGGACAAGAGGACATAGCCTCAAGCTTCGCCAGGGGAGGTTCAGGTTGGACATTAGGAAGCATTTCTTCTCAGAAAGGGTCATTAGACATTGGAATGGGCTGCCCAGGGAGGTGGTGGAGTCACCATCTCTGGCTGTGTTTAAGAAAAGACTGGACATGGCACTTAGTGCCATGGTCTAGTTGACAGGGTGGTGTCAGGGCAATGGTTGGACTCGATGATCCCAGAGGTCTCTTCCAACCTGGTTGATTCTGTGATTCTGTAATTCTGAGTCTTGTTTAGTAATAACCCCTGATTTATTGTATCTGATTCCCATGGGCCTGATATCTCCAGTGGCTTGCACACTGCAAGGTCCTCCCAGCATGCTGGTGGTTTTCACCCAGCGGTGGCTGGAGGCAGCTTACAGAGCTGGGAGAATTCATCTGGTGCTTGGTTATTGGCTCTGCTTTCTAATTCCCTTCTGTGAACTGGTCCCTGACTTGGATTCAGGCCACAGACCAGTACAAATGAGAATGAAAAATAATAGATTTCTCTTAAGAAAATGCTTCCTTCCGACATAACAGACAGGCTTCTTAACTCCCTCTACATCCAACACTTTAAGTCAAAATTGGGACTTGCCATCTAGTCGCAGCTCTTGTGAGGTTGTTTTTTTTAAAAGGTTTATTATTATTATTATTCTCTAGTTTTCCTTCCATGCCTTCTCTGGTTATCTTAGAGCTCTGTGTTGCTAGTAACTGTGAAGTCCTGGTTACTCCAAAATGTGACTTTTTTTGGCTTGCATTTGTACTCTGTTGGAAAACTGGGTGAAAAGTGCCTTTTCTCACAACAAGGGACTAAACAGGCCCCTTGGGATCTCTGCAAGGTGCCCCCTTCGCTGAGGCATACGCACTCACCTCCCGAGGACACTGGTCTGCAGCTTCCTCCAGCCAGGACTGCACAGCCAAGGAGAAAGAGGACTGATCATGGGTGTGTAGACCTTAGAGAAAGCCAAGGGAAAACACTGGACGATGGCAGTCTAAGTACCTGTCTACCATCTCTAAGTACCTGTCAGAACTAGCCAGCCAAAACCCACTTTCAAATGTTTTTTTTTCTCATGGAATTCTGTATCCTGAAGACAACAACATATGCAATATCAGCAATAAAAAAAATCACATCACAACATCAAGTCATAAAGCTTATTCAAATGAAATGAAAAATAGAAACAATGCTAAATCGTTATTTAAAAATGCAGCAAATACAAAGGCATACATATTTTTTATTATCCCAATGCTTCATTAAGTAAAGAAAAAACAAATCTGCGTGATACTACTGCCGGGTTTTATTCCCTTGCTACCAGGTCAGGACCTGATGTTCTTTGCAAGACTTTGATTAATAATATTTTGTGCTTTCCAGGTGAAGATGTTGCATACCACACAGTGGTCCAGTCTCCAGGAAGGTGGAAGTCCCAGACATACACGTGCGCCATAGAGCTGTGCTGAGTGTCTGCCTGTCTGGAATCTCCTGAACAGTAAACTCTGAGTGTCATGGATTTTTTTGTTTGTTTAAATTCCACTAAATAATAATAATAAAAAAAATCAACTCTTTTTTTTTTAAAAAAATGTGGAAACAAAACTTTAGTCAAAATGTATTAAGGAAAAGCAAGAGGAGGAAAAAAATGCAGGTAGGATATACGTTAACAGTCTGTAATGCATCATTACACTAGAAATACATCCCCCTGAGAGCAGAGCCATGGCTCCTTTACCTGCAAGTGACAAACCCCATCAGCTGTGTTACAGAAATAACAGGCAGGGAGAAAGGAAACAGGCTCAAGATATTTTACTACAATGTCTGGTTCCAGTGCTACTACAGTTACCACCGAGAGAGGATGATTAATTGAACCTAGCGCTAGCAGCTTGTACGGGCGGCGGCAAGGCTTTGGCAGCCTCAAGGACGGCCTCCCAGAGTCCCAAAAAGCTATTCAAGGGGGAAAAAAAATGACTTTGCCCTTTTGCGCCTGGAATCCGGATGTCTGGCAGAGGGGGCAGGGGCGGAAGGGAGTTGCAGCTCTGCATTGTCCTTTGCTGCTCGCATTGCTGACACACCCCGATATCCTTCTGCTGTGCAGATCCCTTTCAGCTGCCTGGTCTTAGCACCTTTGGCTGTAGGAAGGGCTGAGTGCTTTCCCACGTAGTGCCCTGGCAGTGCCCTCCCTGCCATCGCAACTGAAGAAATCTCATGTTTATAGCACTTTCTAAAACATATAGACTTGATATTAATCTTTATTTTGACGGTCTCCCTGGTTTAGACTTTTTCCTAACTTGCTTTACTCGGGTACTCTCACCTTTGCACATCCACATTGTGTACCGCCACAGCCTCCTGGGTGGTTTTGCTGTTGCGGGTGCTGGAGAGATGCTCACCCACTCATGCTTTCTCCCTCTCTCCATCCTCAGGAGCCTTGTCCTGCACAATCCTGACTGACTGCAGTATCTGCTCTCCTTCGCAGTCCTCCCTGCTCTGCCAGGTCCCTCACCGGCATCACTCCAGCCCTGCTCCAATTCCTGACAGTCACAAAGATGTTCACTTCTATGTAAATTATTTCTCAGCATTCGTGTCTTCTGGGCAGGGGTTGCAAGCTGGGGAGGCCCTGAAGGACATTGTAGTTTTGTGTACGCCTCAAGTCAAGGAGACCACCCCCACAGCCATGGGTCAGTTGTGCATGAGAAGACAGCCAGGGTCAGGGCTCTGCAGCTCCAGTGGCAGTATCTCACTGCTGATCAACTTGAAACACATTTTTATACACAAGTCATGGGAGCATATAGCAACACTGATGGAAATGAGCTGGTGTAGGTTTAGTTTTAAGCCATATTTTGTTCAGGGTTTCTAAGGAGTGGTTGCAAATATAATTCTTTGCCCTTGGCCATGGAAGGGCTTATGAATTGCACTAACCACTGCTTACAATCACATTTTTCCCTTGCTGAGCAAGGGTGTGGGGGGAATTTGCTAAAGAGGCACCATCAAAGTGAAAACACCATCACTCATTTTCAGTCAAAAGAAAAGCAGTGCTGCCCATGGCCCCTCAAAGGCAGGCTGTGGTTCTGCAGCCGGCTGCTGCTGCTCGAGGTGGGTATCCCACTGCTGGCCAATGCAGCCTCACACCAAATCCCCCGTGCTGAGTGTGAGATGAGCATTTTTTGATCTCATTTCGTGCCCTCTCCCCTTGTGTGTTTTAATCTCGTACATTTGGGTTACAGTGACACCGCCATCATCCTGCCCAGCCATCTGCTGGGACCCGCTGGGGTCATTTGGGATCTTGGGTCTGTTTAAGATGGAAGCAGTTCTGCACAGAGAGGTGATGAGGACATGGGCAAACATACTGTAATGCTTCCTCCTGAATGCATCCAGTCATTTAAATAAGCCCCTTTGCTCCCCTGTTGTCCAGGTTGCCGGTTATCCTTTTGGTTCTCTCTCTGTTACAGCATTACTCTGCAAAATTTCACATCTCTCTTCACATCCTCACATTTTTTTTGGCCATTCATAACATCAGTGAGCAGTGTTGGCTTGTGGTTTTAAAGTCTCTGTGTGGTAATAGTAGTCAGTAAATGTCATTTTTTTCATCTGTGATCTGTAGTGCCATGAGGATATTTCTGTATGGAGCAGTTTCAATGGCCAACTCCCTTTAATGGTCATTATTTATAGAAGTCTTGCCATGAGACACACTCTTGTACCCCTACTTTTTATATTTCCTTTCATATTTTTTTAATATGTTTTCAGGACACTCTTTTTCAGCAAACCAAACAGATATGGTACATAAATGAAAGGTGACCTTTATGCACAAGGAAAGAATTCTTATGAATTGCAGGAAGTAATAGACTATATGGGAAAAAAAACTCCTGCTCTTTTTTTTTTTTTTTTTTATGTACAGCATTTCCCCCAAACTCCATGACTGTAAAACAGAGCGTTAAGTACCAGCCAGAGCAGACTCCTGAGTATTTCATATTATTCAGCTTTATACAGTTCCCTGCCTTTGTCCTTAGACAAAAGGCTGCAGTCTATTAAATTCGTCTGCTCAATTTGAAATGAAGGCCACATTAAATAGACTTCATTGTGCATTTCTATAGATAGAAAATGCTTTGGGGGTTATCAGAATGCCTGCTGCAGCCATCTACTGCTATTTGGTATAAGTAAATGCCTATTTAACCAAGCTTTGAAATGGAATATGATTGACTGAGTAGCATTACTCTTTCCATATCTCAATTTCCATTCTTTCACCTGTTCACCATGTTTTTCTAAAAGCCTTAAAATCCAGACTCCATCTTCCAAGATATACCTCCCAGGCCTGCTCTTCTTTCTCACCATGTCCAATACCTTCCCGATTTCCTTTGCTCACACACTCCCACCTCCTTGTAATCTGTCTCTTCCCTTAAAACCACTCTTCATTGCAGACATTCATTTACTTCCAGTCAGGCTGTTTTTCTTCATCCTGTGATTGTTGCCTTTGTGTCTGGCTAAACTAGCCCAGCTCCATCTGCCAAAACTTTATGCCAAGCATATCCTCTCATTTCAGATAAAATAGCAGCAGTGCTCCCCGCTCTCCCAGGCCAGAAGGAAGGGGCTCTCATCTATTCCTCCCTGCGAGCGCTGGATACCAGGAATTGGCTGCTTAGTGCCTCTCCCTCCCTGCTGCTGGTAAATGTGTTCCTCCTTCTTTTCCACCCACCTAAGAGCCAGATAATGTTTGAGGAAATCCTCATCTTTCTCTTTTCCCCATATCTGTGTTGTCATGGGTAGAGCTTGTTGAAGTACTACCTCTGGGAAACTAGTATTTTTGGGTAGGTTAACCTTCTTTTCTGACCTAGTCCTCCCATTTGGTATTCATGATGTGAGCGGAGAGAGGCTTCACAGTAGGGGATATTCACCATATAGTCATTCGTGCTGCTTGTTTATTGGAAGCGTGTACTGTTTGCCTAAGGGCTAAGATGTTTGATCCTTGGTAAGGTGCTGTGCTTTCTACTGAGAATGAAATTTTCAGATGAGAATCATATTCACAAGAAACCTCCAAGACCAAAAATGGAATAGTGAAAAATGGAGAATAAATAATGTGCTCCTAGTATAAAAGTTGAAGGCATGCTTTTACTACCCAGCTGACACACACTCACATGTAAGCAACTGCAAGGACAAAAGCAGTGAGGCATATTTGTGAAAATATTACAAGCTGCAACTCTGGCACCTTCCAGAGGCACTGTACCATTATAATGTGCTATAACATTTCCAAAATTTTTCCTCCTTGACTCTTACCAAGTGGCATCCTGACCCACATACACCTGTACCCAGGTCAGGTCCGTGAGAACCACACGTACCACTGGTCACTGATTTAAGTAAGTTTTCTTCTTAGTGTCTGGTTTCCGGATGTACCAATGTGAAGCAACTGAGAGCAAGCGGTAGCTTGGTCCCGTGGAGCAGAATGGAAGGAGAGAGAGAAAACACAAGGTCATCCAAAACTACTTTTTCAATTTTTCAGTGATTATGTTCTCAAACTTACCTGTTTCACTATGTGTAGTTTCAGCTCTGTGTGGCTGAATGAGATAAGTCAGGGCTTCATTAAAGTGAAGAAACAAACTCTGTTTAAATGGAGAGAGCGACTGTAGCAACACTGAGACAGTTCACAAATCCATGGAAATTTTGCAGAATAGTTTGTGTAATATGGAATTGTTTAATAAAGTAGTTTGTTAAATACTAAATTGTCATTTTGATTTTTTCAGTACTTTTGGTTCATTTTTTTTATTTCAGAATTTCCTTTAATGGTACTTAAAACATTCAAAATGTTTGAGGTAGTCAGACTCAAGCTGAAATATTTTCATTAGCCAAAAGCATTTTGTGATAACAAAGCATCCTGACTGACTTTTGGTGGTTGATTGTATTCTTAATTTGCCAGAACTTAAAATAGCTTTTTCAAGCTTACATGATCTTTTAGAAGTCACAAATAAGAGAAAAAAAGGTTCTTTTCTTGATTCGTTTCTACAGAGGAATGTTTATATTAAAAGTTATGTGAACTGATGGGCTCCTGCGAACGGCTTTGGCAGTGAGATGCCCCTGATTTTGGGACTTGGTAAGTTTACTGTTCAAGCTGATGCTTGGTCTTGCTGAAGTTCCTGAAGTTTGGGGAGGTGCAGCTTTGGACCCAGCTGGTGGAAGGGTACCAATGTCTGTGGAAGGGCAGGGATGCACTCTTGCACCAAGACCAGGTGAAGGCATCTCAGATGGCAGGGGCCAGAGTCACAGCTCTGGCAATGCTCTTGCCTCCTGCCCAACCTGTGCCCCTCCTCTCCCCTGTAACTCATTTCTGTGGGTGACACATACCCATACCGAACCTTAGAATAAGGGAGCCATCACCCCTGCACACTGCTATGTGTAGAGACAGAATTAAACACAATTTTAACATTTTATTCCCATCCCATAACTACTGGCTACATTTCCCACATCTGTATCATTTGGCCAGGATGCTTCTCACATGCCTGTTTGTCCTGGCCTCTCTGTCCCCACTCAAGATGTCAGCCAGCACTGCAGCCATCAGGACACATACAGTGCATGGCGTATTAGTTTTGTAGCTGCAGATACAGAGTGAGACAAAATCAATAGGAAAGGCACAGTGGCTCACCATGCCATTAATGCCCTCGGGTTATAGTACAGCTGATCTTTCATATGGTAAATGACCCAGATCAGGCCACAGAGATGTTTCAAAATGCATAGAGTTTATGGTGCTCTGGGATAATTATCCTTAGAAGAAGCAACTGTGGACCTGAATGCATTTTGCAGCACATCTCAGAGCAATCTGCAGATGTAAGGGAGACCTGCAGGCACACATAGGGCTCAATTTCAGTCTGCACGTTGCAAGGCAAAGCAGCTCTTTTTTTGGGGTGACTGCCCAAACACCCAGTGTTTTATTTCTGCACCAGTGAAGAGGCACCCCCCCAACTAAACAGCAGGGCTGTGTACCTCTGTGGTTCAAGGCCTTTAAGAGTTTCCTGTGGATTTGTTGCAAAATAATATACTCCAGAACTGGTGTAACATGCAGCTCTTGACCTGTTCATATCTATCTTCAGTGTGTTTCTTGCTTTTCTACCCAAAATCTCCACTGGCCAAACAACCTGACAGCCTTTAATTTAATGGGACTAGGACTGGGGCTGGAAGGATTTCTACTCATCTAGATTTCCTCTAGCTCCTGTAAAGTTACAGAACGGACAAAGTCTCCAAAAAGGCAGGGTCACTCTTCATACTGCCTCCTTTCCCTGGAGAAGAATAGGATGCAGCTCTCATCTTGGGTTTTTTGACTACTTGGGACTACTTTGCAGACACTTCTGTCTCATTTCCTTCTCTTTGTCTGGGCTTTCTCCTTTTCTGTCACAACCATGGTGCAAACCGGTGGATATAATAATGAGAAATATCCACCCTTTTGAAAAGCACAACCATGTAACCCCCAGACTGTCATAAGCACTCTCATGCTGGTGTCCTGCACTCCTTCCTCCTGTCTAAACATCCTGTGAAAGGCTTGTAAGCTCGGGGTGCAGTGCATGGGGATGTAGCTGTCCAGAACTGTTCATTTCACCAAGTGCAGAGCCCTGTGTGTGCAGTGATTAATGAGGAACGTATCTTAGCACGACAAAATGGTGTGGAAGCTCCCCTGATAGCTAAAATGCCTCAGAGAAAACTGTTTTAATTTACTGTATGTTTTACACTGATAAATTGTGGTTCCTTTGCAGAGGGTCCTCCCTCTTTAATTCCTATTTATCTTTTCTGCTGAAAAATGTGACTGGAGTTTGACTTGATAAATACAGGGAATTCTTCAATAGAGTAAAATGTCCAGTGTCACTTGGTACCAGATGATAGGAAAGATGACAATTATGCTGAAGACTGTTAAATACGTCTTTTAACCAGCTGTTAATTTATATTCCGTGCAGAACATTTTTAATACATTGACTTGGAACAAAAAAGAGTTGAAACAAATCCCTATGTGTACCAAAAGCTAAAAAAAAGACCAAATACATAAACTTTTGTTTTGGGGAAAAAAAAGGTGTATCCTTACACTTCTGGCAGACCATTAAATCCACAGAATAGGAATAAATATAGCCTTAAACTTTGCTTAGAAAGCTGGAATCATACTGGTCTATAGCACAATTGTTTTTACCAAAAGAGCACAGTAAACTCCTCAGATGGCTAGATTCTGAGATTTACAAATAAAACTCACAATACAAAAATCACAAGAAGGTTCACAAGTCTAGTCTTCCTTTTCTTTTTCTCCATGGCTTTTTGGGTGGTCTCAGAAATTATGTTCTTGAGTTTTTCCACCCATAGCAAATGGAACAGGGTGTTGAATCTTTAAGAAACAATTGTTTCCCTCAAAAATGCTTGCTGAGTATTTGAGTTGAACAAGCAGTCTAAGAAAAAAATGACTGATTAAAAGGCAAAACATATTCAGTTGCATTCATTAACAATTGCCAGTCATTTCATTGTCACCTCTTTGAGAAATAATCTGAATTCACTCATAGATGATTGAGGGTGCAACTTGTAAAGTGGAAAGTAAATTAGGACACAGAAGGTCTACAAAAAGGGAATAAAATTCAGTCCTTTGATATAAGAACAATAAAGGAGTATAAAACCTGAGGATATTCACGGAAGTAAAACACTTCTGTTTTTTGAGCCTAATACAAAAATGGATTTTTTTTTTCAGATTAATGCTTTTTTTCCAGATTTATGTAGTAAAACTAAAATGCAGTGCTGATTTGACTGAAAACATTGCCAAAGTTGTACAGAATTCAGTGAACAGCATTAAGAAATATTTGAAAAATTGTTAAAATAACTCTTACTTTTCAAAATTATATATTTTGGGCCTTTTTAAAGGAAGCCATTGAAGGTTGCATTTAGTTACATTTATTTTTCAAACTATAAATGGAATGAAATAAAATATCATATTTGACTTCCTCCCTCAAATGATTTTTTACTTTTTAGCTCCTCCCCAGATTTTCCTCTCATGGGATTGCACATCAGCTACTGATTAGTCACATAGCTCCAGTCACATCTAGGATTCTCTGCTCCCTGTTTAAAGAAGAGAAAATAACTTTCTTCTGGGAGTGGGAAGAAGCAGGAATGTAAGCTCCCCTCCTGAAACCAACAGTGTCATCTCAGATTTATTTGAGTATAAAGGAAATGTATCCTGTAAAATTCCTGAAAAAGTATAAAGGATTTATCCTGTGCTATTGTTTAATTCATATGAGAGTGGTATAAAAAGAGGTTTTCTGGCGTATGACAGCTGGAAAGGGTGTTTCAGTGTGACCCACAAGCATGTCACCGCTGTATTTAGTAGCGCTGTGTATGTGGTGGGACAAGAGAGCTCCCTAGTCTCCCCAAGGGATCTGCTGAGCCCCCTTGCCATCCCTCTGGCCCCTGCATCCACTCCAGTCGGCACTCACGCCATGCACATCCTTCCTGTGGTGGACATGGGCCCACATGTCCTCTGCTGCTTGCTGGGGAACAGGCAAGGATGGAGGGTCATTAAAGACTGCACAACTCCAGAAGCTAATCCTTTCGACATTTATAGGGTTAAACCCAGAGACAGGACAAAATGGTTAACACCGCCTCAAAGATTTGAAGGTAAGGTGACTTTAGCCAGCTGAAGATCTGGTCAGCAGCTACCTGATGAATATTAAACAATAGAAAAAAAAGGTGGTTAAACTTTTAGCCATTGCCTTATAGGTTGAGCTCTGTCTGAGATTTAAGACCTCAGCCAAATCAGTCCTTCTGCGAAGTGGAGGCAGGAGCTTTTCCTGCGTCTCTGCTCACAGGAGGTAGTGAAGAGGCGTGCTTTATGGATCACAAAGCACTGGCATACCTGAGTGGTGGCAGCTGTATGTGCATCACAGGCAGAAGGAATATGCACGATCAATGAAATAGAGGGTTCAGCTACACTTGGGAAGGGGGGGAAGTAATTTTCATTCTTTACTCAAAACAGTTCCACAAATTACATGGGAAAAAATGTGAAACTTTTTCTTCTCAGGGTATAAGCCAGTCTCTAGGCTTTGCCTTTTCCTGATGTCCTGCCTATTCTGTCCTGCCTGCAGGTGGGACAGGTGTGAGTTCCTGAACATTTTTCACCTTTTCTGATGCTGATGACTGGTGCACTGAGTGGACCTGGTTGGGCATGGCCAGTCCAATGCTCAGAGCTCATTCTGTTGTTTTTTTTTTTTTCTTGTGCAGAGCAGTTGGATGAGAACAATTTTGACTGTGTTCAAAAGTCTGTGTTGACTAGCCTGTAAAACAAACTTAACATATCGTCACTAGATAGACTGATAGACTCACGTATGCATATTTTTGCTACAGGAAGTACCTGTGACTATGCAAACAGAGACAGCTTAAGTAAGTCACTATCTAGAGCAATGCCATGCACTTTCTCTGGCACTCACAGATTTTTATTGAGAAGAGGAATTTAAAAAAATGTTAGTTTTACAGTGTTTGGCTCAAGCTTGCACAATGCTAATGCAACATCTGACCTATGTTTAGTCCAGGAAGTTCTTGACATGATATGGGTGCTCAAGCAGGGAAGAGAGCACAGAAACATGTCTCCAGCCTTTGCTGGTCAAACACAAGGTGAGTCTTATGGCTGATGGAGCACGAAGACTAGAGACCTCAGAAGGAGCACAAAGGGGGTGGTTGTAAAAGGGATGGCAGTGTGGAGCACGAAGACTAGAGACCTCAGAAGGAGCACAAAGGGGGTGGTTGTAAAAGGGATGGGTCACTGTGCCTCCAAAGGCAGTCCAGCTTTAGTACTCTCTAGGAGTTTATCATGACATCTCCCTGTGCCTACACTAGGTCTGTTCGCAGCTGTACGACGCCAAGAAAGAGTCTGTGTGTCACGATATACCATTGGTCTGCAGAACTCGGCAGAGTTTGGGTAGGAATGCTCTCACACGCCTTCCAGCCCTTCTGCCTATTGTTGGTTTTCCATTACTCTGCTTCTGGATGGCCCCGAAAAACCACAAGAACTTCCTCTCTTGTACTGTTTCATCACTTTGGCCTCAAAATGAAACTAAACAAAATGAAAAACAGCCGGATCAAAAATAAATCTAGAAAACATATAAACAAACAAAACCAAACCTTCAGAAACTCAGTTGATTTTGATTCTATATTTGGTTTTGGCCAAACTGTGCATTCATTTTTAGTTCTTTTCTTCCCTGTCAGTTCATACGTTCTTCACAAGAAGAATCACATTTGCTTTCAGTCCCCTACTAGTCTCTGATCTGTACTTCTGTTTTGTTGCCATTCGGCAATTGCTTTGCCTCTATGCTACTGCTTATGTTGCGAGACCATATTGCTGGGGATTTATGACTTAAAGTCCAAGTTTTTGGTCAGCACCTAGTAAAAAATTATGTCTTGTTTCTTTTCATTTAGGATCTGGAATACTTTTGTCACTTAGGTTGATGCTAGCACGAAGAGGTTTTTTTCTAAATCCACTGAAAAGCTTTGTAGCTCTACTGCCCCATTAACCACAGTTTATATTTTAAGGCAGGCAAAAGGTCAGTCCTAAAAACTTCACTTGAACTAAGGTGAATACGATCGATCAATAATTAACACTGTTTGCCTCCGATAAGTCCAAATTCCTGCATACAGAACGCTTCTCTTGGCACGTCAGACTTGTCAGCTTCATTTTCAATTTCACCTGCCAGCAAGTAATAGCAACAAAATTATAGCAGACGTTCTGCAGATTTTTGTATCCTGGGTGTTGTTTGTTTGTGGTACTAATTTTATAAAGTAAGGGCACAAGAGGAAGTAACTCAGAGAAAGCAGGAGTTTCAGAGCAGGACTGTTGGGAAGGGCCTCTGGATAATTACTTTTAATACAGATTATTGAAAAATAAGCTGTTCTGTGCCAAAGGGAAGGTATTTGGAGGCATGAAAGAGGAGGTAAGCGACCATGTGCATGTAAAGGACAAGTGACAGGAGGCTGGGGAGCCAGGGTGGGTTTATTTGAAGGAAAGGTCCAGCCTGACAAGGTTTTCCCACACCGCTCCGCCTGTGAGGGCCAGCCTGACATGAACGAACCACCATTTCAGGTCTCCTTGGTGCTGGGCCTCTTGTGAAGGGAGATGTGAGACACAGCCGAGCCGAGCCTGGGGGGCTCTGCGGGTGGATGCCCATGCCCACCAGGAGAGGTCCAGGCTGGGCCCTCCAAGCCCCACTCAGGCAGGACCTCAGGAGGGACTTTAACCCCAGCCCCACTGCGAAGGTAGAGCATGGTATCCTCCTGGCCACGCCGTTCCTAACCTCTCACTGCTTTATGTTTTGAGCTGCTTTGTTTTCCTTGTCCTGCTGCCAGCTGGGCAGACAGCGCAGGCAGTCAAGGAGCAGCTGCCGGCTGGAGCCCTGAGGTTCCCGTCACGCAGGCAGCACTGCCAGGGCAGAGCCAGCGAGCAAGGGGGTGAGATTAGGTAAAACATTAGCCACGTCCTCTTGGCTTCCCTCCAGAGCCTTTCAATTATTTCTTTATGTGCTGTTGGTGCTGTTCTTGTTTGGCTCTTAAAAGGTATGCTCTGAGAGAATTTCACAACGAGCTGCCATTTCACAGTTCAAAACAGATGCGAGCTTATCGCCCGTGGAAATTTATGTCTCCACGAACCCCTTCCTCTCCCCTCCCTTGGGGCTTATAGCAAAGGCACTCCAGGCAGATCAATCATGAGGACTGTGTAAGAGGCTAAAAATAATGCGAGTTATAAAAGTCTGGAAGCTGTTGCTCATTTTGGGATTTGTAGATTCAAATGTCAGTCAATACCAATGACTCTAGTAGCTGGACAATAGTAGGTAAGGGCCAAATAGTCTCCTGAGAAGATTAATGTGACTTGCAATCCACTTACCTCAGTGACAGTTGCCAAACTGTGTCTCCTCAGTTTTCCAGGATGCAGGGAACAGGCAAATATTCATGGCAGTTCGTCAGGAGCAGAATTTCACCCTGGATCCAGAAAAATGGTGTTGGAAGGCAGAATGAACTGTGCCTATGTCACTCCTGACAGTTGCCTGTCTAACCAGTTCTTAAAACTCGATGGAGGCTCCACCAGTGCCCCAGGCAACCTGTTCCAGTGGTTCCTTATCCCTCCCATTGGAAAGCTGCTCTTTGTCCAGATGGGAGCATGGGCTAGGTTCTTCATCTACCTGTCCAGCCACATAAAGGTGGAGCAGCATGTTGCAACACTACTGGTGTCTTGCAGAGTGTCCTAAAGACAGTACTTCCTTCGGGTCAGGGTGGGGATGGTGAGAGGAATACTTTGATAAAGCCTGGAGTGCAAATTCAGATGGCTGAAATACATCTGCTGCCCAGGATGAACCACAGAGAGGTCAGAGAAGTAAGTAAATGCAGGCATGAGCTTTCACAGGTTGTGTGAGCATTGTAGGATTGTATCTTAATTTTTTGCTGGGATTTTCAAGATTGTTGTTAAGGGAGGCTAATGTGCTGAAGATGTGTAACAAAGTGCTATTTGTTAAAGGAACAGGAGATTCGAGTGCTCAGGGACCAAATATTTTATGTTTAATCTGGACTGAGTCTGTGACAGATTTCGTTGGCTGAACTGTTACGCTAGTGCTGGGTTAACACTAGAAAAATGGGCAGAGGATTTTTTTTGGATTTGTAAGGAATAGGTAATATTCTGACTAACTTCTAGGCAATTAGCACTGCTTTTGAGCTGATTTCGCTTTTGCATCTCCTGGCAGACATCATGCAAAGAGTAGCTTGAGAAGACAGACATGCCTGCAATTTGACGCACATGTAGCTTGCCAAGAGAGGTCACTGCGGCATCCTCAGTGGATGCATTCACAAAGGCATGAGACAACACACTCAGAAGGGTAGTCCAAGGGGGCCACTGCCTGCCTCGTAGGATTTGGGTCTCACACAGGACTCCAAACCCCAGAAGTGAAGAAAACTCAGCACTTTCCTAATCATGGGAATGACCTTAATATCATGAGGTATTTTAAAAAAGGTTATGTTTCTTTTCTTTTTTCTTGTGTGTGTAAGAGAGAAAGGCAGACAGTGAGTGTTGCCTGTTCTTTTAGATGGACAGAGAGTGATACCCTCTTCTGTAAGTGCTCTCTCTGGCCTTCTGAGAGTAGCAAGTTTCCAACTGGCCATCAGACTTTCAATTTCTAATGAATTTATTCTAGATCCTACCAGCCCACATCTGCTCTCTTTTCTTGCTCAACAATTAGTTATGCAATCGGAGGAAAAAATGCTATTTGTTCCCGAATTTCCAAGCTCAGTTCTTGCACTTAAGACTTCTTGCCCATCTCTCTCTCCCCCTCCTGCTGTTCCTGGGCTCTCCATCCCTGGGTGGAGGAAGGCAATGCTGGAGATGCTTCACTTCGCTGCCACTACTCACAGACCTGGTGCTGAGGGATGGAAGGTGAAACGGAGTGCAGGATTAACCACTTTTCATTGACCAATACCAAGAATGAATCATCTTGCATGGCCTTCTGTATAACATGCACCAAAGGGCTTCCTTACATTTGTTCCTGTTTGAACTATTGCTTTTCTTTGAGTAAACAGGACAAGTTTAATTAAACTATGCCCAGTGACGAAGAATCTACCCTCTGCTCTGTGTAAATTGTTCCAGCAGTTAATTTCTCCTCTCTGCTGAAACCACATGCCTTATTTCTAAGGCAGATTGTCTAGACAGATGTGTGTGAGAGCCCACTTCCAAAGTTTTGCTCCAAATACAGGTACGCCTAAATTACACCTGTATGAGCCCTTCCCTTTGCTCTAGTGAAGAACTTCAGCTTTTGGAAGCTCTTGCTGTAAGACATGTTTTCCAGTCCTCAGTCATTCAGTGAACTCCTTTCTGAAACCTCTTAATCTATTAACATTCTTCTTGAATTGTACATGAGGCCGGACACCTTTAAAGCAAGACCAGTTACAGACTTTGTCCATAGCATCCAGAGTTCGTAGGTTCATACACATGAGGATTCCTCTAGCTCTTCCATTGAAACAAACATTTCCTCCTGCTGGGTTATCTGCCTTGGCCCCCCTGCAGACTTGCTGCTTCTAGGGCTCCATTAACTGTGAGTTACCATGAACCATGCACCGGTACAGATTGGGGGCAGATCTACTGGAGAGCAGCTCTGCATAGAAGGACCTGGGTGTTCTGGTGGACAACAAGTTCACCATGAGCCAGCAATGTGCCCTTGTGGCCAGGAAGGCCAATGGTATCCTGGGGTGCATTAGGAAGAGTGTGGCCAGCAGATTGAGGGAGTTTATCCTGCCCCTCTACACGGCCCTGGTGAGGCCACATCTGGAGTACTGTGTCCAGTTCTGGGCCCCCCAGTTCAAGAAAAATAAGGAATTACTGGAGAGAGTCCAGCAAAGGGCTACAAAGATGATCAGAGGACTGGAGCATCTCTCTTATGAGGAGAGGCTGAGAGTGCTGGGTCTGTTCAGCTTGGAGAAGAGAAGACTGAGGGGGGATCTTATCAATGCTTACAAATACCTTAGGGGTGAGTGTCAAGAGGACGGGGCCAGACTCTTCTCAGTGGTGCCCAGTGACAGGACAAGGGGCAATGGGCACAAGCTGAAACATGGGAAGTTCCATCTGAATATGAGGAGGAACTTCTTTACTTTGAGGGTGACAGAGCACTGGAACAGGATGCCCAGGGAAGTTGTGGAGTCTCCTTCTCTGGAGATATTCAAAACCAGCCTGGACGCAACCCTGTGTAACATGCTCTAGGTGAACCTGCTTTGGCAGGGGGTTGGACTAGATGATCTCCAGAGGTCCCTTCCAACCCTTAACCATTCTGTGATTTTGTGATTCTGCAAGTTAAACCTTCATGATTTGTCCTCTGATGAATGACTTTACTTTCGGCTGTGCTGAAGTTCATATCAAAAATTGGTTGCTTGTGTACAGCTTGCCAAGCACGGTACATTGCTCCTTCTTCTCAGGGACCTGATTTCTTCATTATTGAACACTCCATCATTTCATGTGTCTTTGGGTCTGTCCCTGCTCACAGAGCTATCCATGCGTTTCACATCAGATAAAATACATAATAGGAACAGGATCAAAGACCCTCCTGTCCCACCTGTGCCCATGACCACAAGGCTGAATCACATTTCTTAGACTTATTTTAATTTTGGCTGCCTAGTAGAGATAACAGAGCTGTGGAGGAGGAGCTCTAGCTCATTTCTCCTAGTAAATGAGCAAGTGCCAAATTTGCCAGGCCTGCTCATCCACACCAGTGGCCTGTAGGCTAACATCAGCCCAGGTGACATCGTCATCTGTCTCATTGTTCTTGGAGGAGATGGAGAGTATCACTAGAGCTGTTCCTATAGGAAACCTTTCTACATTGCCACATGAAACCTCCTCATCCTGCTGTAACCCTAACTACAAAGCAGCCTCCACCCCCATCTCTCCAGCCCCTCGCTGCAGCAGTGTAGAAACCTGGTTTGGTGGCTGATGATGGATGTGGACAGCTGTTTGCTTCAGGGGATGCTGCCTGCTCCTGTGGATTGTGCCACTAGTATTAAGTCCCAAAGCTGATAAAAGTAAACTGCTGGTTATTTTAGAAAATATTGGGCTTCCCCACAAGGCACAGGACCCTGTCTGTGGTGTTCTGCATGAAACTCCATGCTGAGGTGTATTCAGAGTGCACCCACTAGACTGAGCCCTTCAGGAGACCTTGGTGCCAGGATGCCTAGTCCGGGATACCACACAGCTATGGACATGAAGTAGGTACTGAGAGCTCAGCATATGTGAGATGGTGGTGAGTCTGGGCTGCACAGAAGCCCAGGAATGCTGAGGTCTGATAGTGAGGTTCCACATGGGTTTGGGAAACGTCAGGCTTGGTTGCCAATGTCTCTAACAGCTCGAGCACCCCTCCTTTTTTTTCCCCCCCTAGGCACCTGTATCCTTTACTGGATCTAGCCATGGTGGTTTTGACTGAAGACCTCATGTACTGTTTCCATCCACACTGGGGCTCTACTTGCCCAGTTCTGCCACTGTCCATTCCTCTTCAGCCACTTTCCATCACTGCAACCTTTTCCCTCAGAGAGGTCCTACTATTTGAGATCTTTGCCAAAGTTTAACTAGTCATAAACACAATGAGCCAGGTTCTGATCTCATTTACTTCTGCGTCCTTAATAGAGTTCCTCTGGATTTGTACTGATGCACACAAGAACAGATCCTCTCCCATTTAATTTGCCCTACTGCATATTTGCTAAGTGCTAACTGCATAGTTGGCTCAGTACAGAATGCAGAGGACAAAAAGACTGATGCATAATACAGAGCTGTTACCTCCCAGATGCTGCTGCCTGGGCTGGTTGCACAGAGAGCTGTAGTCACAGCAGTGGCTCCTCCCACAGTGCTCCTACACCACCTCTGCAATTACTGACATCATTTTTTCTTTAAACACCCTGCTAACCTCTAGGTGTCTTGCTGACTTGCATGCAATCAGATTTAAACGTCAACATGATGTTAATATTTAACAATTATCACCAGTAGGTTCTCACACCTCTTCCTTAGAAGATACAAAGAATCCCAACGCCTACCTGTTCCTAAAACCCTATCATCAGTTTGAAGCAGATTCAGATGATATGTTGGACTTTTATCAGTTACTATCACCTGCAATAGCCACTGGCACAGGATTGCCCTAAAATATGCTTTCCCTGGGCACCTTCCAGATTTCTCCAATTGCAATCGCCTCACGATCCAGAGAGCGCTTGTATTGTGCAAAACAAATAGAAAAACAAAAACAGAGAGGAAAAAAAATAGCCCGAATGATTTAATTTCTGTTTTAATTCCAAAAATACACGAGGCCCCTGACGTTTCCTACACACAGCTCCTTTCTCCGCAGCACAAAGAGGATGTATTTTAAATGGTGCTGTTAATGGAATTATATGTTGCTACTGGATAATGGTCTGCTGTGGAGAGATAATTGTTGAGGCAAAGCTGAGGTGTTTATTGAAGATAAACATAGAGGCAAAGCCAAGATGTTTATTTTCTAAGCACCAGACTGTAATGCAGGCAAAACGTATAATATCATTAGCGTTATTACCAATGCATTGAAAGCCTGAACATGCCCCATCACAAACTCTTGTTAACTTGGCGGTGTCAGAACTGGACCCCAAATGAGAAATGCACCCAGGCTGATACAAATGCCAATGCCAGAGGGCAGCTCTGTTGACCGTATCATGGACAATACCCTCTTGGCTGGTGTCTGCCCTTCTGTAGCTCAGGGAGGTGGCAGAAGTGCTGCCTGGAGACCTGACTGCTCACAGGTGAAGCATCAGGAAGAATTCTTCTTTGTTGGTTCAATGAGAAACTATAACAAAACATTTGTTGATTCTTCAGCTTCGTTTGAGATAATGAAACCATAGGAGATATCATAGAATCATAGAGTCATAGAATGGTTTGGGTTGGAAGGGACCTTAAAGATCATCTAGTTCCAACCCTCCTGCCATGGGCAGGGACACCTTTCCACTAGACTAGGTTGCTCAAAGCCCCATCCAACCTGGCCTTAAACACTTCCAGGGAGGGGGCATCCACAACTTCTCTGGGCAACCTGTTCCAGGGTCTCACCATATGACCAGCCTGTCATCAGACCATTATTTTACAGTTTTCAAAACTAATTTTACAGATACCTGTGAATAATTCATGCACATGTTTGTCTCTGAGCATTGGTGAAGTACAGGTCCATACAAGCACGTGGGCAGCTTCAAGCAGAAGCAGGGCCTGGTATCATGTGGTAATGGAGAAGGACGGGCTCTGTGCTACACCTGGGCGGTGTGTGCAGCTGCTCCTGCGTGTTTGGGTGAGGTGGGGCTCCTCTGGGCATATGCTGGTGCAGGTTTTCTTTTGTGCATGTCCTGTGGAGGCTAAGAGCTGTGGCTGTGTTGGCTTGTAGGAGGGAATCCCAGCAGGTGTTGGGTGTCCTTTTGTCCCAGCCGTATCCACCCTGTGCCTCACAACAGTGCTGAACAAGGTCCCAGCCTTGCTGTTCTCAGCAGTCACTGGTTTTGGTATTGCCCTTGATAGATGTAGAAAGCTGAACTGGGTCTTTCCCACCATTCTGCCCAGGGATGGGTGCAGATCCCAGGTGCGTGAAGATATTTAAACACCTAGCTGCTATTGATTGCATTGGTCATCAGGCACCTAAATACACCCATGGGCCTGGGCATAACTCCCTAAACCCATTTGAAGAGAGCAGCTACATCCTTGAGTACTGTATGATCTGAACACATTGGTTTCAGATTGGCTGTAAAGTGAATATGTGCACCTACAGAAATATCACGTGCCACTCTATTACACAGAGAGGAAAGACAATACAAATTTCTTACAATTATTCTACTTCTCAAGATTATAACCCAGATCCTTTTTTAAAAATATAACTGAAAATTAGGCCCTAATGTACCTATCTTATGTGAGTGACCTGATTTTCAAAGGTACTGAGCATCCAAGGTTGTGTATCAGCATCAGCTGAAGGAATAAAAACTTCTGGGGTCTTGACACCTTTAGAGAAATGAGACTGTTTCCAGAAAATCCAGTCTTTCCATGCACATACTGATGTACTAAAAAAAAAAAAAAAAGAAAAACAAATTAAAAAAAGCATGTAGTTCTCCTTTATTTGGACTATGATGGATGCCTCCATTGTATCTCTGTCATCAGCACTTCCCTTGCTAAACCCAAATCATAGCATTGTCCTGAGAACTGCTGATTTGGTTCATCGTGCTTCTGTGGGATTAACTGCTGTGTAGCCATGTGTAGTTCTCTACAGGCTGGCTGTGCTCCGCAGTGACCTGATGCATCTCCCTTTCTGACTGTTTTCTGGGTTTCCACCAGCAAACCAGTCACTGAAGGAAATGGTGACCCCCCAGGGCTTGCCCTAATGCACGGTCAGGACGCAGCCAAGTGTCCCCATAGGACTGACACAGAGGGGTTTGCCATGGTGCAGACCTGCCCTATGGGGTATAGCCAATCTTACTGGGAGCTATGAATTCATCCTAATTGTTTGCAAGACTCTTTACAACGTTTGCATACAAAAAATTGGCAACCACAGAAAAGCCAAGCGAACATAATGTGATTCATGCTTTTACAAGTGCTATGAGGTAAGCTGACCTGATTACAGAATAGTGTATTTCTAGCTTCCTTCAGTTTTGGCAAACTCCCACAAGAGTTATAATTTTGATTTTAGTTCTTCACTGAAGACGCCATATCTGACAGGTAGATATTAATTATTATTACTTGTATTTTGATAATGTTAAGTCTCCAACAATATCAATAACAGTCACCATATACTTATATACAGTATTTGTCCCAGACTAGCTACAATTATCAAAGAAAACTTTGTTCAACTTATTCATCAATGACCTGGATGAAGGGACAGAGCGTACACTCAGCAAATTTGCTGATGACACAAAACTGCGAGGGGTGGCCGATACACCAGAAGGCTGTGCTGCCATTCAGCGACACCTGGACAGGCTGGAGAGTTGGGCAGAGAAGAACATAATGAAGTTCAACAAAGGCAAGTGTAGGGTCCTGCAGTTCAAGAAAGACAAGGAACTACTGGAGAGAGTCCAATGGAGGGCTACAAAGATGATCAGAAGATTGGAGCATCTCTCTTATGAGGAAAGGCTGAGAGACCTGGTCTATTTAGTCTGGAGAAGAGAAGACCAAGAGGGGATCATATCAATACTTACAAATACCTTAGGGGCGAGTGTCACAAGGATGGGGCCAGACTCTTCTCAGTGGTGCCCAGCGACAGGACAAAGGGCAACAGGCACAAACTGAAACATGGGAAGTTCCATTTAAATATGAGGAAAAGCTTCTTTCCTTTGAGGGTGACAGAGCACTGGAACAGGCTGCCCAGGGAGGGTGGGGAGTCTCCTTCGCTGGAGATATTAAAAACCCGCCTGGACATGACCCTGTGAAATGTGCTCTAGGGGAACCTGCTTTGGCAGGGGGTTCGACTAGATGATCTCCAGAGGTCCCTTCCAACCCTTAACCATTCTGTGATTTTGTGATTCTGTGATTCTGTGATTCTGTGATTCTGTGAACTGGGTGGAAGGAGATGATATACAAGCAGAAAAACACTGAGAGTTTACAAGTGTCAGGTTATTCTCGTGATTTTGTCATTAAAATACTTCTATAAATATTCATATATTGAAAGAACAAATTCACAAGAAATATAGCATAAAAATAAAAGTTGTATGGGAATTTCTGGTAGTTACCTGAGTTTCAGACCTCATGACTGCTTGTACTGTGTTATCTCACGAATCATCTGTTCCTGTCATGTACTTGACAATACATGTTTTGTCAAGCTAAACAGGCTTCCTTAGAGAGAAAGAGATGATATTATTATTGCCGAAGTAGGATTCTGTGTGTTTAATGCCAGGTAGTCAAAGCACTTTCAGGATCTTACAAAATACAGTTCACATGATGTTTTTCAGAAATTAGCTTTAACTTGTTTACGTGAGTAAAGGCGTTTGCAAATAAAGACATAAAGGCAAGTTGATTTGCTTTTGAGAAATCTCAGGATTGTTTTAATGCCAACTGTGTCAATGACCTCCAGTAGGTTTGAAAAGGAAAACTGTAATTACTGGATTACTTGGTGCTATAACATTCAATATTATGGTAATGAGGGATGAATTAAATATGCTATGGGACTGAGGAACCCCTGCCTTCTAGACTCAACTTCACAGAGTCTTTAACTGGATGTTTAGCAGAAAGCAGTTGGATACGTATTAGGGCACTTACGTAAGTACTCTGACAACATTTTGTCTAATCCTTTCTGCTTCCATACCCCAAAAAATAGATGTGACTCTTGCCCTCTACTCCTCAACTGCATAGATGGAAAAAAAAGAGTAAAAACCAGTTGTCATTTTGGTGTGACCAATGGACTATAAATTGTTTTGATGTGTCAGTGTTATAAAAACCATGCTTCAAGCAGGACAAATGTGGAGATAACTTTTTCAGTCCTTCCTCAGACAACATTGATTTCTCTAATGGATAGCTGAAGATGGTGAACAGCAGAAGTAGCATGCTAGCTGAAAGTCACTAGGAGGGGCAGCATGGCACTTCTCTCTTTCAAAGCTTTATTGATTTGAAGGATATTTGCATACTCATTGACCTGTTCAGAGTATTTGCTGTTTGCTGATCTTCCTGTAGTTGATATGGGCAGTGCATTCTGTTCTCCACAGCCTCCACAGTCACGGGTATGATAACCGTGCTTTGCAGCGGTGATGGGCATGCATGCTGTGATGTGCCCTGCCAGCCACCCCTCAGGGATGGGCCTTCTGCAGCAGTCTCTTTTGGTGGGATACAAGCTGGTACATTTCTTTTTATTATAGTTAGAAAGAGATGGTCAAATACAGTTGGAGCAGGAAGTTCTGTGGTTTGTGGTGGTCTTTAGCTCCCTGGAAAGTTCATTCTGCAGATTCAGAGCTCTCAAAAAAAGTTAGCTGCACAGTGGCTACAAACTCTTCAGAAAAATGTTTTCCTCTATTTATTAGAAACTTCTCTTTTACTGCAAGTCAACTTCAGACGTCTATTCTCATACACACAGAGGCTCCTGATCACAGCTAAGGTCAATAAGCATTTTGATGTTGATTTTAATAAGTATATGTTTGAGTACCCTTTGCATATGCTATTGTGCTTTTTCTTCATCAAGGCATGAATACAATGCTTGCTGGTTTTGAAAAAAGTGTATTAATTATGTGAAACACCGAGCCCAGCCCAAACATCAAAAGGACTTGTAGGTTCTCACCTTCCCACTGGAGGTTTGCTTGATGAACCCAATGATCTGTGCTATACTATGCATGACCATATTCTTTGTCCTTAACTTCTGCTGGTTTGCATATATGTAATAGATCTGAAATCATTACGATTCCCATAATTCTTCCACATATTCCTAATTGCAAAATTCATGCTTCAGTTAAAAAAGACTCAATTCATACTAGAGATGTTTTCATTATTTGTATGTTTTGCTCTGGTGATCATAGAATGAGGAAGATGTTGAACCTTCAAGGAGAGGGAATGGAAAGAAGGATGAATTAGAGGTGGCAAGAGGTGAAGGAAAAGAAAGGACTTTTATGTCTTTGTCTTCAAGCAGAAGGTAATTCATTGATATTTTCTAGAAGAATTCATAACACGTTTTAAATGAACTTTCATAATCTTGACAACACCAGTATTTACCAAGTGGAGGGGCAGTCGCCATTTCTACCAAATTTAAGCTTACTGACAGTAGTGACTGAGTGTCTCACTTACCTGTTGTGAAAATTCTGGGCACAAAACTTTTTGCTCTGTGTCTCCTAGGGGGTTGAAAAAATTGCTAAATTAAACAATTGACAAAAGTGACTAGCAAAGTGGAGGTGTGGAAAAATCTCAAGTCTCCCCTCCACCTCACGTTTGAGACCATTCTCCTGAGATGCTGCTCAAGCTCAGAAAGGAAAAGGAGACTAAATGAAGGGAATTTCTCTCCTTAGAAAATGCAACTTGCTGAAAATATTGCTCTGCATTATCGACACTCTTTTAAGCACTAGCAGGGGGCAATGATTTGGACCCATTTGTCTCTCTTAAAATTAAATTATTGGTAGGATTGTGCCAGCATTAGCTGGTGAATACTTCTAAGCAATATCAATTGGTGGCAATGACAACATTCCAGAAGGCTTATTTAAAATATAGAGTGTATTGTGTAATTCTTTTTATTTGTCTGTTGCACAATCTATTGCTGATACTTCTTCCTTCCCTCTCTCTCCCCTAGGCTATCAAACAAAGCTGCCCAACCTTACTCTCATCCATCAACCTTGAGTTATTAAGAGAATAACTGCAGAACATTTACAAGTGGATGGGATGAAGTGTTGGCTGCTTTCCAAGAACACAGAGTCAGTGCTACAAAAACTTTGCAAGATGGCAAATTTTCTCATGCTGCCTGTTCCTTGCTCTGCTAGGACCTGCTAGAGGAATGATTTCTCGAATTTAAGGTAACTAATGTAGGTTGATGCCAAAACTATTAATCATATCATATCTAGTACCATATCATAATTTTATCTGAGTAAAATATCTTTTTTTTTTTGGTAACTATTTCTCGCAAAGGCTTTGGGATATATTGGAGGGAAGGAAGGGATCAGGATAAGTGCAGACATCTGAGGGCTTGTGTTATATGACTTTCTCAAGAATAGACTTAAAAAAATCAATGCATGAAAGTAGAGGTTAAGAGATTGTAAGGGTCTCACACCAGAAGTGTAGCAAAGTGAAGGTGAAGTGGATCATACCAAAAGGACTTTTCCTAACTGATTAAAAGACAGAGATTGTGATGGAGTGGAGTTGCCATGTAATAATCTAAGGATCTGATCAGCAACTTAGGGTGTGCACAGACATCTAAGCTGGTGTGGTACAATTTACTCCCACAGCTTGAAGAGCTGGGAAACACAGTGCAGAGGCTCCATGCAAGCCGGCACTGAACTGGACTCAATATAGCTCTGAGTGCTGTGCCAGCTGAACGTGATTATTCTGCCCCTCAGTCCCACTTGGCGTATCTGCACAGTACTTTGCTGTGCTGTGTGGACTTGCCAAATGAGCTCAGTGCTAGCATGGGGATCTCTGCATCATGTTCTCTGCAATATAAATGTACCCTTGGAAATTAAGATAATCTGTTTGACTTCTAGAGGGGTAGGAGAATGCTTCCTGGCTAGCCAGCATTGCTCTAATTAAATGGGACTGTGGGAAGAACAAAACATGTCAGTCTGTACAGTGACTTTCCAGACAACAGTATGGCAAGCACTGAAAAGCTGATCCCTTTGAGCATCCTATATTCTGTTCAGTGAAAAGCTTCGGGCTCTACTTTGCTGGTTTAGATGCTTGCAAATCCAGAGAGCAGCAAACAGTTAAGCAGTTGTTCCCAAGAGGGAGCAGTCAGCTGTCAGGAGCTGCCAGTGGGCACCAGACAATGTGGAGAGAGGCTCTGGAGTCCAGAGAAGGAGCCATCACAGTCAGCCTTCGTGGGAGACACACAGACAAAGTCGTATAGATAGCTCTTTTGTCGTGGGTCCATTCTCTCTGCCTTGCCTTTGTTCTATCAGGATCTGCTTTAGCAAGGCTGTTTGGTGACGGACACTGCTCTGCTCCTGGAAGCAGAAAAACTGAAGATGAGTCAGGACCATGAGGTCATCCTGGCTGACCACAGGGAACTGGAGCCTCGGAGAGTCATGGGGCTCCACGGCAGGAGACGTGGAAGCTGGGGGCCTGGCACTGGGAGAGGGGGCGTCTGATGAGATCAAAAAAGTAATTTACATAATTACAATGACAAAATTTATGAACTTGCATTTTTAAATTCTTCTTTTCTGTGTCAGTCCAGGAATTGGCCACAAACTCTTTTATAGTCCCCAGTATATTTGGCATGTCAAAGGGCATTTAATATCAGGAAAAGTAGCATAGTTACACTACTAAAATATGACTACTTTTCAGCAGCTCCCACACTGTCTGTGCGTTGTCCACTCAATAACAACACCGCTTGGTGACTCCACCCTGCATGCACAGCAATTAGATGGCTTTTACCACTCTACTTCATGGTGTGAAGGTCCTCAGCAGTGGCAGCACAGAAAGTAACGTTACGGAGCATTTACCAAAGTTGTTTTTTGTGAAGAAATGTCACAAGTTGAGCCACAAATACATGAAACACAGAGGGCAAATTCCTGTGATAGCCTCTACACAGGAGGGAAGCTGAATGAAAACCGATGGTTCCTCCCCGTCTAGCTGCCCTCTTCTCCTCCCTTTCATCAGTTCATTTCATATCCTCCCTCTGGCTTTTCTTCCCACTGCATGTTGCTGTGGTGTACATCTCATCTGATACCGCTCAGCCTTAGCACCCCCCTGCCATGTCTTCTGGCTCTTCTCTTCTCCCTCTTTCACTCTCAGTGACATGTATTTTCATCCTGAGAGTCTACCTCATTAATTAGGCTTCCCTCTGCTTCCCCTCCCTCCTGATGAGGCCTTCAGCTCTGGTTCAACACTTTTAACAAAATCGCTGGTTATCAACCTGATATTCATCAAGCACATTTCCTTTCCTCTTGTTTAAGTCTCCTTCAGCACTGTCCTTGTCCTTTGTTTTATTATTTGGTTCTTCCATTGCTCCAAAGCCTTGAATGCCCTCAAAGCCTTCTTTGCTCTTGACCTACCTCTTCAACATTTCTTTTAGAGCTTCTGTGTTGCACTGACACCCTGAGTGCTTGCTATAACCCTGATCATGGTCTGAGGAACAGTGTTGCCACATGAAGAAGCATTGAATGTTCACAGAGGTTCACCCTGATTTTAGGGACTATTTCCCATCTCCTGCTGGCACATCTGGTTCAGAGAAAAATCATGTACCTGTTGTCTACTTTCAAATCTTTCTTCTATATGTTATTTCAGGTCTCTCCCTAAGCAAAACATTCCTTCCTTCTTTCCTTACAATACTTAGCAAGTACACCTATTATATTGATTCTTCTGCTCACCCTTTGATTCCTAGGGCAAACTATCTGCCCAAGCAGCCCAAGAGAAATCCTCCCCATTTAACCCTCCTAGGTTAGTACTGATCCAGGGACCAGCTTCTTAGATCTCTCTTCTTTGCACTCTTCCCTTGTTGGCTCGTCAACCAGCTTCATGCTATCATCTCCCACACTGCAATCAGTGGCAAGCTCCCTGTTAAAGTTTATAAAACTGCTCTCTTACAAATCACTCCTTGTGCTTCTCCCTTTGTTTCTGTTGCCTCAAAAGCAGTCCCATATACCAATGCCTAGAAAGGCAGAGAGACTTCTTTTCAGAACAAGCCATGCCAGGCCAGAAGAGAGCAGCACACTTTTTTTCGTCCTTTGAAATTAGATCAAAAGGATCTTATACTGATGCTGTTTTCTGTTTACTTGTATTTCTGCTCTCCCCATAATTTTTCCCATCTTCCCTTTCCCTATGAGGTCCAGAGACATTATCATTGAACCCTATATGGGCCAAATCATGCCGATAGCCAGGAGGTGTGGTGGAGGCTAATCTGGGTCACACAACTTTCACTTGTCTATCTAGGCCATCTAATCCTGAGTTATTTCAGGTAATGGGTTCAAGATAAATCTCCAAGCCATTAAGAAGACGATATCAGTTGCTGCTGTGTTGTTTTCTCTGGTAACAGAATTCCTAGGAGCATTGATTTCCAAGGTGATATGAGTGTGGGTTTTTTTTTTCATTGTCTCACAGACTAGAGCAGTCACTTTCCATGACAAACCAGGAATGGTTGCAAGAATTTCCTACAAAAAGACCATTCAAATAAAATAAATGCATCAGGCATCTGTAAGAAACAGAGTAGACCATTCCTGAAAGCAAAAACTTTCAGTTGGCATCTTGGCTGGAATTAAAAATCCTGTTGTGTGATGCTGAAAAAATTCAACAACCTTCTGCTGAAAGTTCGCCCCAGAGGAAGTCAGGATAGAGGAGGAGTCTGTCTTGGTTGATAAGGGCTGGGTCAGGGACCAATTAAGCAACCTGGACATCCATAAATCCATGGGCCCTGATGGGATGCACCCGCGGGTGCTGAGGGAGCTGGCGGAAGTCATTGCTAGGCCACTCTCCATCATCTTTGCTAAGTCGTGGGCAACGGGAGAGGTGCCTGAGGACTGGAGGAAAGCGAATGTCACTCCAGTCTTCAAAAAGGGCAAGAAGGAGGACCCGGGTAACTATAGACCGGTCAGCCTCACCTCCATCCCCGGAAAGGTGATGGAACAACTTGTCCTTGGTGCTATCTCTAGGCACATCAAGGATAGGGGGATCATTAGGGGCAGTCAACATGGCTTCACCAAGTGGAAATCTTGCTTAACCAACTTGATAGCATTTTATGAGGACATAACCCAGTGGACAGATGATGGTAAAGCAGTGGATGTGGTCTATCTCGATTTCAGTAAAGCGTTAGACACGGTCTCCCACAGCATCCTCGCAGCTAAACTGAGGAAGTGTGGTCTGGATGATCGGGTAGTGAGGTGGATTGTGAACTGGCTGAAGGAAAGAAGCCAGAGAGTGGTGGTCAATGGGACAGAGTCCAGTTGGAGGCCTGTATCTAGTGGAGTCCCTCAAGGGTCGGTACTGGGACCAGTACTATTCAATATATTCATTAATGACTTGGATGAGGGAATAGAGTGCACTGTCAGCAAGTTCACTGATGACACAAAACTGGGAGGAGTGGCTGATGTGCCGGAAGGCTGCGCAGCCATTCAGAGAGACCTGGACAGGCTGGAGAGTTGGGCAGGGAGAAATTTAATGAAATATAACAAGGGCAAGTGCAGAGTCCTGCATCTGGGCAAGAACAACCCCATGTATGAGTACAAGTTGGGGACAGACTTGTTGGAGAGCAGCATAGGGGAAAGGGACCTGGGGGTCCTAGTGGACAACAGGATGACCATGAGCTAGCAATGTGCCCTTGTGGCCAAGAAGGCCAATGGCATCCTGGGGTGTATTAGAAGGGGTGTGGTTAGCAGGTCAAGAGAGGTTCTCCTCCCCCTCTACTCTGCCCTGGTGAGGCCGCATCTGGAGTATTGTGTCCAGTTCTGGGCCCCTCAGTTCAAGAAGGACAGGGAACTGCTAGAGAGAGTCCAGCGCAGAGCCACGAAGATGATTAAGGGAGTGGAACATCTCCCTTATGAGGAGAGGCTGAGGGAGCTGGGTCTCTTTAGCTTGGAGAAGAGGAGACTGAGGGGTGACCTCATTAATGTTTATAAATATGTAAAGGGCAAGTGTCATGAGGATAGAGCCAGGCTCTTCTCAGTGACATCCCTTGACAGGACAAGGGGCAATGGGTGCAAGCTGGAACACAGGAGGTTCCACATAAATATGAGAAAAACTTCTTTACGGTGAGGGTAACCGAACACTGGAACAGGCTGCCCAGAGAGGTTGTGGAGACTCCTTCTCTGGAGACATTCAAAACCCGCCTGGACGCGTTCCTGTGTGATATGATCTAGGTAATCCTGCTCCGGCAGGGGGATTGGACTAGATGATCTTTCGAGGTCCCTTCCAATCCCTAACATTCTGTGATTCTGTGAAAGTGGTTTAGGAGAAAACAAAGTTCTAATTATCTTTCTCCCTCCCTTGTTTTTAAGGTGAATTTAACTGAGTTAGAGGGAGCAAAACTGAGAACATGATGAGAGAATGACCCAGTGCTTTTTCTGAGAGTGCAAAACCCATCTTGCTGTCTATCATTGGTGGGCACAATCCATCCTCCAACAGCTGGTTTCTACAGGTCGCCATCAGAGCTGTAAGCACACAATGACTTACCATCACTATCAAACTAAGTGCGTTAGAATCATGAAACACTTGAACATAGAAACATGAATCTTGATTTGCCATCATCAGTCCCCTGAAGTGTCTGGCGCTGGCAGAACAGCTCTTTTAAAACTGTAGACCAGCTGCTCAGCTAGTGTAACTCAGCATAGGACGTTGTGAGGTGGAAAAACTTTGGTACTGCTTAAAGGTTGTTTTAAAGAGATCAGGGAGTAACTAAATGTTTAACATGCCCACTGGGAAGTGTATAAAACAAGAGTCTAATTTGCAGAAAAGAAGATTTAAATTATATATGAAAAAAAAAAATCTAGTGCCTAAGCACCAGCCAGGCTGTGTTGCAAATCTTCACTGGAGGTTTGTAAGAACTGATGAGACCAACATCTGTCACACATGGATGGATTCTGCTCCAGTGGAGGGGCTGAACTGATGTGCTCTGGAGATCTCTTCAGTGCTTGCACAGCATGAAGAAATGGACCTCAGCATTGAAACAGTTTGGGTTTAGCAAAACACCTTTGGCTCCTTGCTTCCTGCTCAAGACAAGCCAGAAGATTTTGCAAATCAGTTCAGTCCCATGTGTTAACCTCCATGTTATTCAGCCAAAGTTTCTCAGCCTGCACTCGATTTCTGAGCACAGCTAGGGGAGGAGACAGGCAGTGCACTTAAATCATTCTAGCAAATTCACTAGCAAATGTTAAATCATTCCAGTAAAATTTTAATGTTCCTTTTCCTGCTAAAATGAGCTATAACAGCTATTTAACTATGTTGTAGTTAATTATACTATATAAGTATCTAGTTATTACTGTATAACTATATAAAATATAGTTATAAAACTGTATGCTGTAGTTACCTATTAAGTAGCTATAGCAGCTATGTGTGGGGTTTTTTCAGAAGGCATTTTACAGAGTTAAAGCGATGGAAAAACTTCCATTTGCTTCAATGGAAAATGCATCAGAATTAAAGGGAGGATATTAGTGTATTTTGACATAAATTAGTTTCAAGAGTAAATGGTAGTCACAGCAGAGACTTAACGGTATTATATAACTGGAATTGCTAAGCATGTTACAGTAAAAAAAAGATATTCTTCCATCTTAGTCTGTCCTTTGACATTTGTTCTAAGAAGTTATGAGTATTTTAGTAGTGCATGAGGCAGATTCTAGTGGCTTTTTTATCAGATAGCCTCTCTTCTGTGGGATTCTCTGTGCTGGCTTGCCCAGTCTCTTGCTTTGTGCAGTTTAAGGATCAATAGGAGAAAAGGGACAGGACAATTGTACTTTGAGAAGAGCATTGTAGTTTCTCCAGATCCCTGTGTTGTTCAGGCCACTTGAGTGGAATTGTTTTGAGGCAGGCAAATGCTTTACCGTGTAGCGCAGTTAAGACTGAGACCAAGCTTGCACAAAGGTGTTTCTCAAATTATGCCTGTGGGACGGGTTGTGCAGACACCTACAGTCTCAGGGGCACTTTTCAAGGCTAAGCCCCATGTCCTGACACCGGAGGGATGGGGGGATCACACTGTGCACAAGGAAAAGAGCAGGCCAGATCCCTTGTGAAGCCTAGAGGGAAGCCTCTCACTAATCCACTAGTGCTCAAGGACAGGTACGAGTACCAACACACATGTTGTTACACCAGTGTGTCTGCATGCTGTATGACAGCCAGAGGAAGTCCAATGAGTGGAGAATAGTGCCCATCATAAGAACTCAGAAAACATAATGTAGATTCCCGTGATTTTAGGAAGGCACTTGAGCCTGTGTTTTTCTGAGGTTTTTAAAAGGATCCCATTGATGGTTGACCCTGACATTTTTCTGCTAGGTGGCTGTAACACCAACTGTGCAACATAAATTGCCAGGCCAGTTAACATTCAATTATCTGCTGGTGTTTTGGGGGACAATTCTACCGGATGGCAGAGCCAGCTGGGGACCAGCCGTGCTTACTGGTTTAGGAGGACTGTCACTCAGGCACAGCTTTGCTGCTTGCAGAGCCAGTTCTGGTCAGGCAGCAGGTTCACTGCAGTTGTGTTGCAGAGTCTGAGGATGAAATTAAGCAGCACAGCTAAACTCAGATCACCAGCTTTAAATGGGACAGTCCCGTTCCTCCCTCTTTCCTCCTCCCCACTCCCCCAGTCTCCCCCCCCCTCTTCTTTTTTCCCCCTGGTGATAATAAAACCTTTACCTTAAGGAGCCATGCTGGACTCCAGCTGACTATGTGCAGAGCCACCTTGGGTCCCTCTGTTGCTTTCCTGGTATCAGGATTGCAGAGCAGGCACACTCACGTCCAGCATCGCTGGCGTTAAGCCCGAGATGGTAAATCCAGCCAGATCGCTGAGCGCTGAAGAGAAGAGCGTGCTTCAGGAAAACTTGACTTGCTCCGTAGTGGGATAAGTAGGCTTGTTATCTCTGGCCACATGCCAGTGTTGTTAGTGCTGTGTTGTCTCTGGGTAACGCTATCTGGATGTCCCTGTGTCACCCTCTCCGGTACCTGTATCATATGGTTCCTGCCATTGTCTGGGGTGTTCCAGCCCTTCTGTTTCATCCTGCAATTTCTTTGTGTTGTGCCACTTCTCCTTAATGTATACTGTGTCATTTTAAAGAAGGAAAAATCAGTTTTTACTCTGTCCTTGTAACTTCTATTTGGAGTCTCACAGGGTGGAGCACAGTAGATTGTCATCTCCTGGCCTTCAATAGCAAAAGAGAACTATTTATCATACATTTTGTACCATGAAGAATTCATAACTGAGAAAGAACAGGAGAAGCACATGGAAATTCAGGATATTTTTAAAAATGGGACACCGAAAGAGGAAACTGTGAAGGAGGAGTCTGGGTGTGAGAAAAGATTACAGCTGATTTTAATTTAAATGAATTTTTCTGAAACTTGATTTTTTTTAAAAGTAAAAATATTTCCAAAGCCATATCAGTTTTGTCAAAAAGAGTGGCAGACAAGGTAATTGGAGAAGTAGGCACACATCATGCTCTGTTCTGAGGTGATCAGGTAATTTCCTAGACTAAGATCCTGACTCATTCCTTGCTTTGCTGTAATACAAGTGTTCAAGGATGGAAGGATTTGTAAGTGAGCAGCACTAAAGAAACTTGGATGGGGGATATTGGAAGACGAACGCTCTTCTCCCAACCCACATGTGCCTTCCAAAGTGGAAAAGCAGGAGGCTTAGCCTGCAAATAGATGTCTTATTACACTTCTGACAGAACAGTTATTTGAAACGCATTATTTTAATCTCTGAAGAACAAAAGCAAAAATCAGATTTCAATACTTAAACATGGTCGCAAACAACTGAGGTGGCACTTTTGATCCATGCTAGTCTTATCATGGGATTGCAGCAATGCTCTACTGGAACAAGTCTGGAGACAGTAAAGAAAGAAGTGATAGCATATGGTGTGTACAGCAAAGGCAAAGGCTAAGCTGGTAGAGAAAGCCTGGGGTCAGAAGCTAGTGGAGTTAGAAGGGATTGGGTTTTTGCTCAGTCTAGACCTGAAGTTATTTCTGTTAGTTTAAGGGACCTGTCAGCTCCTTGGGGTCCCTCTGAAGCAGTCTGGGGATCTCGTGGGCTACTTCAGCAACTGGGGTGCCAGGACTGTCTCTGGTCACGCAACCAGAGTGTGCCTGGGAAGTACCAGTCCTGCCATGCACATGCAGATCAGCTCTGCTGGGGAAACGCATGGAGAGAAAATGCCCACTGAAAAAAATGCATGGACAGCCGGTGCAGAAGGACACCATGGCAGGATAGAAAGGACAGTAGGAGAGAGGGTTTAGCAGGAGAGAGAAGAAACGGGGTACATAGAGTTTGAGAAGGTGGCATGATGCCCAAAATGTGTTTCAAGCAAAGCACTGGATGTGAGCATGAAAGCCCAAAGAAGCTGTAGGTGTGTAAACTGGCTGTGTCACAGGGCTTGAGGCTCAGAAAGGCACGTCAGGCGGGCACCTGTCCCCGAAGCAGCAATCCAGAAGATTCTGTGCAGCCGCTCCCAAAGCTCGGGGCTGCCTGTGCTCACAAGGGAGGTCCTGGCGTGCCCTGGGCACCTCCAGCTCTGCTCTGCTGCTTGGCCAGAAGCGCCGCAGCCCACATGGCTCCATGTCCGGGTGCCGGGAAGGGCGGGACGCAGGAAGCTGGCAGCTCCTGGCCCTGCTCCCTCGGGGCCCATCCCACTGCCTGTTCCCAGAGCACACCTAACGCCCACGGATGGCGTTTGGCTGCTGCACAGCTCAGCAGGGGCCAAGCTCTTTGAAAACATGCCTCGGTTATGATGGAGGAGGGCACTACTATATGGGGGGTTTTTTTAGTTAATGGTGTGGTGGTTAGGGTGCCTGCCCAGGGAAACCTCAATATTAGGTCTTCCTCAGACTGGAGAAGCTCAAGTGTACATTTCCCAAGAGTGGCCTAATAAGCAGGCCAGCTGTGGGAGGGGAAGAAACTCGGAGCTTGTTGCTGAAGCAGGGTCTTGGCAGAATAAATTACACATGACTCAAAGGGCTAGGAAGGGAGCAACTGGGGGCAGCGTGACTGCAGCCTGGGGGCTAGAGCAGAGCTGGGAAGGGAATAAAGCTCGGCATATCCCCAGCTCCATGGCTGTTCTCCATCTGAGCCCAGGCACAATACAGTCCAGCACCAGATGTGATGATTGCCTTTCTTAGAAGTAGACATTAATCTTTCACCGCAGGGCTGGTCTCCTTCATGTCCCTCAGCCTTTCTTCAGAATCCTCATTTCTTGGTGGCTGCAATATACATGTTTGAACCTGCTCGGGTTAAGGATGGCACTAAGGATAGCTATTTCTTGGACAAGTGCTTTAGCCAGCAGGATGTCATATAGGACTTGGGTACTGGCATCACCATTATCCCGAGTTTGAAAAGAAATTGCAATCCTTGCTTTTTCCCTTTTGAGAAAATGCTTACAGGACTTTTCTTCGGGAGAGACTTGTTGGAGATGGGTTCCAAATAAATGAATATTCCTAACTGCATTTCTCCATGAGCATCCCAGACTGGAGAGGCGTTTACAGAAACTCAGGATCCAATCCAATCTCTTGCTCAAAGTATGGTTGCTCAGGGCCACGTCAAGCTGAGCTTTGAATATCTGCAAGAATTAAGACGCCACAACCCCTCTGGGCAACCTCTTCCCGTGTTTGATTAGCCTCACTGTGAACATTTTTGTCCTTGTATCTAGCCAGAATTTCCTTTGCTGCAACTAGTGATAATTGCCATTGTCTTTTCACCATGTACCTCTGAGGAAAGCCTGGCACTGCCCTACCTTAGGTAGCTGATGGAGGAATGAGGTGCCCTGTTGCCAGGGTTTTGCACTGAGCACTGGCTCAGCTCCCTGCTCAGCATTGCCGTTCAGAGGTGCCTAACCCTCCCTGCACACCGCGATTCGGTAGCTACGGAGAGTGGCCAGCTACTATTTTTTATTGAAAGCAGCAGGTGCTTTAAAGCAGGTAGTGTTGAAAAATTATAAATCATCCTCAACACCATAAATGTTTCCAAATATAAGCAGATACTCGGGAATGAATGTGCAGGAAAAGAGAATCTGTTTATTATGTTGTCACTTTATACAGCTAAACCATTTACTGCTTTGTTTGCACTGAGATATGGGTCCTTTGTAGGTAGCAGCTGTACACCAGCTGTGCATGTAATTCCCTCTATAAAGATTATAGAGGGAACACATAGGCTGCAACGTGGAAAAGGAGTTTCTCCTATTGAGTAAAGATGCAAAAGATGTGCTGGACGTTGTCCCTCTATGGTCCATGCAGAGATTCCTCATCGAATGTGGTGTAATCGGGACCAGTCAGCTCCATTGCCTCTGAATGGGTTACCTGTTTATTTGGTAAATGGGCTGTGGTTTCAGGAGTGCCTGAGCTGGCTGCGTGTAGGGCTCGAGCAGGCCCAGAAAGGTCTTGACTGAGCCTGAGCTAATGAGCCCCAGTAAACTCATGTCTGTTCTTTGTGGACACAAAAGTGGTGTTATGCAGGTGCAGCTTGGGTCTGTTGAGGGCTGACTGTACCAGCCAGGACCAGCCACAATACGGTGCCTCAGCCTCCTGCTCCTGTGCTGTGGAGACCTGCAGAGGTTTGGCCGCCTTTGAACCTGTCAGCTCGTGTGTTTACACACTGTTACGTTTGAGCTAAAAGTCCCTTTCTGTTAAACTAATTTAGTCCTTTTCCATTAAACTTTCCATTTAAAGTAATGGATGATTATACACCCCTGTGACCAGAATAGTGCAAAGTTGACTGCTTGGACGTCTTCTTGTTGTCTCCTAAGCTTTATCCCTTAAAAGAAGCTGGAAGCCAGAAGAAAATCTCAGGGAATGTGCCTCTGTTAAATGGGGGGCTGGGGCTTGGTGAAAGTAGCAGCAAATCTTTCCCTTAAAGATATTGGAGCTGCTCGTGAGGGGAAGAATTTGAGAGTGGGAGCCTAACAGATGATAGTGGACTTCGTCACTCCTACCAAACACACACTGTGGAGCCCCAAACAGAAGCTGGTGTATCTCACATCTCTGCTGCCGTGGAGTTTTCCAGCTGTCCCTCATCTCGGCAGCGCCTCGCCTACTGCAGAGTGCTCAACCAGATCCTCTCCTCCCCTTCACTGCAAGGTTAAAAGCCAGTTTCTCTGCCAGGTGAGTCTGCCAATGCTCACTCCCAAATGATTTTGATCGCCAGTTTCTGATGCTTTGAAGAATAAGATGAATTTGATATGATATCAAAAACAAAGTGAAAATTACAAAGGACCAGAGATTACCAGGAATGTAAAATTGACCGGGCCAAAAAAAAAACCCAAACCCTTGTATACACATGGCTGAGAGTTACAAACTGGTGGTGAAAGCAAGACAATACAGTCTTCATGACAGCAAATCCATCAATAATGTAAAGTGCTTCTGTCTGTTTGTTTCTTCCTCTCTCTTACGTGGGTTAACTTGCTAATGTTTGCTTTAATAGTTTTCTGCAGGATTTATCAACAGTGGATTACAGACAAGATTATAGGGCATGCGGCATTGGTTTGCTTCTTATGGTATCCAGTGGCTGCTCTATACTTAAGGTGTTTGCAAGACCAGCTCTAACTAACAATATATACAACCACTCGACAGCAATCTTTTCTTCAGACTCTCTGAGATGATTCAGCGCTGAAAGATGCAGTCTCTAATACTGCATTTGTCTTCTTGAGCCAGAACTTTATAACTACTCAAAGAAACACAACCGCGATTTAACGTAACACACCATTACAGATGCTCTTACCTGACATACCATGCTGAATGCATTCGTAATGTTAAATTAGCCTTTGTGGTGCTTTGAGCTGTTGCTTGGACCTGTGTGGTTCCCTAGGGACATCAGCCCTGCTGTTAGAGATGGCCATACCCCAGTACAAGTTCTGACAACAGAACCTACTGTGCTCTTTTACTGTCATTCCCCCCTCCCCGACCGCTTAAACTCATCCTGATGAACCAGAAGCCTGCTGCCAAACATTCTTAGGAGCCCCACAAGATTGGCTAAGCACACTCACGTGCTCACTTGGAGACCTCCTAGGAAAACTATCTCAGGAAAATGAGAATAAAATATAGGATAGGCAAATACCTTTTTGACAGTAAGAGCAAAGCTATGCCTGATTTGTTTCAGAGAATTGATTATTAATGTGGTATTTGCATGGGTTCTTCTGGTATTCTTTTCTAAATTAAACTGTCACCTGTGCAGCTTCCTGTACCAACACACAGTTGTTTTCTCAGGAAATATGTTGAGCACTGAATGCAATTCAAATATCAGTTTGAGAAAACAAAGATTCTTAAAAAAGGAACTGAATGTACAAAGATAGGTGTTGTAAAGCCACATTCTTTCTAAGGGTAGCATCTAGGCTGCTGATGACACATCAGGTTAGAAAAATAATCAGCCACATCTCCAAAGTATGTTTCCTTCTGCATTTGTTTAATTCTTTTGGGCCTACATGCAAATACAGGTTTTAATTCTTTAAATCTAGAAGACCAGCTGAGCAATCTTATTTCTTTCACTTTATTTTTTAAGTCACAAAGCCAGGGGACCATACTTTATTCTTACTTTGCTACAGGACAAGGACAACTTTTGTGGGCACGATCTTTAAGACAGAGGATCGATTTCCAGACGTTTGTGTTGAAAGTTGTGGTGAAACATCCCCAAATGCTTTCTCTGTGTACTGACCCCTGCCATTTCAAAAATAGTATACCTTACGCCAAAGGGCTGGGGTACCTGTTAAAGCAGTAGTGTGTACTCTTTTACCTGGACTTTATTAAAAACAGTGGCAAATTCTGAATATATTGTCAAGGATTATTTTTGTATCTCCCTGGGGCCTCCTCCTAAGCATTTTTTTCCAGATCTGAATGATGATCTGACTACTCTTAGTGGCTCTGTAGCACCTTCTCTTCCCCCTCACCCTCCCACCCCCCCCAAATATTTCGATTGCCGGCAAACTCTATTTTGTTTTCACTGAGTGCATTACTCCTCAAATTTCCTTAACATGACACATGGCATGTGCTAATGTACCTAGTCTGTGCCCTTGGTTTCAGCCAAGAAATCTGCCCTGCTCTTTTCTCAGAGGCTCTTGCCTGCACTGCAGAGGTGCTGTGGCTGCTGTGGAGCAGTTGCTGAGCTGCCATAAATTAAAGGTAGGTGTATTAAGGGAAATTGAAATGGATCCTGGTTTCCTCCAAACTTCAGTGGTGAAGGAGCTTCGTGTGCTGCTGAGCTACCCCTGGAGCAAGAGGTAGAACTGCCAAGAGAAAGCCAGGACAGAAAGCTAGGAGTGGAAACCACCAATGTTGTCCCAGGCTAAGCCATCATTACTAATGAGTCACATGTGTTTAATGATACTTATTTAAAAAAAAAAAAAAAGCTGAATGTTCAGGGGCAGTAAGGATGAAAAGTTTTTAAAAATTGTACAGAAGTTCAGGAAAAAGTTACATGACTGCTCATGTGGAAGCTGGAACTACAACTCCAGCTAGAAATGAGTGAAAAGTGTTCTTTAAATTGTTTTGTAACACCAAAAAAGAAACCATTTGGGGTATTTAACTTCTTTTTCAACTTGTGAAAAATCTTACAAACTCAAAAGTCTCATTTTGAATTTTCTTATTTCCCTCTTTTAATTTCTTCTTTTTTCCAGTAAGTATAAGAAAGTAATTGCAGGCAGGTTAACCTTTTTCTTCCCTCTTGCAACATGAAAATGCACATTTTCTTTATTCTTCTGTAAATTTCCTAAGTGTTCTCAAGTTTGTAAAACTTTAGGTGGCAGAAAAGACAATGAAATTAACAGATGTTACTCTGTCATTACTCAAAACTCCTCCTGTTCCCACAGTAATGCTTCCAAAAATGTGGAAGCTTCAAGAGGTTGCAGAATAACAAAGAAGGGTGAGAAGAGCGAGAAAGAAAAGTGAAAATAAAAATAAAAAAAACAAAGAAAAAGCTTCTTTTAATGCTAGTTTTCATTCTTTCATAGTCTAATGGAAGCTGAGGAAAGAATGGCCTCATAACATTTGGAAAATCTGAAATAGAAAAATGTCTTATCTGATTATTAAATGTTTTTACAAAACTATGGGTGTTTAAAGGGCACTTCTATTAAAATTTCTATGAGCCCAACTAACAATTTATTGTCCTAATAATAAACATGGATCAGAATCATTCTTGTTCTGCTCATGCCTATCCAAGTGTTTTAGAGTCTATTAGAAACTTACATAATTGTGCTAGAAGGCACAGGTGTATCTCGAAGATATTTTCTGGATGCCATTGACAATGATGGGTAGTGCATTGGGCCCCAAATGTACTGTTTATATTTAATTGATTCAAACTGTTACGTACTGATATATATACACATACACACATACAGATCTACATACATATATTTGTATATTTATAGGTATGTTTGTGTATGCATACGTACAAAAGAATTATGAACTCCTCTCTAAATTAGAAATTAATGTCAGAAAGTACTACCTGTTGCAGGCAGGTGAAGGGAAAACAGGCATCAATCTCTTTCTATGTTCTTCTTCTGCACTTTCAGCTTCTTGCTTTGTGGTTCTAGGATGCAAATCTGGGAGAAGTCCAGAACTTCAGAGATTTCAGAAGGTGAGGGCTTCTTTTTGGTTTGGTTGCTTTTCCTAGAATTTTGAAACTAAGTGCTGTGTGTACTTATTGAGATTTTTAGGGGGAAACTGTGAACGCTAAACAACATCCGAGATGCCCTTATGCTGCTGTAACAAGGTATAGTGTGAAGGAACTGAAATATATGAAGTTGTATTTGGAACATCTCATGCATTTGCATTTTCAAAAATGTCATATTAACCCATAGATTAAGCTAGTGCATATTTGCAGTTAGTGTAATTCTTTCTCATTGCCTTCAGAAAGCTTTGGATAGCTCAAAATATTCACTTTACTATGTAATGTGCATGCAACCGAAAACAAGGAAGGGAGGGGAAAACCCCAAAACTTCAATGTGTGGAGAAAAAACAGGAACAAATTCCAATTGGAATCAAATGCCTATTTTCATCCTCACCTTTCCTCTTTGTTCTCACCTTGGCTGGCATAGAAACAGCCTTGGCAATGATGCAAAGTTTGTTTCTGAATTTTGAAGCCAGTCTAATGTCCTCAGTCTTACAAGATAACATCATCAGTCTCTTATATATCTGTACTTCCTGAGAAGTTTGTGGATTTGAACATGAGGGAGTCAAGAGCCTGAGAGAGCCTGGAAAGGAGTCTCTTTCACAATATTTCCAGTCTAACCTGAAATGGATGGTACCAGAAATTGCAGAGGAAAGCCTGCTCCTAAGGAATTTCTAGGGAGAATTTGCAAATGGTGGATTTTAATTCATAGAAGACTGGAAAAGGCATTTTTTGGTGTATGCTCTACACTAGAACCCATTTAGATATGCTTGTTATAATTTCAAGACATGCTGCTGTTCCTTTTGACCTCCTTGTATCTCTGCAGTTCTAAACAATCACATACTTCTTGTAGTTGGTATTAGAGTTTTTTTCATCCTATTCTTGCTCTTCTTGTCCCTTCTGGCAGCAAGCAGAGTTTTGCCGTGGCCTAAGAGGTGCAACTGCTCCTGATCAAGCAGCCGTGGCCTCACACGACCTAGAATGCCATGGGTCTTTGGCAGGATTAGTACCAATGTTCCCGCAGCTGATTTAATATCAGCTGAGCAGCTTTTTCTTAAACAGTTCTGGTATTACAGAAATCTTCACACTCAGCCTTTATCTCACCAAAAATTGCCAAAAAAAGAGTGGCCTCTGTACTGCCTGAAGTCAAGCCCAAAAGAATTTAGTACCTTCACCTGTGTGAGCCACTTCTGACCTTCTTGCGATGCTATAGTATCTGGTACCATTTATTCATCCCTCTTGTGAAGTTGAATTTTATAAATTCCTGGGCTAATTTCCACTTGTCCTTTGGGAGGAGCTTCTGTGAGAAGAAAGAAGAGTAGTTAGAAAAAATAAGAATTAATTGCAATTATCTGTGGAAAGAGAGCTCACATTTGGTCCTGCATATAGTAGGATATACACCTGTTTTTCCAGCAATGATGAAAAATGTCTCTAGAGATGACCACCAGCTTCAGGAAAACTCCATTTTCCTTTGTCTTACAAATACCATTGACTATAATGTTGTACCTGAGGTGAAGCTTTTAATGAAGGCACCAATGGCAAATTAGTTAAAATAGCCCACTGTAAGCCTGGGGATGATGACTGAACCTAAAATTCAATGGGGAGTCTGCGTAAGAAACAGCATTGACCTTCTTGTCAACCCATATTTATCGACAGCTGGGCTGCTGTATTGCATCAGCTGGGATTTCTTCATTGTATCAGGTGTAATATACTGGGAATCATGACAGGACTGGATGCTATGGTTAAGTCTGGGTGGGTTTTTTAACTCACTAATGGAAAAGGCATATTTTCTTGCAGGTGTTCAAATTTCCAGCAGCAAAGGGAAGCTGAGAAGATGCCTGCTGTTTTGATGCCTCAGTGGCTGCAGTGTTATGAAAAATTACCTCTTTGTCAAAGACAGGGAGTTGCAATGCTTCTATGATGACTTATCTAACAGTGAAAGGACTGAGAATATGTAAGGAATGGGTCAAGAGAGGAAGAGCAATATTGCCCCATTAAAATACTGTCCTCAATACATCCGCATTGATCTATGTAGTCGGCTTTCTACATGCATTAGGTTTGAATCTTTTCTATTGAAATGTGTCAAATGCAAAATTATTTTAATGGGAGAAAAAATTATCCTATTCTATGGATGTTTATTGGGCTGCATAAATAAAAACTTGAGGGCAGAGTTGGTATAAAATGGTGAAAGTCAGTGATGACGAATCTATTTTCCTGTTCAGTGTTTTTAAGAAGTATTTATAAGAACAGATGGTGGGCAGCAGCAGAATATGTTCAGTTTTATCAAGACATTTGGCTAACAAGCACAGACTGAAATGCATTTCTTTCCTTCTTGACTTAATAATTTTAATTAGAGGCAAAAGGTGTGGTAGTCTCATTGTCTGGAGGCGTATGTGCAATATTGTCTTGGTTGGGCAGGACTGGGTGGGAGAGAATATCGCTGCCTCTAATGAAGGGTGGTGCATATCTGTGCAATCTCTATTTTTTTTATTGTCTGGTAATCTAAAAAATGCAAATTCCAAATCTGCTGTTGCACAACATACATAGAGATACACTGAGGCTATGCTTTCAGTTAGTCAGAGAACAAAAACATGACTACAAAATATGTATAAGTAATACCACGCCACTGGAGAAGAAAGACTCTGTAACAAATAGTGGGACATACATGTATTATCTTGAGGGGGAATTTTCAAAGCTACCTATATAACTTAGCGGTCTCTGGAATTCCTTCACTATTTAAATGCTTTTGAAAGTCTCACTTATTAACTAGTCATTTTGAACTTCATGTATTCTCTCCCTAAGGACATCAAAGTGTTCTGGAAGTAGTAATTAAGGATCATATGCTCTAAACAGGTCTACTGGTGTTGTCTTCATTTACCCTTCTTGTCTCTGGTCATATTGTAGCTTTTTCGCAGAGCTGCTTGTGCAGGTGATGATGTGCCTTTTGTCCTTTACCAGCTCGCTGTGCCTCAACCCAGAGCTGCTTCTCCTGCTCTTGCATGCCACAGTGGGAGGTGGGGAGAATACCAGTATTGGGCTGGTCCCAAAAGGAAGCGTTGAAATGAGATTCGTTCCCTGAGCAGCCCTGGCACAACGTTCTTACATGTGTTCCCTCTCTCAAGTACGGGTTATGAAAATATTCAAAATGCCTTCATCTCAAACATGCATTTGTTAAGAGCTGCGTGCTTCTAAGATTTTCTGCAAGAAGCTAAGCTGTCTCACGCTTTGTCATCACAGTCCTCGTGAAGGTGGCTGTCTGATATACCCATCACAAAGAAAGGTTATAGTATTCATGTAGAGTATTTTCTAACTATAAATCTGCCACTGACTTCATATTTTTGCTTCACAAGACTGTAAAACTAAACCAATAAAATAATTGATTTTATAAGGTCTTATTGAAGGTTTTCCCTTACTGACTGAAGTTCAGTTCTTGAGAATTGTTTTAAGGACTGTTATCAGCCTCCTGGCTGTAAAAAGACAACACAGCTCTATCAGTCATTACTTTACAGCCTTTTAATCGCAACTGTTTTGAAGAAAGTTCGGTTCGCCATGTAAAGCTACTGGTATTATGTCTTTTTATGACTAGAAACTTGCTTTTGCATGCCTCGTGAGTATAAAACTCTGAGATTTACAAGAAGTGGCAGGTTGCACTGCACTGCATTTTACCACTGCCTGGTGGGGGCAAAGCCTCAGCGGGGGGCGCAGGCAGGAAGGTTCATGCTGCCCGGACCCTGCGTCTCAGGGCAGGAGCTCGTGTGGCAGGAGGTCTCCTGCACGCTGCTCGAGTGGGAGAACTGAGGTGTTGTGCCCATGCGCAGCCATCAACCTCACACAAGTTGCATCAGCTGCTTAGCAGGATTAATGTTGTAGTCCTTATGGTCTGCCAGGTAAACGATATGTGGCCTGTGTGGTGTATCACAAGAAACACGTGCCCAATAAACCATAGTGGTTTGTTGCATAATACATACTTTGAAACATGGTTAAGTGTTGGCAACGGGGACTGATAAAAATCCTGATTACCAGGATGTCAGAGTAGTGAAAGCAAAATAATCCAGTTTTCATCACTTTCTTGTTCCATCATAGACCCTTCCAAATATCAGATACTTGACCGAACCTTGTAAATGCTGGAGGAAGAGGCAGCCACGTTTTCTTGTGGTGACAGCACTTTGGGAAGTGACAGTCCTTGATGGTCTGCAGTAAACCAGGGTGTCCTGGTTTCGCTGGGATAGAATCATAGAATCAATTTTCTGTTCAGAAAAGCTGCCAACATGGTGGGAACAAAGTTGACAAGACCTTTGGTTTAACTCGTGGCCAGACATAGTCTGCGGGTTTCCATGGTGATCAAGGCCGTTAGCAGTTTCGAGTTAGCCAGGTGCTAAAGCGAGGAGGAGCGAAAGCCAGGGCAGCTGACCCAGGCTGGCCAACGGCAGCATTCCTTACCATAAATGCCACGTTCACTATAAATTGGAAAGGTTGCTGGGGATGGCGCTCTCTCTGCTGTCAATGGTCGCCATCCCTGGAGGGTCTCACCCATCATTCTGCTCCCAAGGCCTGCTCTCCCCTTCATTGTGACCATTGTGGTTTCGCTGGAGCTGTGGTGCTCGCAGGGTTTGACATCTGGCATTCACTGCTGGGAGTGCGCAGCTCGTGACCACTATATGGGCTGAGTATAACTCTGTGTATTTTATATTAGCATTAGTATCGATATTGGTTTTCTTATTTTATTAAATCTGTTTCCATTTCATCCCATGAGTCTCCTTCCTTTTCCCAAGTCCCTTTCTCAGCTGGGGAGGGGTCACAGCTGGTTATTGTTTAGCCCTGGGTTTGGGCTAAATGAAGACACAGGGGCAGCAAAGAAATCCAGGCCAGCCTCTGAAAAAGATATATGCACAGTATTCCTAATATCAAGCTGTCTGCAGTTACCAAACCATCACAATACCGTGTTGCTTATCTGTGCTGGTTACCTGAGCTGTTAAAAGACCAATGATAACAGAAAACAAGATAAAGACAGATTAGAAAGCATAATAGCTAAACCTGAGAATTTCAGCCTTATTTTACTTTGCTTGTTTTGGGGGGATACTATTTTTAAAATGTCTGTGTATTGAGATCCGTGTAGTCACATATGCTTGCCTCTGTTCAAAGTTTTTAGACATTAAGCACAATGCCGTCAAGATCCTTAGGCAATGTACGTTGCTTTGTGATGCTAGCTCAGCAAACCCTGGTGGTTTATAGCAGATGAACATCTCAGCCTCTGAGGAATTGTTATGGGTTGGTGGATGCAACTCCAGCATTAAACTAGGTGCAGAGGTGGGGCTGAACTCTTCCCTAACGTGCTGTCCCATGGGCCATGTCCCTTCTGGGAAACACAGTACCACTCTCCTCTGAGAAAAGGGATTTTACTCGTGGAGAAGTAATACTAGGCTTACTTCTCCCTTCCTCTGGATCTGTGCTCAAGGAGCAGAGAGCTGGGGAGTCTCTGATAAACTGTGCCACTTTTCTGGAAAACCCCTAATTATTAACAAATAAGAAGGACAGCTCTTTTGAACTATGTGTCTGTTGGTTATATTTGGTTGGAAGGGCAGGTCAATGTGCTAAAACAATTTAAATTTCAATAAAATAATGTTATTTCATGTTTTAAAAGGCTTAGAGTGCCTACAAGGCAATTTTTTGGATGGGATGCTCTTTTACAGACAGCATAGTCTGTGTTTCATAGTTCTTCTATTTGTACCTGCTTGTAAGACATTGTAATACATAAAAATAATAATTGTAGATATTAATGTAGATATCTGAAATATGGATAAACAAACCCACGTTCAAGCACAATGCATTGCACTTAATTGAGGAAGTGCTGATGACATTTTCTGGCCTGTGTTAAGCAAGAGGACTGACTGAAAGTTGCTCTTGATGTAAAGACCCTTGGATTCATGATTCCTGACAAGGGCAGATTTTTTGCACAATATATTTTCTACACATGTTTTGAAGGTCTGCTTCTATAGGCAGATAATTTCAGATTGCTCCTATAGGCAGACCAACACATGTATGGAGGTTTGTAGATCTGATCTGAAATGGCACAGCTGGCGCTACTCCACTGCCTTGAGAAGAGCTGCTTTGGTTTACGTGTAGTGAGATGCTGGCTCTGAGCATCCAGCCTGCTTCACGCTATTGGTCTGAGATGAAAATGTAGATTTTGCTGGCTTACAAGGGTAGGAAGGGTATATCTCCTATAGGGTGTGTCTGATCAGTTATGTTTCATAGATGTTGTGTACTGTTTTTGAAAAGAGAGATAAATGGTTTACTAGTAACAAATCTGTCTCACCCCATCTAATCACCTGGAGTAAAGGCTGTTTGAAACAAATTTGCTCGTTCCTGTGTGGCAAAGTATCAACATCAAACCTTAACCTTTCCTGAGACTACAGCAGTCTTGTAATCACTTGTTCGTGTTGCTTCTCTTACTGATTGTGGCCAAATATTAGTAAATAAATATCTTTCTGTCCATAAGCTGATTTATACGTAAATGAGTCAGATTTTGCACGGCCTCCTTCCCTGCCCTTTTGCCCTTAAATTGAATAATATACCACTCTGAAAATAGACCCACTGACTTCATGCCACCGTTACGGATGTGTCAGGTCAGAACTGGATGCCTAGATAATTCACATGCTGCTATACAAAAGGCAGGGCATTACCTGTAGGTTTATTTTGTCTAAGCTGGAATTAACACAAATGAGCTGACTTTGTTTTAGGTGATAGAAAAATAATGCAAGAATGAGAATAAAAAAAACAAAGCACCGTTTTTCCCGTTTGTTTTCACGGATGTAGGGATGACCTAGAATGTTTAGTACAATGGATATTCACATTTTGGGGGGATATAAATTCTGGACTTTGGCCTTTCTGCTGTTGTCTGGGGCTGACTGGTGACATGGGTGATGGACCTGTCACAGTGCTGTCAGAGTGGCTGCCTAAAATGGGCTGTGGAGCATGTCCTGTAAGCTGCTAGCTGTACTCTGGCTGCTGCTTGGTGAGTTTCACGGGGGGCTTTACTCCTTCCACTGCTGCGAAGGAAATACAAAGGCTCTCAAGTACCTTTTCTCCGGCCGCCTGCCTTCCTCAGTGCTGGGCTCTCAGAGTAGCTCTGAGGGAGTCCAGAGCTCCAGCTGTACGAGATAACCTTCTGGAGAGCTTCCCAGCTCAGCCCTGAGAGCAATGGCTTGAAACCGAGCTTGTTGTCTCCTTTCCACCCCATTTATTCCTTCCAGACAGGCTGAAAGAAGGGCAAAGTCAGCAGAACATGATGCTGAGTAGGCAGTTTTGGAGGTAAAGAATTCCTGTCTAACTGCATGTTGACAAGTATCAGATAAAAGTAATTGTCTGTGACTTGACAATGAACCCTACATAATGCAGGGAAGGAGGACTTCTGGCATGGGGAATGCTGTGCACTCACCTGACATCATCTTGGAAAGTGTTCAGGAATGGGATAACAATAGGGCATTATTCCTTTAGGGAAAAGAAAAAGGAAAATGGTGAACCCTGCAAGAAGCCATCAGGGTAGAAACCTAACAAGAGCTATCTGAACACAGTGGCTGGGGTAGCAAAATGTTTCATTTCTCCTTTTGTTACAGCTGACAGAATTACAGGGAAGAGTAGGGTTGATGTATGGATGCAACCAATGAGCTATGCCTCTTTGAAAAACTGGGCTAGCATGTCCAGACTTTGAGAAGCTCTGTCTTGCTCACGCTCTCTTTCCCTCTCACACACCCAGCACTGACTGTCAGAAATTCCTATTCACTGTTCAGCCTCCCTGGCTTCTCTTTTTTTCTTGTACAATTACTGGTTTTACTTCTAGTGAGCTGTAACTACTAGGTCAGAGCACAACCTGTTAGTTGTATGTGTGGTAGAGATGCTGAACAGGGATAAACCAGGAGAACGTTTCAGTTCCAGTAAGTTCCACATACCTAATCTGCGTATGTCCATGCAACACATACTGCATGTGCAACTTCCACAGTACTGCAGAAATGTTTCACTATCCTCATATTATGTTTGACATGCATCGCTGCTTCTGGCATCATCTCATGATATTGTGACTTGGAAAAAGAGTGTGCATAGGACACGACTGTTCACTGGGTGCTCAGAGAGAACACTACAAAATTGGGTTAAACTGGCTCTGAAGGATGAACAGTGGAAAACTGGCAGTTAATTTTTGGTGACTGGCATAGCACACACCTCCACAGAACCTATGCATGCATGTTTCCCAAGTGATTCAATAGGCAAAAGCCGAGGTTACATACAAAGCACAGAGCAGACTTTCCACATACAATTCATTTAATTCCATTAACTGATTTCATGGTTGATTTGTCAGAGGGAATTCTATTTACTAAAATAACCTAGGTAAATATGATTGATTGTTGTTGTCGGCTTCTGCAATTTCATTTTTTAATGTTGTCATCTCAGGTATGCATTTCAGATATCAAAAGGAATAGAAGGAATATAGGAAAGAATTGACCATTTGACTATAATTTACATCAGATGTACAGCAAGTAGAAAATTTAAGAACCACATTTGGGACTTAAGAGACTGAAGAAACACTTGTTATACAGAAAAATCCTTCTGTGATGTAAATTCCTGTATGCCAACTGTTATTTAGCATCCTTATTATTATGCGATACATGAATGGCAAGGTGAAGTCATATAAGGAGTGTTTCCTGTTTTTTTACACGCAATTATACAATGTATGTATGCGTTCTGCATGGCCAAAACATTAATTAAATTATATTAAGTAAACTATGTATTTTGGGAGGGAGAATTTAACTTGAGTAAAGCATAACAGCCATTAAGTACATTTTCTGTAATTTAGAAAATGCTCCTATTGTAAAACTCTGTTGCTAGTACCCAAAATGAAGTGTAAATCACATTATGGCAAGTTGGTTGCAAAAGCACTAAACAGTCTATATTCCCCCCAAAAAAGAAGAAAAAGTGTGGGGCGCCTATAGTAAAACAACAGGAACAAATAGCCAAGTTTTGAAATATATCTTAAAGGCTAAAGATTTCAAGCTTCATTCAGTGAAAAGAAGATAGCAAGTGCTTATCATCAGCCCATGTTAATTTTCGGTCTGCATAACTATCCCCCCTTCCAATGGCTCTCTACTCACGTTCCAGTCAGGAGGAAATAAAGGACATGGACAATACGCTCTACAAGGAAACACTGGTATCTTGAATAGCATCAGGAATGATTTTGAAGAGATGGGAGTCTGTAGAGCAATGTCTAAAGCACAGTCCATGTGAGAGGCTTTTGGAAAAGTTACTAAACAAGCACTGAGCTGAAAACTGTGGTGAAACTGGGAGAGTGGGATCTTTGATTCTTACCAGACAAAGGCTAATGTTACATCCATCTTCTTTAAGCAAGGCAAGAAGGAGGACCTGGGAGAAGGAACTGTAGACAAGTGAGGCTCACCTCAGTCCCTGGAAAGACCATGGAGAATATTCTCTTGGAAATCATTTCCAATCATGTATGGACAGAAGGGTAAACCAAGGGCAAATCCTCCTCGACAAACCTGACTGCAGCCTGTGATGAAATCACTGCCTATACTGAAGGGAGGAAAGTGTTGGACAGAGTATATACTGACTTTAGTGAGGATTTTGACATGTTCGAAGCAGGTGAGAAAACCAAACTTCCCTCAGAGGTGGCAGATGGTAGAAAATGCAGCTATAACCACAAACTGGAGGTTCAGGTTGGACATTACAAAAAATGTTTTCACCAGGAGGGTAGTGCAGCACTGGAAGAGGTTACCTGGGGAGGCTGTGGAGTGTCAGTCCTTGGATGTTTCCAGGACTTGACCAAAGTCACAGCTGACATGATCAACCAGTGTTGGTGTCAGTCCTGCTTCCAAAGAGAGGTTGGAGTTGCTGACCTTCACAGGCCTCTCTGGATCAACGTTTCTGTGACTATGTATTTGCCACTGACCTTCAAGCAGCGCTTCAGCAAAGTGAGCAGTGAGCAACTGCAAGCATGATACCTTTATTTCTTCATGTGACACATTGCAGCCACACGTCATGACTCTTGTTCAGACTTAGGCCCTGCTAATGCAATTGTGTCATTTCTGGCTCGACTTCAGTAGAACTTTGTGTGGGTGTAAGAACTGCCTAAGATCCCTGCGTTGGACTGAAATGGGAAGCCACATGCCAGGTAAGCCAGGAAAAGAGCTTAAGGCACCCTCTTCCCTCTAACAATTTATTAGCTGCAATGTCAAAGAGAAAGTGGGCTTCATCAAGTCATTTGCATCACTGAGTCAGTGCCATGTCCCATGGTGCAGGTTTGCAGGAAAGCGTAAGGCTGGGTGGAGCGTTGATCCCTGCCCGGCTCCTTCCACTCCCCTCCCTGGCCATGGTGCCTGCACCAGCATGCAGCACGCCGCACACTCCGCTGTGTACAGCCCTCCACGGCCAAGAGGGATCCAGGAGACTGAATGAAATCAGTGCCCAGATGTGCTTTGTAGGTTGTTTTGGGCAAACATCATTCCCCTTGCTGTGGGAAGGCTATGAAGCGACAATGCAGAGAAAAGGAAACGATTCACCTGTTTTCTGCACACATCTCGGGCAGTATTTGTGCTACGGCAAATACACCATTTAATTTTGCCCTAGAAAGTGCTTATAAAGTTAACAACAAAGAAACACGGTTTTGTGTTTTTACCTTTGAAGAGATACAAATGTCTATTTTAGATTGCCCATATATTGCCTGGATTGCATTGTTTACTGCAACAGTGTCTTATTCTTCACTGACTAACTTTCCTTACAGAGCCTGCCAAGCACAAATTAGGTCAACCTAAGTGGCAGTATGAAATGTAATTAGCCAAAAACTTTCTTAATTAGTGCTGTTATTCAGGGTGGGGAGAGCTTAGCTCACAGTGAATTGGGGTAGGGCAAGTTGGTAGAAGGAGACTCTTCCTAAAGAAAGGTGGATCTAACGCTGGATACCTGCCCAATATATTTTGAAATTTTGATTGCAGTGTTTTATGAAAACAGCGAGGACTGTAATTTGTGCCTGCAGGGTGCTCTGCATTGCACTAATACATTGCAATAAAACAATAAACAACAAACTAATCATTCTTATGGATAACACCTTCTTGCAACTAGAATCAGCGATTCTAGGTCTTCAGGCACTCTGTATCAGTCACAAAAATGCTGATAAGAAACTGTTTCCCTCCTGCCAGAGGTGCCTTGCTGCCTCTGCACCACAGCTCCCTTTGGACTGGCTGACCAGGGACTGGTGTCTTTCACACTGTGTCCTTATCTCTGGGTCCAGTTCAGGAACCCACTTGGCAGCAGATACGAAAGATAGATCAGGACAGCTTCCAGCGGGCAAGTACCCGCAACACCATATTTGATATTATTGGCACCTTAGCTGTCAGACTAGCCTGGGACTAAAGGGGTGAGATACAATTAGCTTGATACCTCTGAAGATAGTCAATTTCTTGACAAACTTGTGGTAGCCCTTACCCAAGCAGTATTTGAGTGAAGAGGGATTTCCTCTTTTTGTCACCAAACAACTTTCACATTCTCTCACCTCTCCCCTCCAGTCAGTATAAAACACTGACCAATTTTGCTTAAATAAAAGAAGAAACACTAGCCCAGCTTTTCATTTCTGCTACTCTGAGCAGAGTAGCAGAAATGAAAAGCTGGGCTAGTGTTTCTTATGAAGCTCGATAAAGCAATGATTTTTGCACTGGCTGTGCATGAACCAACTCATGTCTGAAGGCAGTCTAGCTACATTCATGCAGTATTGCACTTAAGCTAACAAAGCCTGGAGAGAGACATGATAATGTGTGCAAATTAACATTCCCACCAGGTGAAATCATGATAGTGCAGAGCAGAACCTCAGATCTGCATATAAGTAAAGTCCTTCACTAAATTTTAAAATATGGTCTAAGTGTGGTATAGACTTTGTGTTGATCAACCCCACAGAGGTTTTTGTGTACTGTTATGATCATGAGAATTGCATTTTAGCAGGAAAATTCACATCACTTTCAGGACAAAGAACACCTATTTCAGTGCCCTATAATGAAATCTCATCATCTGGACAGTACAGCAAGTCTCAGAGTTTGCCATGGTTCTTATCTAGGTCTGATTTACTCAGAAAAAGTGTTATAATATCCTCGAAATTGGACTGCATTCAAGATCACATTCTTTCAAAAGCTGAGAAGATGGCTACGGTGTGCAAGAGCAAAGCAAACCTGATTATAAAATGGTTACATCAATGAAGCAGTAAAAATGTTATTTAAGCTCATTACCCAGATAATAACTTATTTAGACTTATTTTAGTTTTGTATAAGGTCTGTAGCCATGGCCACTAGAAGCTTGTCACAAAACGTAAAGGTGTGTGCACATTTTTAAACTAGCATCATTTGAATTTATCAGACTTCTGTGCATCCAGTTACAGAATCACAGAATCACAGAATCACAGAATCACAGAATGTTAGGGATTGGAAGGGACCTCGAAAGATCATCTAGTCCAATCCCCCTGCCGGGGCAGGATTACCTAGACCATATCACACAGGAACGTGTCCAGGCGGGTTTTGAATGTCTCCAGAGAAGGAGACTCCACAACCTCTCTGGGCAGCCTGTTCCAGTGTTCAGTCACCCTCACCGTAAAGAAGTTTTTCCTCAAATTTAAGTGGAACCTCCTGTGTTCCAGCTTGCACCCGTTGCCCCTTGTCCTGTCAAGGGATGTCACTGAGAAGAGCCTGGCTCCATCCTCTTGACACTTGCCCTTTACATATTTATAAACATTAATGAGGTCACCCCTCAGTCTCCTCTTCTCTAAGCTAAAGAGACCCAGCTCCCTCAGCCTCTCCTCATAAGGGAGACGTTCCACTCCCTTAATCATCTTCGTGGCTCTGCGCTGGACTCTCTCTAGCAGTTCCCTGTCCTTCTTGAACTGAGGGGCCCAGAACTGGACACAATACTCCAGATGCGGCCTCACCAGGGCAGAGTAGAGGGGGAGGAGAACCTCTCTCGACCTGCTGACCACACCCCTTCTAATACACCCCAGGATGCCATTGGCCTTCTTGGACACAAGGGCACACTGCTGGCTCATGGTCATCCTGTTGTCCACTAGGACCCCCAGGTCCCTTTCCCCTACGCTGGTCTCCAACAGCTCTGTCCCCAACTTGTACTGGTACATGGGGTTGTTCTTGCTCAGATGCAGGACTCTACACTTGCCCTTGTTATATTTCATTAAATTTCTCCCTGCCCAACTCTCCAGCCTGTCCAGGTCTCTCTGAATGGCTGCGCAGCCTTCCGGTGTGTCAGCCACTCCTCCCAGTTTTGTGTCATCAGCGAACTTGCTGACAGCGCACTCTAATCCCTCATCCAAGTCATTAATGAATATATTGAATAGAACTGGTCCCAGAACCGACCCTTGCGGAACTCCGCTAGACACAGACCTCCAACTGGACTCTGTTCCACTGACCACTACTCTCTGGCTTCTTTCCTTCAGCCAGTTCACAATCCACCTCACTACCCGATCATCCAGACCACACGTCCCCAGTTTCCCCAGTTTAGCTGCAAATGAAGTTAGCAAGAATGAATGTGTGCAACTTAGAATTAAATATCTAAGTGCATGTTTAAATACACAGATTAAAAAGGCCTTATCTTCAGATGAAGAAACATACTTCTGAAAGAAATTATATGGAATGGGCCCCTCAAAATTTCTCCCAGATCCCTGTTCAGATGGGATTAGCTTGAGTGCAATGAATGAACGCTGAAAGTCCAGTTACCTCCTGGACTTTCATCATTCATTCATAGGTGAAAAGGGTACATCAGAAAAGGAATGGGATCCTACCGTGTGGTCTGGGCTGAAGCATCGTTGTGCCCTGGTAATAAGTTCAGTTCTGTTAATGGAAATTGTAAGTCTTTCAGTGACTTGAACAGTGATTAAAAACAGATATTAGAAAGAAACAGTGAAATTGCATTCTGAGAACTTAAAATGAAAAATATAATTAAAGACCTAGTTAAGAGATGCTTACCAAAAAGCCAATGTTAATAACTCACTTTCAGTGACCTCATTATAACCTACTTTCAAATAGTCTTGCAACCTGTAAAAAAATGTTGTTTAATTCTGCAAGATCTAGTGGATATCCTGGGGTGTATTAGAAGGGGTGTGGTTAGCAGGTCAAGAGAGGTTCTCCTCCCCCTCTACTCTGCCCTGGTGAGGCCGCATCTGGAGTATTGTGTCCAGTTCTGGGCCCCTCAGTTCAAGAAGGACAGGGAACTGCTAGAGAGAGTCCAGCGCAGAGCCACGAAGATGATTAAGGGGGTGGAACATCTCCCTTATGAGGAGAGGCTGAGGGAGCTGGGTCTCTTTAGCTTGGAGAAGAGGAGACTGAGGGGTGACCTCATTAATGTTTATAAATATGTAAAGGGCAAGTGTCATGAGGATGGAGCCAGGCTCTTCTCAGTGACATCCCTTGACAGGACAAGGGGCAATGGGTGCAAGCTGGAACACAGGAGGTTCCACATAAATATGAGGAAAACTTCTTTACGGTGAGGGTAACCGAACACTGGAACAGGCTGCCCAGAGAGGTTGTGGAGTCTCCTTCTCTGGAGACATTCAAAACCCGCCTGGACGCGTTCCTGTGTGATATGATCTAGGTAATCCTGCTCTGGCAGGGGGATTGGACTAGATGATCTTTCGAGGTCCCTTCCAATCCCTAACATTCTGTGATTCTGTGATTCTGTGATTCTGTGATATTGTTTTTTCAAGTTAGTGAAAAATATTTTAAGGAAAATACTACATATTTGGACAAAAGTAGGCTGTTTGTGAATATTTACATTAAAAATGCATCCTTACTTATTATTTTGAAGTTTTTTCATTTTATTGTTTAGGCATAAATGCATCAAAATAGACCTAAATTAATATTCCTCCTGTAGTTTTATTCCTGGCTTTTTTAAGTTATGTAGACGTGGCACTTAGGGACATGGTTTAGTGGTGAACTTGGCAGTGTTAGATTAACAGTTGGGCTTGATGATCTTAAAGGTCTTTTCCAACCTAAATGATTCTGTGGTTCTATGTTTGCCTTTACAGAAATGCTTAAATGCCTACTAGAACAGACCTGTCATCTAACTCCAAGCATGAGTGGATGTTTCACAGAGAACCAAACCCATTTCTACTTCCATGATTGCCTGTGATGCAGTTTTGTGCTCACAGTATATACGTTTTCCCCTCTATGTAAATCTACCTGTCATTTATATCGAGTCTCTGATAATCCTGTTAAAACAATATATATCATACACTTAGAAACAAAGAGCTTTTGTGCTTATGTTGACAGCCTTTCTATATGAGTGCAAAAATCAATCCTTCCTCAAACTGAGGATTAGCCAGCTACACAATAATGATCAGTTTTGTAAGATGTGAAATATGTGTCAAATCTAGTAACCAAAGTCTGCTTAAGTAAAAGAATGTGTTCAAAAAGATCAGTGGATTATTGCAGGCTCACACAGTCTGATGCCACTTTTCATGCTTCTTGGATGGCTTTTAGCATGTCTGAGCTGTTGCCAGTCAACATGTGCTCTTTAAGCATGGAAATAATGCAGGAATTTAGGAGAGCAGTGCTGATGGTGTGAATGAGATGGCTATTTGGTGAGCTGGTGACATAAAAGGCTTTTCTTTTTCATCAGAAGGATTTTCTACGAAGTCTGGAAGAGATCCTGCACTTCTGTTCGTACACACCCAGTTAATACATGTTGTCCTCATATAGCTATTGACTGTAGCGGGCTTAACCACCACACGATGATTTACTCTCACAGATTCTTGCCAGTTGCTGTACACACTGCTCTTCAGACTTGCATTAACAGCCACTGCCAGAGGGATACAGCTGCTTACCAGGGCCGGCAGCTCACAGCAGCACAGGTAGTACTGGTGAGGGTGCACGCGCTCAGCCAGGAAAAAAAAAAGGGTTTGATGTGTTAGGCTAACAAACACATGGGTCAAATGGTCTCTCATGACTACAAAATCGATTAAATTTACTATTTTTACCAGAGACCAGTGGAATTACAGTGCTTCTGCCTTACAATGTGTGGACTGTGCTATTTGCACTACATCTTCAATAGCCTGATTTTATACACTCGGAAAAGTGGATCAATAAGCTTCTAAATGATGGTGAGTATCTACTTGGTGTGATAGCATCACCCGGGGCACACTCAGATGCTGAGATAATGATGGTTTTGACAACAGGCTTTAAAGGTTTGAGTTAAAATGGTACAGTCTGCCCTTGATAATTCATCTGCCCAACTAATTTTGGGAACACTGTGTGGAAATGTTGTGACCATTCAAATATTATTGTCATTAAACTTGAATTCTTCTTTGAAACAGGTTTCTGAGGACTATTGGTTCACACTTTGCAGGAGCTAATACTTCCTTAGCAGTGAAGCAATTCTCAGCTTTCTCATTGCCAATGCACATCTTTACCTACAACTTTGATTTAATGGGAAGTCTGCCTTCCTTAAATTTTTCATGAAGCATCCAAAATAGCTCCTCAGCTATAATTTTCCCTCTTACTCTGGAATTGCAAGTCAAACACCTTAAAATGCTAATGCTTTCAAAGCCTCTTGGGCTGATTCAAGAAAAATTCAGGGAAGTTTATCATAAACTACAATACTCAATACTTCTGTTAATGCTGCAAGCCAGTTTTGCAGTTCAAGGGACAACTCTGTCAGACCACATCTGGTATCACATACTAATGTTCTATTGGTCATAAACAACATATTGTCTGATTAAGTGCTAAGGCAATTGCTCCTTAGCATATGTGACTGCACAGCTGTTGCCAAGAAGGTTCAAACTTGTCCATACCATTGCAGTAAATTCCGACTATTCATAGCGTTTCTGTGAAACTGCACAGGGCAGATATCTAACTTGTAAAAATTTCAGTGCATGAGACAAACCCCTGTCATCTCGTGTACGGTAACATTCACGGACAAAATGTGCCTGAGACAGGTGCAGTCATGCAGAGCCAGATTTGGATCTGTTTTCCTAGTCACCTTTTGCACTCTTTCCATATTCTATGTACTATTGTAGGTAGCTGACATGCAGGTGTGTTGTTACTAATTTCTGTTTAAACTTCAGGGTCTCAATGTGTTGCAGAGAACCTGCAGAATGGTTGCAGAAGGCCTTTGCAGTTAATCTAAATTTAAAAACACTGCTGTTGCGACTTCAGTTTCAGCTACTGTCTTGCAAACCACTATTGCATCAGCTGATGGTGGGACTATTTTGCTTTCTTTTGCTCACGAGCAATTTGTCAAACATTAAATTTATTTAAATATTGCTTAAAAATTATTTTAAATATTGCTTTCCACATCATAATTTATTAAGATTGGAAGAGAAAAATGGCCACTTCTGCCAATACAAGAATGGACAGGTTGTAAGATAGTCTACTCTGATACTATCAACCGACTTCCTGCAAATCATTGAGTGATTGTCAGCTTTCACGCTTTCTAAAAGCTGCTTTGAAATTTCAGTTTCTGAAAATGTGTTTGTCTTAGGTTGCCACAAAATTTTGCAATATTGACTTCAATATCAAGTTTTTAAATTTTTCCGTCTGGCTCTTGTACACGACTGAGGCTGTGGGCACATTTGTTTCCTTGTGAATACTGCTGTGGGACACTTGAATCTCCAACAGATACTGTTGCACAGGCTTTCAGTTGTGCAGTGAATGTACAGAATATATTCAGAATACAGAATACAACCTCTACAAACACGCAGTCAAGTTTACACAGTTTAAAACAATGAAGCATTCACAGCCATTCTCCTTTTCATCTCCCTGCTCCAAAATCCAGTAAGAGGAAACAGTACCATTAGTTTCTAATGACAGACACACTAATCATATTGGCCAGCTAACTACTGATTAGGTAGGAAGCAGAACCCTGTTAGACCCATCGAGGTGATCACCTGTTGTCACATCCCAGGCAAATGCTGCTCAATCTAAGTGCTCTGTTATCACCACCTTTAGTTCTCAGCTTCTTTGTAAACCAGTTACTTTGAGCACTGAGGAGGACAAGAAATTGTTAACTATGATGAAATGTTTTGAAATGGCTGAGGCAAACAAATGAGGACAGTCAGTACCTTGCTGCTGGGGAAGGGGAGATTCCTCTCTTCCAGTGAGCATCTTCAGGCACTGTTGAAGGGGCCATCACTTCCTCTGAACTGCAACTGCGGTACCATCGTCCTTGGTGAAGAAGCAGCCCCAGGTTTCGGTGAGCCATGTGTGCACCAGGCAGCATGCACTCTTCTCACAGTCACAGAAGAAGCTTTGCTGCAGCTGGAAGGACAAATAAATAGGGCAAAAGATGATAGTCAGTCACCTACTCCTGGCATGGCGTCCCATGAGCTCAGCGCTCAGTTCCTGCTGCGTTTCCATGGGTGATGGGAAGCAGGCTCCCTGCCACAGCAAGCGACGGCCAAGCTGGCTGCTCAGTGAGGTGGCTGCTTCAGTGCAATCCCTGCAGGTGCAGTGAGGTGTGTTCACTCCTAGGGAGCCAGGATCAGAGAAGAGGTGGGGACCAGGGGCAAACGCGTTATCATTCCCAGATGCAAGCTGGTCTGTAATTCCAAATGGAAAGCATTCACTCCCCACCTGAAAGCTGTGAACCTTGCACTTTTTTTTTTACACCTCTTTTTTTTGTTGTTTTTTTTTTTTTTTGTGAAATAACTACATTTTTCTGTAGACATTTTTCTGTTAAAAGTTTTGATTTGTTGAAACATAGTTTTCCATCAGAAGTACTAAATGCTGGATACTTCCTTACTAATCTTTGTTAAAACTGCATAAACCAAAATAAAACATTCCTCATGACATTAGTAGGCTAATGCAATATATTATAAAGGTCGTATTTATAAAAAGTTGTTCTATACTGCATAGTCTCAGGGTTGGAAAATAGCCCAAGCCAACTCCTGCTACAGTAATCTTTCCTTAGCCTTTGTGCTCCCTGACTTCTGCAGTATGCTGATTGTCAATAAATAGTCACGTTCCCTCAAGTACTGTGCCCAGTGGCACTGTACATGTTGGAAAAGTATCTAATGTACAAGTCATGCTCTTTGAATTTTGTTGATACCATAGAAAAAACACTATTTAAGTCCTTTAGCAGGCAAAACTCTAGCTGAAGTGACCATTTTTTTTCCTGGACATCATCCACATAATCAAACAATTACTTGGCAGACTCCTAATGAAGGGAGAATCAGAAACTATCTTGCTCAGGAGGCACGTACAAAGCATAAGGTGAGATTAAAGCAATATCTTGTGAAAAGTCTTTGACTCCCTCTTGAACTAAAAATCATACTAATTGCAGAGGAGGCAGAGCAAAGAAGTAAAATAATAGCTATTACCCTAATTATGTGAAGCCTCTATTTTGTGTTAGGATGAAGTTTTAGGTGTGCTTACTATCTGTTTGATTTCATTAATTAGACTTCATAAATTGTAGGCCAATAAAGAATGCAGATGGGCATGATTTCAGGCTAAATATGAGAATTTTATTACTGGCTATCAAAGACCTTCTCCTAAAATGCTAATTTTTTAGACATAGTCCTTTGATCACTACAGATAGTGAACGTTAATCAAATAAAAGCCTGACATAGTTCTTGTTATTCTAAATTGGAAGTGAAAAGTAATCTGCCAAATTTTAATTGTTCATTTGGGCTATAGTGCTATCACTTTGCAAATCTCAAAGCCTGATATTAGAAAATATCCTTCTTAAGAAGAATATTATATTTCTGGAGACATGGCTGAATATCACTGGCTTGAGAGCACAAGTATTCCTCACTTCTGAGAGCTAAATTAATACTCCCACTGAGTACTGCAGCAAGTAGCAGTGCTGGATGTATTGTGGGCTTGCATAAGGATACAGTATTTCTAAGTTAGCTGGAAGGTGGGATGACGTGGCCTGGCAGACTCCTCTGAAAAGCCCATGGCAAGGCTGTGGCATGGTTCCCCCAGCTTTCACAGTGCTGTCTATGTTGCAGAAGTGAGGCCACCACAACAATCCATCCCACTAAGCTGTGGCCCCTATGGAACTTGCGAACGCCTCCTTTTGACACTCAAATCATGTAGCCAGCCAAATTATGGTTTGCCTGAAAAAAAAATAGTTAGGAGGGAAAGGAAACACCTTTGTTGTCTTCTGCCTAACAATCCTCTGATGGACGAGCCATAACTTAACACCAAAGTATTAAGAAGTCTTCTTGATTAGGTAGTGGGAGAAAAAAATATACCCTGGAGGAAAAACATCGCAAAAGAGAAAAACATCGCAAAAGAGAAAAACACCTTTTTTTTTTTTTTCCCCTTTTCTTAAAGCCACGTAATGCATGTTTACTTTGCTCAGGTGTTTATTCTACTATAACATAAACTCTACACTAAAGCTGAAACCATTATGAGGTAATGTTTGTACAATATTTTTTAACATAGACTTTCAGGTATGAATCAAGATACTCTGAGGGGCAAAATGCTCATTCATTTCATAAATCTTAGGATTATTTTAAGCAACTTTCTGTATAAAATTCTGATAAAAGACTTTTGTGAGCATTTTTTATGTGGATTTCTCCTGTCCCTTTTACTCAGTTATAAGCTTCTAACCTCCTTTAGATAGTTTAAGAAGGAGTAGAAAACTGAAAATACATAAACATGTACAGTTCTGACTCTACATCCATAAATCAGCACTTCCCCATGTAACAAAGGGAAATTTCTCAAAAGTGGCCTAGACAGGGGCTGACTGTGGAGAAGGTACCACCACCACCTTCAGGGATCAGCATGAAGTTCCTTCAGAAAGGGGCCAAGAGCCACTTCAACAGCTCTGGAGGAGAGGTCCTCTCTGTAAGCAGGTCTGGGTGAGGGTGACAGGCAGACACATGGTTCTTTATTCCGTAAGGTACTGAGAGTGGCTTTTCCCGCCCTTTTACCTGACACCCAAGCATGCATGTGCCTCACAAATCAAGAATCGCTGTCCCCAGGCAAGTTTCCGCCGTGGGCAGGGAGCAGTGGGGTGGGAGCAGCGCCTTGCCAAGGCACCCATGCCGGAGCCCGGGCTGCCTGGGAAGGAGGTTGCAGCCAGTGCCGTGAGGATGGGCCCCGAAATGGGAGAGGCAGGGAAATTCCAGAGGGGAAAAGTTATGCGAGAAGATGTGGGGACACCTCAGGGCATCTGTGGAAAAGACTTGGGCATGGCCTTCCCAGAGGCTATTATTACTATTTATCAGTTCAAGGTCAAAGAGCAAAGGCTCTGCTGTGCCTCTCCTTTCACCCCAATGGTAAAGAGCCACCATAAGCCAAATTAATCTTTAACATAGAATATTTCATCATGTTTTTCCTGGGAACTCCATATCACAATGATGGTGGTGGCTGGGTCTCCCCTAAGCAAGTGCAAAGAGGGAGGCATAAGTCTTTCTTTATCAACCTTAGAGATATTGCCAAAATAGCCTTCTGACACAGTGCCTGGCACGCGATGTGCTATTGGAAATGCTCCACTGTCCTGGAGTCCTCCCCTGTGTTTGCAAGAGTTCACATCTTGCCAGATAAGCACAGGAGGAACTGGTATTTAAATATTTTATTTCAAATGGAAGTATAAAGCCTTTGTGAAGCCTTTAGTTACAAGGCAAAAATTGCAGGGGTATCATCAGAAGTGGGCTCTGAATATTTTTTCGCAAAGTGGACGGCATGAAGCTCCCCTCCTCAGAGCTCCCCCAAGGTGCTGCTTCTCTGGTAACCGTGTCAGGATTCATCTCAGCCAGAGACTTTGCAGGGTACGACCTAGAGAGGAAATTTTAATTTCTTCAAATACACTGGCAAATTTTATAGTCAGAGTAGGGAGGTTGCTCAAAGTAAGGTTGGGAAAATCCTACTTTTGTGTGCAAAATATTATTCTGCCATACAGACATATGCATATACACATCTCCAACCGTGGAGCAGATCATAACTCCACTGAGCCAGGACAGCATGTGGACCATGGTCTATCACCATTCTACCATCATATTAAGCATTAATTTCTCCATTTAACTGCACTGGCAGCAATGGAAGTGAATGTAGTTTCTTGAAAGGCTGCCCACTTGGCATCCATACTGTCCTTGAAATGTCTTTCATCAGCAGACATGGGGTGGTGGGGCTGATGCATACAGCAGAGAAGGATACCTTTACTGCGTTTGGACCTGTGCCCTAGAAAGCACTTGTGTACCAGCGGGCAAGTGCCAGAGCTGTCCCTTGAGGCACACTAGAAAGAAAGTGGTCTGGGGAGAGGAGAATCCAGGTTTAAGTCAATGCACATGTGTGCAATGGTGATCTGGTGAGAATACAGCTGAAAATGGGATTACATTGTTTTCCCATTGGCAGGGTACATGTATGTCTATGTGGTCAAATGATGATATAGTTCTATGAAAGCCATGCATAAATATCTATGTTAATAAAGATGTAATCTGCATTAGAATGGGAAAACATGTAATAGATCAGATGATGATAGTTTTCAAATAAATCTTATTCTGATTTCATGCACTGCAGCTTTCCCTTGTTGCACTGTATTTTATTTAGGTAGTGTTTAAGAGCTCCCATGACAGACCAGGCATCTCTTTTACACAAACACAGACTTACGAGATTCCCTGCCTGGGCTCTGGGCCATTTTTTCTCCTCCATATTTTCTACTCAGTCCCCAGGAAGTATACACATGCAGAAGACACTATTTGGTCTGTAACAATGACAGCATTGCTGAGCGGTAGGATGAAAATTCATGAAAATTTAGGTCTGAGAAAATGCTGGAATGTATATGGTCATTGTCCACAATTAACTTAGAGGTTTGAAGGCAGATTGCATAAATGATGGTAAAAGTAGTGCATAGTAGCAGCAATCATGTAACCTGTGGTAGAAAGTAAATCATGGCATCAAAAGAACCAGAAACCAGCACGTAGTTCCTCAGTTCACCATGGACACAGTAACAGTCCCCTAAACTTGGCTGAAATGTTGTAGTTCAAACCTATTATGAAGACATAAAATCTTCATTGGAAGCAAATTCCTGCTTCCTCTTTCTTTCTAGAGAGAAAAATAGCACAGCAAAAGTCCATTTCTCCTTTAACCATAGTCCATAAATGCTTTTAATTACATCACCTTTCACAGTATGATATTAACTACAGTTACTTAAAAGGCAATACATGGCTCAGGTATCAAAGAAAACATTTTCTCCTGGCAAGTGTCACCAATAAAAACGTACATGATAGAGCTACAGATTTATGGTGGATAAATATTAATGTTACTTTTGCTAGACATTATAAACCTCTTGAGATGGTTAAAGAAAGAATTTTAAAAAGAAAGTCTTTGGCAAAGGAGATTTCCAATACAGAGAAAAATCTTTTTTCCACTAGATCTCTTTAAAAAATTATGAACAGTGGAGACTGTGTGATAAAAGCCATTTTTCCCTGTTACTGTTTACGGATAATGTCCCACACACATGACTGGCGCTGAGCAGAAAAAAATTTAAATATACCTGAACTGTCTTGGTTAAAGTACATGCCTTTCTCTTCCTTGTAGATCAAGTTCAAACTGAGTACAATCAGGTTATCTGTGAGAAATTAACTGTAAGTACCATCTGTATATGCCCATTTGGAGGAAGTAAAATACTGAACTTGTTTTTCTTGCATATTTGTGACAGTAAGACCACTCTAAGTTTAATTACTGATAAAGAACAGTATCATAGGATTGGTTCCTTCCAGTTGCAACCATCTCAAAATTAAAATAACAAATTATGAAAAATATCAAAATTATCTCTGCCAAGTAATTTCCAGTAAGAATATTTTTGAGAAGATTTCACTTTTGCAATAGCTCTTTTCTGAACGGAAAACAGTTTTTTTGTGTTACAGCGCTTATAAAATGGGCAAAATTTTAATTTACTTGTTCATTTAGAAATGGTCTTGGAAGCAACTTTCAACCAGCTGTATTTCTGTGGATTATTCCCTCAGTGCTGTTCATGACATACGGTATTGCTAAATGTCACAAATCATCCTGAGACACCACGTATTGTACAGTGCAGATTATTTATTTTCTCAAGTTCAGGTTTTTCTTTCTTAGCTTTAGAGTTTGGAAACAATCCCAAAGGTAATAGGGATGTTTGTGAACCTTCTCTTAAATATGCTTCTTGGCTGGCTCCCTTTCCTGTTTTCTTGGCCTCTCCAGGGACGCTTAATCAGTGCAACTTGTGTACTTCTGGTGCAGTTGTGTACAGGCCTTCTCAACTTCTTACATTTCAGCCAAAAAAACATTTGAAAAGGCTGTTTTGAAAACTAGGCTTTTTCTTTAATTCACAAAGTCTAGCTACTTTACACTGCTGGGTGGTGAAACTACAGGTGACTACCTCCAACTCTTCCACATCTGCAAAGTGAGGTGCTGTAAATAAAATGTAGTAGGTTGCCTTGTTTTGCTGCTAACCAGGTCAGCCTCCCCCCAGAACAACATTCCAGAAAGCAAATAACCATAACAAGTGGTTGCTGCACATTAAGTTTCTCTATCATTACACAAAGAACTTCATAATACCCAATTATAAAAAACTGGACTGGTTATGCAGGGGTTTCACAACTGCAGGTGAGATAACTTGAGGTATCTCGGTTTGTCTGCACTTGCATGCTCCTTTTAGTTAGTTACATTTTCGTATGACTTTAGTGCAAAAAGGTTTGTTCTTTTGTAGATCCCTTCATTTACTAAATCAAAATCAGCCCAAAAGACATTTATGAAGGCAAGAACAAGATTTGGATTAATTTATTTATTTATAGTCAAGAGGGAGAATGAATGCTGAGTTCCAGCAATTGCTGATTACATGAATGTGAACCTAGCAAAATGAATGCTTGTCTCTCAATTTGAAAATTCACCTCTCTTGAACCTCATAGGCCTTAAACTCATTTGTCATTAATCTTATTTTATATATTAACAAGTATTATAAAAGAAGAACCGTCATTCTTCCTGTTTCTGGAGATGTTTGTATCTCAAGGCCTCCTCTCTGTTGCTTTCATACCTGAAATCAGCACCCCTCGCCTGTATGTCAGACGACATCCTCCCACACGTCCTGCCTTTCGCACCCCTCTCCCCCACTGATATCATGCAACACCAATGTTGAGAAGAATCAGCTGTGCTGTGAATGAAGCAGAAAGCCTCTTGAAAAAGTAGTATATGGTCAGGTAGTGAAAGTGTTATCACAGGAGGTATGCCAAAGGGGATGAATTAAAGACATTTAGGCTTTTTGCTAACTTATTAGGCATCTCCTAAGCAAAGTTTTGGAGCTTTGATCTTCCAGCCTTAATGGCCTTTTACCATTGTTTAATCTCATTATATTAATGTGATAGCAAACCTCACCGAAGCCAACCAAAGCCCACACACACTGTCTATCATAAAGCGAAAGCAAGGTTATAATTATGCATTTATTCCTGTCTGTGGCCAGATGTCACAAGTGCAGTTGTCACATCCTCCTAATATCCCGGACTCTCCAGTGCAGGAGTCCTGCCCATGCTGTCACTGTGAATGCGATGTTCACAATTCTGGATATGTAGAGGTATTACAGAATGACAAACAATATAAAATGAAAGTCTCAGTACAATACTGCCAGAAGAGCATTCTTCATCAGCCTCTGTCCTGGTTTCACTGGGGTTTTGTTTCAGTTTGTGGCCAGCCATGGTGATCAGGGACATTAGCAGTTAAATCCAGGGCAGCTGACCCAGGCTGGCCCACAGGTGTATTCTATATCATTGACATCAAGTTCACTATAAAATGGAGGGTTTGGTGGGGAGAGAGGGAAGACTGTTTTTGCTCTCCTGTCTTCTAGTCTTCCTTTTTTTTTTTCTTTTCTTCTTCCCTCATTACCAGTGATTGGTATTCCTGGAACCTGCTGCAACTCTGTAGCTAAGTACACTTTTTGTGTTATCGCTGACACTGATTTCTTTATTTTGCTAAATCTGTTCAATTTTAACCTCTGAGTCTCCCTCTTTTTCCCAATTTCCTTCCTTGGTTGGGGAAGGGACATTGGGTGAGAGAAAAATTGTTATTGTTTAGCCTCAGGTGTGGGTTAAACAAAGCCTCTGAAGTCCCTTTTGGGGAGGAAGGTTGTATTGGTGCCACTAGTTTTGTCTTCCTTCCTCTAGGATCCACCTGAGGCCATTTTATGTTTGCTAACATACACCTTTCTTTTTCTTCCTTGGTCTACACTGCCACGTTATATCAGAATTTAATATATATGATGCCCTCTTCATAGGTGAGATACTGTTTCTTTATTCTGTTGTTATCCCTAAATCTAGTTCAGTGCAGTTCCACATCTGCATTTATTTAACTGGCTACAGGTAAGTTGCTTATAGCCATGGGGCCTCCAGTGCCAGGCATGCAGCCTGTCACTTATCATCCCATACCTGTCCTCCTCTGTGCTGCACCCTCTGTCTCTGCTTCTCAGGGCCTCTGCTGTTGTACCTGGTCTGTATTTCTCTCCATTGTTGTATTAGAGTTGTAAATATCTTATTCTACATAGAATAACTGCTTATTACTGCTACCTATACAAAACTGAGATTATACCATGCAAGATAAACAGAAATAAAACAAATGAGCTGTAGACACCTGGTTAGTTAGAAAAATTGCTGTTACAGCCAAGCTAAGTAAAACAAAGCTGCAGGCAGATGAAAAAGAGAGCAAGCCTGACAAGGCTCAGTCCCAAGGCCATGCAAACTCAATACAAACCTGACAGCCTGTCTCTAGCCGTGGCACAGCCACATTACAGAGCTACATGGTTACCAAAGCCCTAACATTTTCTGCTCACAGGTAGTAAGGCTGTCCACCTCACTGCAGAAAGCAGTCCTTCTTATTCAATAGTTTAGGTCAGAAGGCTGGACATCATCTGGTCCAACCCTTTGCTCAAAGCAGGGCCAACTTCAGTGGCCTTCAAAGGACAACAAGGGCTCTGCTCTTCAGGGCTGTTCTTAACAGTGGCTTTTCTCACTGAGAAAAAAACAAGGTATGATGCTGTCATGGTTTAATCCCAGCTGGCAACTAAGCACCACACATCTGCTCACTTTCCCCCCTGCTTCCCCAGTGGGATGGGGGAGAGAATCGGAAGGGTAAAAGTGAGAAAACTCGTGGGTTGAGATACAAACAGTTTGATGATTAAAAGAATAATAATAGTAGTAATAATAAATTTTAAGAAAAAAAAAAGGTGGGGGGAATACCAAAGAGAGGAAAAATAAAACCCAAGACAGACAAGTGATGCAAGTTAAAACAATTGCTCACCATCAACGGACCCATGCCCAGCCAGTCCCTGAGCAGCAGCCCCCCTGCCAGCCTCCCCCCTGGTTTTATTGCTGACCATGACACCATATGGTATGGAATATCCCTTTGGTCAGTTGGGGTCAGCTGTCCCGGCTGTGTCCCCTCCCAGCCTCTTGTGCACCCCCAGCCTCCTCGCTGGTGGGGTGGTATGAGAAGCAGAAAAGGCCTTGACTCTGTGGCAGCACTGCTCAGCAGTAACAAAAACATCCTTGTATTATCAACACTGTTTCCAGCACGAATCCAAAACAGAGCTCCATACTAGCTACTGTGAAGAAAATTAACTCTATCCCAGCCAAAACCAGCACAGGTGCCATACCTGTAAAGGAAGCCAGAGTTAATGGTCTTTATTTTCTAAATGAAATAAAATAAAACCCTCAAACATCCCAAAGCTGGCTCCATGAATAGCACTCTGAAAAATGGGTTCTACTGAATAGTCGTGATTTTAAAGTAATTGATTTCAACTTTTAAAATCAACTTTCTCTAAGCATCTTCATTGTGCACTACTCTCCTGTAGTCTGAGTACTGCCAGCATCAGATATTATTGGTATAATACTATTTTAATTGAGCAAGATGGAGAAATAAGAGCCTGGGCAAGATATTGCTGACATTTCTTTCTAATTCAACTTCATCCAGCAAGATTGCCAATCAATTAAGAGGCCATTTCCCTGATGACACTATACCTATTCTTGCCACAGAGCAGTTGCTTGCAGACACTGGGGAACACTGGGGTCCCCAGAGGCTGGAGCACGCCTGGCTGGGCAAAGAGTGAAGCCCAGCAGCCTGGGGGGAACCAGGGGGAGGCAAGCAAGGAAGAGGATGGGATACCAACCCTTTGCTCCCTGGGGCCCTTGGTGAGCTGGGGGAAAAACCTGCCAGTGCAAGGTCCTGTACATCCAGGATCACAGAAAGCAGCTGTATTTATGCGCTTGTCTTAGAAGTACGTGTTTTAAAGGAATTTACTCAATATGTCAATCTACCTAGATGAAAAAAATTGGCAGGGGTAGTGGTGTTTTATTTAAACACTCTCCTAGGTTGCATTTCACCAAGATTTATATTCTTAAATAAGTCATAGAAGGGTTATTTGAGTGAACCAGCCACTGGCTAATGGCAGAGCTGAAAAAAAGCAGAGGCCTCCTGTGACCCTGCATATGAAGCTGCCACTAGGCCACTGTGGCCTTCTGGCTGTCCCAAGGAGGGTACTCTGTATTTCAAAAATTGAAGTGAGTTCAATATGGCAAAAGTAAGATAAAGTTCAAAGGCTGTGAGTTGTAGTGGAGGAAATACAGGCTAGAAATTAACTTCCAAGCAGTAACAGCAATTAATCATAGAAGGGTTTCAGGTGCTGTGAGCTCTCTATCTCTCATTTCTAAAAAAAATTCTCTCCTAAAAAATATGTAGCCATTTGGAAAAGAAGTCATTCAGGCAACTTCTGTGACCCATCTTGTTTACAATGTAAAATGAAAACTTTCCTGATATACAGTCTATAAATTGATTTATACATTTCCAAACCCTTTAGTGCCAAAGTGATGTAGGCACTATTTGATCTCAAGTTAGTAATTAATTTGACCTTTTATCGACTTGTGGCAGATTTTCTTACAATATATCCCCATAATTGAAATTACCATGTTCTGGATTACTATTTGCAATATTCCAGGAAGTGAAATGACTCCATTTCTCATTCCTTTTTTTTTTTTTTTTAAGTAAAATATCAGCCCTATCCACTTCTTGTCTCTAATGACCTTCTTAAATTTTCCTATTTCAGACTTCCTGTAAGATAACCAGTAATGACTAAATGTCAGTTATCACTGCTATGAATCTCAACCTAAATCAAGTAAGTGTGTAGACAAAGTCCTGACTGATTTGTGGTAATGCAGAAATTTTTCATAACTCCGAATGAAACATAGTCTTTCTTCTTAATGCAGTTCTTTGTTGTTGTATCCTTAAATGACCTGCAGGTAAATAATGATATGTTTGCCTGTATAAACAAGTTCATGGTAGGTAAGATATTAGCAGTAGACATTTATTTCTCAGCTTTGGTCCTTAGTCAGTTTATTTTCAGTTGTCCACTAGCCTACACTAGGGATCACTGACCAAAATGTTGATAATAGACCAGGCAGCTGGTCCTAATGTTGCATTGTCCTGGCATGTACTGCCTTTAAGGATTTGAGATTTTTGTTGAAAATAATGTTGGTATTCTGATATTTTCCCCCAAAGCCCTATCATTCTGACACATTTTTTCTGAAGCAAATAGCTACACCGATGCATCTTGTAAATATTTTTTTCTCACTTTTGCCTGGATCAGAATACAAGTGAGTAACGTTACTTGTGACTGTACCACTGGACCGTATGGATACGGGCTGAACAAGTGTAGACTGAATTGAAGGGAAGCAAGAGTATGTGATGAGGTTCAAACTAGGAAGACCATAAGTTAGCTTGACTGGGTTGAGACCAAGACAGAAAGGGATCAATTGGTGAATGTTGGTGGAGGGGAATTGTCAGGGTGTAGAAAGATTCAACTGGGCAACATTAGCTCAACTGGTCAGAGCTATGGGCCTCCTCCCTTCCAGGCTTAGCTCCAGATTTGTAAAGATTGTTTTGTTTCATCCCCACCATTTATTCTACATATATTTCTGAAAGCCTTTCCTTTATCATTTGAAGTGGTGACATATCACTCATTTGACTTGCAAAGGAATCAGCCCCTTCCTTATGCCTGCCTTGCAGCGTTCCTCCAAGAACAAGCTCAGCCATATCTGTTGATGATCTATCTGAGAAAACCTTTCCCAGTCCCACCCTTCTGGGTATTGATAGAACAGCAAATTAAAAACTCAAAGCCTCTGGCATAGGGGTGGCTGTTTAAGATACAGCAGAAACTGAAGATACCTCCTCCTATCTTACTTTGATGTTAATCAGATATCAAGACATTGGCAGATCTTCAGCACTCTGTCTAAACCAATGATGTAATTTCTACAGGTAGGCTTGAAGCCCTTGGCAAACTGGCCCTGTTTGTTTCTGCAGTCCTTATAATGAGCTCTGTTATTGTTATTCCTGATTGAAATTCAAGGTCTTCAGAAATTCAGTTAATGTTAGAGCCAAACTCAGAACTCTGGAGCTCTCCGTTCCTGGGTGCCTCATGGGACCCAGGGACATGCATACCTCCTGTGCTTGAGCTGGCATGTCTAAACACCGCAGGCAGCAGCTGAGTGATCAGGTACATTTTCTGAAGGGTCAGTTTGTCCTTGACTACAGCCATAACAATCATCTCTGTAAGAGATTATATGACAAAATGTAAGTGTAGTTGAAATGCCAAGAATGGACATATGATGAGTAGGTCAAGAGTCTCTCATTTTTCCTCGCTTCTCTCACAAAACGCTCATGGATTACACAGTAGTCCCAAAGCCCCTTGAATCCACTCTCTGTGCCAGCTCATGTGTGCACAGGAAGAGCTTCTCACTTCATGCCCTGCCCAATACCACATAACTTTTATCAGGCATATGATTTTATAAATTAACATTTAACAATCAATTCATCACCTCTATTACACAGCACCTTACATGGCTGGAGATACTAAGACAAAGAAAATCACATCTAATTCACATCTGCTTAGAGACCCAGCCTGCTCTTCAGTGGCTCCTTCTATGCAGTTTTTTTTCATATGTGCTGTCATTTAATTTTATACTATGCTCCCTCAAAGCCAAAATAGAAATGGATTTTCCATTTTCTTTATAGTCTTTTCTTCTGAAGAAATAGTAATTTACTTAAATGCAGCTTTGCTGTAACTAGTTAAAAAATTCAACTCACTGATGACATAATAGTTTGCAAAAAATCACACACTGTACACCATACATACTCCAGAAAACTATGATAGTGGCTCTGTAGGGATGTGGCAAGCAATTCAGACTTGCTGGATGAAAGAAACCCAAACAAGACAGCAATTCGTAACCTGTACATCACTTAAATTCAATAGGAAACAAATGCATGGCTTGCCTCCTCGTCCATATCTGGGCATGTAGTGCCATTTAAGATGTCTCAGGGCACATGAGACATCCACATGCAGCTGACAGATATGACACATGAGAAATCTGTTATGAGATATGAATATATGAGAAATCTATAGCTGGGGATGAGGTGGCTACCCTACAGTATTCTCAGGTAGTATAGTACTAGACAACTGTCTAGAAGCAGCTCAGCTGAGATGTCTATGTCTATAACAAAGCATGTTACCAAGTTCTTTTTCTGGTTGATATGTGTCAGCTCGTGGCTTGCATCCCAATGGTCATTATCATATAGATCAATTTGCATAAAGGTTTGCTAAATGTTAAGTCAGGATCAGAATTTCAAAATAAACATTGCTGTTTAGCTGAAGAATTGTTTGGTGGGGGTTTTTTTGTTAATTTGTCTTTTCTCCTCTTCTTTATTCCTAGTAGTATCATTAACTTTTTCTGTGCCTATACAAAACCCAGAAGGTAGCGGGAGAGGTGCTAGCGTTCCTCTCTCCGTGCACAGTCACATGAATTCTCAGTGTGCTCATTGCTCAGAAATGGCAGGCATGGCGGAGGCTTACACACGAGACCAAGATGGAAATAAATGGAAAACCTAACATAGCTATAAATAGGCAGAGCTATTATTTAAGCTTCCACACACAGGAATTAGCTGCCTTAAGGAGGATCTTCGGTATGAAAATTCTCTGAGGAGGATAACTGGAGAGGCCCCAGATAACCTTATTTATGTTTGCAAGTGACAAAAGCCAGTAGTTTTCTGTTTGAAGGGTATTGGAAAGGACCCCAAAAAAGAATCATAACATCCTTTTGAAATCTGATAAACACGAGGAGTTAAGGCAGTTGAGATTATCGAAGATAATATGAGCAACCTCATCTCTACGGGGAGAGAACATTTTTCACAGTAGTAGCTACTGAATCTAACAGTAAGACCCAGTGATGCAAGACATAAGCTAGAAAAATTGCTGTTGGAAATGAGATACAAAATTTTAATTGTGAAGTTGATTAACAACTGGAGGACCTCAGTGAGGGCTGTGATGGGTTGTCCACCACCTGAAATCTTTATATCAAGACTGAAAGTCTCTTTGAAACCATTTTGTTATTTCCTCTTGAGATTACTGGACTTTATACAGAAATCATTGGGAGAAATTCTGTGGTCTGTATTTTGCAGAAGGTGTCAAAATGGTCCCTTTTGACCTTAAAAACCTATGAAAAAAATCAGTCATTTTCCCGCTTTGTAATAAGAAAGCATTCCCTCACAGGTCAGAGGGTATGAATGAAGGAACATGATTAACCTAACCCGAGAAGGAACATATCACTTTACTTACTTACAAAAGGAAATATCAAACTCTTTTGCCATTACTGTCAGTCTGTCACTGGATGGCAGAAGATCAAGAAGATCAAGATTAGCACAAAAGGAGGCTAATCTCTAAAAAGGTAGGTACTCTGACAGAAAACTAGTAGACTGAATAAAGGAAAACATGCTCCTTGGGATTACTGCTGAAGTACAGCTACAGAGGAGCTTCCTGAGGCCTTCAGTCTCCAGGTCGGCACAAAAGGGCAGGCTGGGTCGAGTTTCTGACAGCTATGGCGACACTTCATGAGCACACTGACTAACTGGTAACTTCTAAAATCAAATTATACATATTTGATGTATATTTGACTGATACTTCCAGTCTTTGCCATTTTGAAGACCAGGGGCAAGTTTAGCTGCTGGTTTCTGTGAAAATAGGATTTGACTCTTCAAATATGTGTAGAAATGGAAACCTGAGCTTGATCCTGTTTTCTTTGCTGCTCACTTAAGACCAGGACTGTGACTTTAGCTTCAGTAGAAAGGTTTCCTGGATAAAACAAGTAAGAATCTAGTCCCATGCCTTAAGTTCAATTTTGAAACAATCATAACAGAAATAAAAGCTGTACCATTTTCTGGGAGATGACAAAGATTAAGAAAACAACCTCCTCCAAAACAAACAATATAATTACAATGGCAGAAAAAGGCATGTGACTAAAGCAAACTGGATCCACCAAACGAAAACGCAATGATGCTGTAACACTACCTTCCTTCACCAAGCTCACCCAGTCCGACGTTCAAATAAATCAGGCAGGCATGTGCTTGAGAGGGATTAGTTCACTGATGGTGCCTGACCCCAGGTCAGAAGCTGAATGATAAACTGCATGGCTTCAGGCACTCGCCTCGGGATTGAGCAGCAACCTGTGTGGATATGCACTGCTGAAATCCACCCAGATGATCTGGTTCATCAGGTCAAAACAATCCTGGCTTCCCACCCCACTCTGCATCCCACCTGGCTCGTCCGTAAGCGAGGCTTACTGTTCCTCCAGGCTGCCCATGGCACGGGGTTGAGGTAAGCTGGAGGAAGGCTGCAGGTCGGCCCTCTGACAGCCACATGTTCCATTTCACGCAAGGCAGCAAAGTAAACACAAACGTGGCGTTTTCAGAAAATCTGCTCTCTTAAGTCAACATGAAAATCCCTGCTGACGTCAGCAGATGCAGACTTAGGTCGGTGCTTGGTGCTTTTAAGACTCATTCACTCGTCCTTGTAGGTGGTGAAGCAGGACACCCTGGCACGTACGCACCCATCAGGTGCTGACACCAGTGTGGAGACAGCAACCCAGAGATCAGAGCCAGCCCTTGGGTTTCGCAGGTCTCCGCCTCCAAACCAAACACGAAGCTGAGGAACAAACCAGTCAGGGATCTGCAGAGCTTGGTACCGGGGGAAGGCGACCTCCTACAAGGCTCTAACAGCCTGGCCATACTGCCTCCGATGGGAGGAGGATCCTCCTGGGAGACTCCTGAGGGAGAAATGCCTCAGGAGAAGTTCAGGACCTGATCACTTAGAAAAACAGGGTGAAGATTCATTTATCGTACTTCATATCAGGAAAGTCCATTCTTACTAATAGTTGAAAGCCATTTTGATGTATTTCCTAACTAAACACAAACAGGGAGCAGAGCCTTTTTCTTGTGTAGCATCCCCTTACATTTTCTGTGCAGTGTGCCAATCCACCTCCTTTAAATAAAAATATTGAGAGGATAGCTGGATCCAGTGGTGAGTTTCCATGTGTTTTCTCACAGCACACAGATAAAAAGTCAGCTATTATCTCTTCACTAGAGCTACCTCGGGCTGTTCAGGATGGAAATAGTTGTTGGGAAAAAGACACGCTCCAGCTCCACCCTGCATTCGTCTCGGCGCAGGGCAGGCTCTCCTGTCCCTCCTTCCCTCACCTTTCTCATGCCCTGAAGAAGCCTCTCTGGCTGCCTCCTCTGCTCCCACACCTGACCCCAGTCCTCGCCCTCCTCCCATGACTTTATGCCAGATCCCACACCCAGAGCAAATGTCCTCCCTTCCCGTTACGCAACCGTGAGGGAGGAGCTGTAGTCTGGCTGCAGCCATCCCAGGCTGGAAGTCGCTCTGCAAAGCAAGCTTAGCTTGAGCTGAACGCTGTAGCAATATCTCATGTGAAATCTGATCTTCACATGCGATGGTCCTGGGTGGTCACCTCTGTAAAGGTAGCCCTGTGTTTCTGAGAAATGCCTGCCCAGGTGTTTGTGCAAAGAAGAGCTGGCTGCCCTTACCCATGCTGAGACAAGGCTCAGGGAGGCAAATGTGGTGGCTCCTCCAGCAAGACTTTCTCATGCAGGTTCAGACCATGAACAGGTATGAAACCAGGTCCTGAGAGGAGCACTTAATGGAGACAAACCATACAGTTAAATCTTTCAGGCTTCATACAAATAAGAGTAGTCACATAAGTTACTGGTGTAGCTTAACTCTGCCGATAGTCCCTGGAAATGCCTACATTTCCATCTGGTCAGTGGAAAATACTCAAAGCAATTTTGCCTGAAATTGCCCCAAGAGTAAAGAGCAAAAATAAGGACAGTGGGAGGTGTCTTAGCAAAAGGATGGGATATAAGGAACTTAGCATAATTGTATGACACTGGAACGTGAGAAGGCATCCTTTACACAATATTACAAAGAAATTTCAACAAGGTATACAATCCGCACCAACCAGCATCACCCCAGAAGCTGTCATTACAACAACTGGTGCTGGCTGCCTGGCAAGGAGCACTGCGAGACATTCAGTTTCTCTAACAATTAAGAGCTCGCTCCTGCCAGCTGCTGAGCGTTCCCATCTTCTGTCCCTTCCAGCTGAAGACAAGGAAAGTCATATCTGCATGACAAGAAGCTTTGGCAGGATGAGGGGCTTTGAGGGCCAAAATGTTCCTCATAGATAATGTTAAACGTTTACATGTTAAAAAAAAAATAATCCAGAACTAAAAGACTTTGAAAAATCAACAGCTCTGTCTCCCAATATGTAAATCTCCTAATTTTCTTGCCTCTCTCCTGATCTGGGTTTTAAAAACATGCTGGATTGTGAGAAGCTGTTCCAGCCCTGCATAATGAAAATGCAGCCTGTGGAACGGATGAATCATGGCTGAGCTGTTAAATACAGTTGTTAAACCTCTACTGCTGCTACAAATGAACTTTTTGGCATAAATTGGACAAAACAAAAAATGTTGCCCATGAGTAGAAGGAGGTATCTTGATTAAATGCCTGGAGGAGAAAGCTTGTGTCTATATCATTCATGTTCTTCTCAAGAACATTCTGGAGAATCTGAGACAATAAATGGATTCCTAATTTTGAAATTATCATGTCAAACTCAGAATACAGAAACAGTAATACAATGGTAAGATTGTGTCAGGGCTATCTACTGTACAGAGCATCCTGTGGCATTCAAATCAACACATACATTTTATAAACCCTGAGAACACATGTGATCTGTGGAGAGTTGGGCCATTTAAAGGTTTGTTAATAGCCCAAAATTTTCTTATGCTGCAATTGAGAAAGCAGCTTTTTTTTTTGCAGTCATTCAAAGCAGAGACTACTGTGAGATAAGCAGGTTTTTTGAACACTCTTGCTACTTCTTCCATTTATTGACTGAGGAATACCATTGACAGGGATATGGTGAACATCAGTCAAAATCCTGGAAGACCTAGATTTCACAGATGATATCTGAATCATTGACTAGACGTGATGGTGTGTGACTGCAAAGACTGACAACAGGAGGAAACTGAAACAAGTAAACTTACAAAGCAGGACGCTGATAAAGGCAGTGAAGATAAAAAGGATACTGAATAATGTAGCAAAACACACAGACTGCAAAAGCAGAGTCATTCAGGCTGGAAACTTTGTGGGTTGGTCCTATGACAGAAAAGGAGATAATAGTGGTGGGACTGGAGGAGAACCGGTAGCTTTTACTGTTTCAAAGTGCTGTGGAACTTAAGATTAATGGAGAAATAAACTTCAATTCTGAACACAAATGTAAAGGGAATTTTACTGAACAGGTCAGAGACACTGGGGACCACAAAGGAACTGATGAGAATGCTTCTAAACATTGCTATCCCTCCATGTTTTAGACATTAATGGATGGTTGGATGGATAACAAATGAGAGCACAGAATAGCACAAGAGAGATGCACCAAAGTGGAAATGGATTAGCCACTGTCTGAGGAAATCAGATATCAGATCTAGCAGGCAAGCCCTGGAGTGGAGTCTACAGGGAACCAAGAGAAAAGGAAGACCATAAAGGTTTGTGCTAGAGAAGATACATCTGGCTTGGAAAGACATCAAACAGCACTCTAAGACAAAGACGAGTTAAGGACCATCTCAGACATCCTAAGTGTCTCCTAGATAAGTAATATTAGCAGGAGACTTGCTCCAGTACATCTTTACATCAATAAGTGTCTGTGCATTACACTGGAAAATGGAGCTCTCTTAAATGGAAGGTTTACCTGCGTTCTCGCAAGGGTGATGCTTAACTGTGCACTAACGATACACTGGCTACTTAACCGTTATCTGGCTGTAATTACAGCAACTGTAATATGTGCCATTAAAAAAGGAGCACTTTCATTATTTGCTCTGTACTAATGTCCTGGTTTGGCCCAAACCAGGCCAATTAGTCTGCTGATGGCTGCTGATGGTCAAAGCAATCGTTGGGACGCAGACACATTTCAGCTTTTTTTTACCCTGCCACGGCAGTGACCTTGCTCTGCTCTCCTCCCTTCTCTCCTCTCGTGGACTGCAGAGCACTCCTGTTTCTCACTTTGTTTCACACCACCCAAAACATTTCTTTTTCTCAGCCACTCATTTTCCCTTCACCCTAGCCACCGGCTTCCCCCACTGCCTTTACCTAAATTTTGTTGTGATAAAGAAGCAGCAACCACAAGGTTGACTTGAAGTTATATGGAGGAGAGGAACAGACACAAGAGGGGAGCAGAAAAAAGGAGCTGTACCTTCACACATACTTTATGAAAAGGATGTGGAAAATAGAAGCCACTGTCCTTTATGGAGGGACCAGCCTTCCTTCCTAGCAATCTACAGCAGAAATTGCTCTGAGGAATTGGTCCCAGAGAAATATTTTGTATTCCATATTGGCACAAAGTTAGCTAGTAAAGTTGGGGTGAGCTAACCAAATCATCAAAACAAACTATATAGTGCACACACATAGCTTTCATGTCAAGAACCTTGCAGAGTGATTGCACCATGCCTAGTGCTTATCAGTCCAGAAATAGATTATCCATCTAACCAAAATGCAATCTTTTATCATGCAGGCTATTGAAACTAGACAGATTTGGAATTATTGACATTTAGAAACTCATTTTCAGAGACAGGCATCAGCCAACAAATGGGGAACATCTAAGCCAAAGAGACGATTGTAATGTACAAAATAAATAATGCATACACTGTATTATTAATTAATTAATGTTTACATAAACAAACTTTTACTGCCTAACCTTTCAAAAAGTGTAAACTCATCCGAGTAAAAGTAACAGTCAAGCTACACTGAAGTGAAAGTTATTCTGGATATTGAAAGCAGAGAAGTAAAAAATCGTAAAGAACATTTTAGCTAAACTTCCCACCTCTGGGTTCACCTGAGACTGGAACTACCAAAACATCAACAAAAAAGATGATATCTCCAGAGTAATGATGTATCAAAATACTTCACAAAGTTCTTAACATACATGGCTAAGAACACAAATCCCTCAATGTCATCTCCAAATACAGCTCCTGGTTATCCTAATATTCACTCATCTTTGATTGCCAGTGACTTCACTCATGACTTATTGACAGTTCCTGCCTCAAGAATCTTTGCCAGTAAATTAGTTACATCAGAGTAACAATGACACAAATATTTGTTCATGTAAACTCTTTTGCCTTTAAACACCATCATTAAAACATACTTCCATAAGATGTACAGTCATCTTACCTCTGAGTTGCATACAGATAGACTGTCTATCAATCATCTCATCTCCTTCTGTTCTAAGCTCAAGGTGCCAATGATGCCCAACCCAAGAGAAATATCCTTCAGCTCAATTTTTGGAATCACAGTTTTTGGCTGAAAATGCTTCAGGGAACTCTCGCACTATTATAAACTCACACAGTAAGGCAGGCATAACATTGAAAGCCCTGAAGTGCAGTAAACCTAACTATTCCTTGACCCCACTGAAAGTAAGCTTGACACATGAGGACTTAGCTGTTCTCCCAGTTTCCTTGGCTGCTTCCTAACATATTTTCTGAGGAATAGTGGCTGGTGGAAAATAGTTTCCTCATCCCACAAAACTACAAAATTTCAAAGTTGGAAGGAGCCCAAGACCTTTTGAAGGACTTTTTGGTGCAAAAACCAAGAGATGCCCCACCAGCCAAGAGCCTGGTCTGAGGTGTTCAGCACTGATAGCCCTTCACCCTGGGCTAGCAAGCCAACCATCTGCCCCAAGGTGAGGGGAACCATTAATAAAAAAAGACACAGTTATTTCTGTAAAATGAAAAATTTTCTATAACAAGCATAGGAGCTTTCACAGAAACCACTGGAAAACACATTCCTTATCACTCCCCAACAGAGAAAACACTTGGGAGGGAAAAATAGCAAGTGTTGTTCCTTTGGCCTGGAGCTGGCAGGGGGCGTATCCAGACTTGGTCTCTTTCCTCATCCCAGAGGAGGGCTCTAACCACCCCACTGCTGGCTGCTTGCAGGAAAGGGACTAACGGGATCTTATGGCCAAATAGCCTGTTTTGTCCTTAAGAGCACTCCTTTTTCTCTCTCTTTCTTAAGAGAAAAATCAAGAAAAAGAAAGGGAAAAGAAAAGAAGAAAAGGGAAAAGATTTGTTCAATATGTACTGAAAATATGTATTGAAAAATTCTCGAGCCTGATCAGAGCAGGCAGTACCTGATGAAAAGCATTTGGTTGCAAAATTCATGACCAACTCCAGTTAAAAACTGCTATTCTGAGGTAGCTCTAACCACCACAGCTCTCGCTGGGCTCCGCCGTGTTTGCTTTTCCATATCCCCTGGTAAATTTGCACAAGGGATCAAGGTCTTCAGCTGCTGTGCGTGCGCCCTGTGCCAGCCTTGTTTCTATGGCGTATTCAGGAAGTTACACGGTGACCTTTACAGTGCAATTTCAGTACCGGCCGCAGCCTCCCTCCCTCTGTCCCCTCAAAGGCTGCCTCTCTCCCCCCGACCCTCACCCTGGCCGTAGGATAGAACACGGGCAGGCGCTGCCGTGGCGAGCAGGCTGGGGGCTGTTGCCAAGTGACTGCCTATCTCATGAAGCAATGCAGAGCTGCTGGGGCTCCCTGACCCTCCGGGACAATTCCTGACTCTGGGCCCGTGGCGCGCAGCTCCGGGGCAGATGCGATTTCTTGGCTTTGCCCCCAGCACGCCCTTCCTGCCAATTTTTCCGCATTTGCATTCTGCTGGTGCTCCCAACAGAAAAGGCGCTGCAGCTCCCATAAACACCAGCCACACCTGCCGGGGGGTCACAGCGGCCCGGTTCACAGTGCAAAGCTCCTGAAACTTCAGCCTGCCCTACTGCACCTTCTACAGCTGGCTCGGGGTGTCCTGTGCCGGGTTCTCTCCCACGAGGAGGAGAATTGAGCCTTTTCTGCTTCAGCCCCTGGTTCCCTTTGCCCTCTCCCTGTGGCACCTTGCACAAGCCAGCGTTTCTAGAAGAAAAACTGCAGAAGAGTAATTTTTAAAGGCTGTGTTGGTCACAGCTCTAACCGTAAAGGGGACAGCAGAGGAAAAAAAAGATGTTCTATTTAATTTGCAGATTCTTGATAACAAAAAACTTTGTAGAGCCTACAACTAAAATATTAGAGAAAGATCATCAGCAAATAAGATTTATCTGGATGAACAGGAAGCTCTGCAGAGAAAAAAAAGAAGGGAAAATTAGAGTGTGGTGAAATCAGACAACTAGATTGAGGTGAAATCCACAGTGGGATAAGGTGGTTGGCAATGGCTAAATTAAGAAGACATAGCTGAAGAAACACAATATTTTAGGCTTGATTTTCATTAGTAGGTACAAACAATTATGCACAGAAAGTAATCCAAACTCATTGTGCACCAGCTGCTGTGAGGGAGGGCAGTAAGGACAGCTCAGGCACTGGTACAAGCTGTACACAGCCCTAAGACACGGTCTGTCCATGAGCTGCTTCTGGCTGCACTTTTTCACATGCCAAAGGCAATGCAATTGCATGTGCTTTTGCTTTTCTTTCTCTCTTTTTTGTTTTTCTGTTTTTCTTTTATTTAACAACTTCTCAGTCTGTGACTTAAAAAAAGGATGACATCACTTAGTATAACATAATTAGACTAAAAGAGGGAAACTGAATTTACTAGGAGGAAATCCTGCTTTTGCTTTAATGCTTCCTGCCTGTTCCGGATATTAGGTTCAAAAAGATGAGAGAGAGAGAGTGTACCTGTTCCATCATCAGCATATTTTTCCTTAAAAATCTCCAGAAACAGGCAGTTAGTTAGCCTGTGGGAAGCCAAGCCACGAGGTTATGTTAGGCCACAGTTCCTTTTTCATTTCCATGGGCAGCCCAAGAAATTTTGTTCATGTCATTCCCTCCCTGGACTCTGCATGGTCCCTTGTACAGACGCAGCGCAGGATCTCACCACGCTTGTCCTCAGCAGAGCAAGCTGTTTGCCTTTGCCAGAGGTGCTTTCTGCCTCACCCCACCATGAGCTTTGCTCTGCATAAGGAGCTGCAGTACATAACAGAAGGTTACAGACAGGGCGAATCCTGTCACCCGTTCAGCCTGTGCATGAGGTGCTCCGAGGTGGTGTCCCTCCAGGACACAGAGGCAGCGACACAGGAGAATAATCTAGGAGACGGGAGTGTTTAAATCAATTTAAGTCACGTCTCAGTGGTGCCCAGCAGCTCTTACACGTCGATGCTTTTCCCAAGGTCCCCCTCTGGCACTGACAGCGTTACCCTCCTCTGGGCCTGCCACCCCTGCTCACACCACAGGTGAAGCTCAGTGGAGCCGGGCTCCCACAGCCCCTCGCCCGGCTCTGTCCTTCTCGCACACCCCGGGCAGGGTGCAGCGGTCCCTGCACCAGCAAGGGGTGTTTGCTGCCCAGGGGTGCCCTGCCCTGCCTCGCTCCGCTCGCTGGTGCTGCGTGTATTTCTCTTGTTGCGTGGGAAAAAGCATTAGCCTCAGAGTCCTTGGGTTTGTTTTTTTTTGTAGAAATGCATTAATTTGGACAAAGGAAGTTAATCACCTTTTGCTAAAAATAAGCGACGACTGCACTGCAGATCTAGCAGCAATATAGATCTGGGGTCATTTAATTTTAGAGTTCACTCTTGGAAGGACAGCTAAATATTGCAGCTTTCTAAAGGCTAAAATACTTGTTTAGTTGTGCTCCATTTAAAGCATATAGTTTAGACATCTAATATATAGCCAAAAGCAAAAAGTATGTTTCAAAGACTTCGGTTGCGTGCAGATTGCTGCTTATTCATATGTCTGAGCACCACCCGCACCCCCAACAACCCAGTAATAACTTTCAATGCTTTCTGCTCCTACAGTTCAGCTTCTCTCTCCTGGCTCAGTGCCACTGTCCTCTGCACTGATTAGGAGTTTATACCCAGGAAAGGCAGGGCTATTTAGGGGTTAGAGTGGCTGAGCGGGGCTAAGGGCCCTCCAACATCCGTCTCCCTTGCGCCTCTGCTTTTGCAGAGCAGGATGAGCCCAAATAGGAACATTTAAACTCGTTGTGTTTCCACTACTGTGCTTATAAAGAGAGAGAGAGAAAATGGGATGTCCTCTCTAATGCACTTGAAAATCTGCAGGTGAAAAGCTCTATAGAAGAGCAGAGAAATGGAATAATGCTTTCTAACTAGCTTGTTTCTAACAGAGAGCTGTAAAATGGCCAGGATTTTAATTTGGTCTGATAAGTGGAAATTGTGAAATTTTTTCTAGATATGTTTTTTTTAGATTGTCAAATTACAATACCCAGTATTAAATTAGATTTCATAATATCAAAAGATTATGAGAATAACAAGACAGACACAAACGTCTGATCCATTTCAACTTAAACAGAAACATCTGCATTTTCAGATCTTTTTCTCTGCGTGGATCTATAGACTCACCGGTGATCCAGCAGCAGTGCCATGCATCAGCGACATGAAAGAGGTTCTGCCCTTCAACCTGGCTCAGAAGAAAACTGTGGGGTCAAGTATTGTCCTCACCTCTGCGAGTCTGACATCCAACACGTTCTGATGTCTCAGAATGAGGTACGACAGCAGGTGAAAATTAGGAAAAAAGCAAGAAAAAAGAGGGTTTCCAGGTCTCTTGCATGTTTTCTCTGGGAAAAGCACATTTAGGATGCTTAGCCAACAGCCAGGCTGGCAGCCACTTGCATTGTGTAACGTTGGGTGGGCCTCGTGGGTTACTGGGCTGTTACTGAGTATGGACAGAAGTTTGTTTTGTATGTAGAAGATGGGTTGCCCAGAGATTTTCCTAACGGTTTGTTCTGCAAAGAGTGTCAGGAAGGCTGCTCTCTTTCTGTGTTCAGATGATCTGCAACATGAAGAAACTGTTTCTCCACATAGCTAGAGGGTCACGATGGTTGTAAAGGTCATCATAATATAATGTGAAGCTTAAATTATCTTCTTAAGTATCAGAGTAGCTGTTTGTGACGGAAGACTGTGCTAAAATCAAAATGTATGCTGCAGCCTCCAAGTCTTAGTGTGGCAACAGAAGACCAGATAACCAGGATGAACTCATCCTTCTTCTCAGGCAAAGCTGGTCTTTAACCTTCGGTCCTGCACTTACTCCTTTCTGAAACCTTACTCCAGTGGAAAGCAGTGGCAGCTTTGGCTGAGACAGCACCATTTAGCATCTTCAGAATTAACACCACCTTTGTCTTTTTTAACTAAGGTCCTTCTGGCTGGTGTGCTTGCTAGTCAGTTGGGGACTGAAATAGATACAGCCATGAGAAGGTGTCTTTGGTGGGCAGGTCAGCAAAAGCATTCAGGGTAACCAGTGTGGTGTGCATGGGATAAGAGCAAATGTGTCTAATCTTAATTCAGTTCTGATTTTGCAGCTTTGTATCTGGACAGTTGAATACAATCTGAGCCTGAAATATCATCAGACGTGTTAGCTCTGATTAAAACTATTACCTTTCATTGTAAATTTTGCCTCTCTAGGTTAACGGTTGGACTTGATGATCTTAAAGGTCCTTTCCAACCAAAACGATTCTATGATTCTGTGGTTCTAATGCAGGGGTGCAGCAATCGTCAGTGGTCAATCTTGTGTCTCTTGAGAGTGGGATAAACCTCTGTTTCTCTGATTTAAAGCAAAAATGACAGTTAGCCATGCTTCCATCTGGCTGAAGTGTGCAAGGATTACAGAATAGGGAATACTAACCCAAACCTGAAGCAGAACCGTTACATTTTCCTCTCTCAATCCAAATTGTGCCTTTTCATAACTATCTACAGCCATAACCATCTCTGTAGCCAAGGCCTGAATAATCCTTTAACAACAATTAATAGAATCACATTGCAGAACTATCAAAATGACAAATCGTTACTTTAAAACAAACCTCTATTGAATTTTTCCTGGTGGTATCTTTCTTACTCTCTTGTTCCAAGTGAAAGGTGAAAAGTCTTTTTTTAAACTTTGCTTTATTACTAAAAATAAAACTAGCACAGATGAACTTTAAAGTATACGTAATTGAGTCTCATGTGATCAGAGGATCCAGTGCTGACAGGGACTCTCCTACTTGATGTGAGTTAAGTGATGATGTTCTCAGCCAGTGCTTATGGAGAGCATGGTACTGTTTGCGAATAGCGTAATTCTGCTTTTAATTTGTAACATCGGTGGATCACCTCTAAGAAGCAAACTGAGCTAATTTTAGGTAAGTAAGTATTTGTAATGCTGCAGTTTAGATCTGTCAGCACACTAAGGTAACATTTAATGTAAAAGAGTCCACTGAATTTCATGATAAATCCTAGTACAGAAGCTGGAAACCTTAGGTCAAGATCTAAGGTGGAAACTGTATTTAGCTTTAATGCTATGTGCTATTTAAAGACTTATTAAAACATTTTCCAGAGCTGCACTGGCCTGAGATATTGCCTAGGAGCAAGCCTGCAGCTGTTTGCTTGTAGCACATACAGGAATTGTATTTCTTCTTGTGGGACATGTTGGTGTTTTTTCATTTCATAGTGGTTGTGTTTTGCTGAATGCAAATAAAGTAAATTATGTTTCTGTGATAAAGGCCACCCTTTGGTCCCAACTGCAGCCCACATTCACTGTGAATAGTAAGGCACTTGCTCCCTGATCAGATTTTTACTGCAGTGGACTAAAATGACTAGAAGCTACGTGGCAGTGCTACATGGCACGCTCTCCTGTACCATCGCCCAGCACCACTGTCACTGCACACCAGCACTGCAGAGCAGGCAGAGACCTGCAATTCTGGGTGTGACTGGCTTCAGGGCCTGCCCAGAGCCTCCACTGCACGTACATCGTGGTTCATACTTTACCTGAACATGCCAGCCTGGCCGTACCAAGTCCCAGGAGGCAGGTGAAGAGAAGCACAGCTGCTATTTTATCCCAAGGACGGCACCAACGGAGCTAGTGAGGCTTTCGAGTACCATTGCAGGAACGGTCTTTTGCTTCTGTGTTTCCATTGCCATAAAAGGAGGAGAAGAGTATTTTTCTGCTTCCCAGCAAAACTGTGGTGAGAAACAACCGGAGGATTTTGAGTCATTCAGCAACAAGGATGGGTATCAGATAAGAGCACAAAGCACAGATCGTTCTGCTTGACTTCTGCATTCTTTGTCAATTAATTCATTGTTTTTAGACATTTTCAAAGTTGTTTCATGAACTAAGACTTCCATGATCCTAATAATTACAGTACATACAAAGTTTTCATCAAAACCTTTTCAAAACAAAAAAGATTTTCTAACAAATAGAAACTTTATTCCCCAAATCATCCAAAGATTGTTTCTTGGACAAATCTCATGGCTTCCACTTCCTTTTGGAGTTGTTGGCAGAGCAGCTCCTTTCAACACAAATCATCTGAAACAACATTACCATCTAGTGGAGAACGTGACACTCACCACTGATGTGACCTTCTTAATGCAGAAATACACACTTTGTGTATCATCTGTTGCAAAAATGCAGAATTAGGAAGTCAATTAAATATTCATTTTGAATATCAATGCCTGAAGTTAGCTGACTGCTTTAACTGAAGAATTAAAACTGTGCTAAATGCAGGAAATCTATACAAGAATCCCTATATAAATTTCAATTCCCTAAGATTGTCAGAAGGAAACATTGTTTTATATTCACTCTGGCAAAGCAGCTAAATCTATATCTGGAAAGGAGATAACAAAAATGCAATTACTCTCTATACACAAGTTATGTAAAAATTAGAGTCTGAATATAATCAATACAAATCAAACCCAAACTCTCATCTTTCAGGTTGGTGTAAATGGAAATCTTGAGGCAGATTCAGCCACGTGGCTTCTTCTGGAAACTTCACGAGGCCCCACCAGTTGTCTTTCACGTGTTCACCCCATCACACGCAGGACGTTGGATGTCTCTGGCCCCAAGCACTGTGCAGCACTTCCCTGTATTCAGGACAGATGGTGGTGACGAGCAGGCTAGCTGCGGCAGGACAGGGCTGCTGGTTACAGGGCTTTGGCTTCCTGTGCCCCCACCCTGCACTTTCTATGGTTTCTCTCTTGGTTTCTCTCTTGGTTTGTTTATCGGGTTTCTCTGACATCTCCCATCAGTTGCTTCACCTGCACAGCGACACAGACAGCATTTCAGAGGGGCCGCCACAGTGAAGCAGAGCACTAGGAACGTGCAGGACGCATAGCAACCTTCTTAAAGCTGTCTGGGCTCATCTATGTCGTCCTTGTCCTTCCATGCTTTTTTCCCTATTGCCACGTTTACTTCAGCATTGTAGCTGAAACCAGTTTGGCTAGCTCTTCAATCCCCCGTGGCCTAAAAACCTTGCATTTAGGCAAAAGTTAACTGTTTGTTAGGAAAACACACCATCCTCTGGGAACACTAACTTTATACATCACTCAAATGCCAAAATAGAAAGTTTCATAGAAAGCTCAATGAATGCTTTTAAATCCACCCACAATTAGGGCCACATTTTCACTTGTAGAAGGTGCCTGCCTAGAGCAGCATGCACACGTGTGAAAAGCCGTACCAAGAACTTGCTTCAGCTCCTCAACTCTCCTGGTTTTTCTGTACAACGCCTGGTATCATTTAGAAAAACTACATCTCGTGGAAGTTGATGTCTGGAGGAGACGGAAGCATTCTGCACAGCACTCAGCAGCTTGCATAATGCTGAACAGCAGCATCACAGCACCTCCTTCGCTCAGGGTCACAATCACTGCTTTGCTTTGGAGATTATAGGCTTAGGTCTTAAACTCCAAGGGTAATTAACACATTAAAAAAATAACCCGGCAACAACAAAGGAACCCCTCCCCCAGAGGCAGTTTGTTATCTGAGGTAGGAATAATAAGGGTACCATCCTGTTCCTGTTGGAATCCATGATTAAATTCCCCCCTGGGGACAAATTTGGGTCCTCTAATATCAGGCACTAAAAGAAAAGTAAAATGAAACAACAACAACAAAAAAGTAGTTTAAATCTCTGCCAAAAGTTTTGTGGGTTTTCTTTTTAAGATCAAATTTCTTCCCTTCCTGATAAGTTGCAGCAGGGTAATACTTCACGATGTTGGTGTTTCTTCCCTTACATAGACAGAACACACTAGATCTGAGACAGAAAGTCCTTAAAACTTGGAATTAAGAAGATAGTTACCATCTGCCCAGTGCAAGGCTATATTATAACGAGCCTGCTTTTTGTGATGGGTCTGGGTATGGCAGCTGTTTAATTTTTAAACCTCCTCCAGTAACAGCAATGGCTACATAGCCAGGCTAATTGCCTGAAGCTTTACAATCCTTTTGCATAAGACGGTCGGAGAGAGCGGTAAACAGCTCTCTCTTTCATTAGTCAGAAAATAGTTAGGACAAATGGCCAAATGAATTAAAGCAAGGGAATGAGCTTGGCCTTTTTTGTGGAATATGCAGCACATCTTTTTGCAATTCCATCTGACCTCCAGTGCAACCCATAACTGCTTTTTTGCTTCCAAATTAGGCCAGTTTGGTAGCCAGTGAGAACCTTAGTATATGCTGAATGTTCAGGGGTTTGGTAAATTAATACAGTTGGCAACTCGTGAGTTGCTTGCGTTTAAAGTTGCTCCTACCTTTAAAAAGTTCAATTAACTATCCCATCTCAGCCCAGTGCCTTGCCCACCCACGTAGCAGTGGGTGCTGGAAACAGGGGAAGCCAGGTGATCATGATGTACATACTTCCCGACTGGAAACTTCAGTGAACCTTGCAAACTTCCATAGGGGGATGAGAAACGCAGTTATAGTTGTTTTTCCCCATAGATGATAGCCCCATAGGACCTTAGGAAGGCTTCTGAGTGGTCTTGATTGTTATAGTGGTGCAGTCCTAAGGAAATCAAATGATTTAATGCTGTGAAAAGTACACAGCTGGGAATGAATAATCTGTGCCATAGCTACAGAACAAACATCTGGATGATGCAAAATGGCCATGACTGAAAAGGCCTTAGGAGCCACAGTCATTGCCAGCAAATCTGAGTTCCCAGGGTGTGCTGGGACAAGATCTAACATCATCTACAAACATGGAAAAGAAGGACTAATCAGGGGCATGCAGAAGACCACCAATGGAGCATCACATACAGTTTCTATGCCTGTCTTCCCACAATTATGAAAAATGGAAGGTGTTACAGAAGCCCACAACATTAATGGCCAAGGGCTGGAAAAATGCTTCACAGTGCTTGCACTCATTGTACCTTAGTCAAGAGGAAGCCTTGAAGTTGACCTGATAACACTCAAAGTATGTCTCCATGGAATGGTGTATGCTGACAGGAACGAGCTCCTTCTGTATTCCAAGCTTGCTGGGCACAAGCTAACTCCAAACTGGGAATGACATAACTGCCATCAGGACCACACTGGGCCCAAACTAATAAGTTTGGCTAGGAAACAGAGCAGTAAGGTGTGGGTTCTGGGTGAAAGGAACTACTCCATTTGGTAGGTTCAGTATATCTCGGATCACAGACAGCTTTTTTTAAAGCTACCTCTAGAGAAGTGGGGAGATGTGCCTTGAGAAAGTAGGCAAGGATCGGGAACTGAAGGAGGGAACTGGATTTGAAACGATGCATCGGGAATGGGACATGACCCAACATACATCCTTCAGTCACTGATTGAAAAAAAGCAAGATCCTGACATGCATAAAAGCTCTCAGACTGCCCATGTCCTTGGTTTCCTTTGTAGAGGTGAGAGGGTTGGCAGTACCAACAACTGCTGGGCAGAAACCATACATGGTAACGAAGGCAATGCAGGAGAAAACATAAAATCTTTTAAGAACTCTTTATTCCAACGCTTGATCCGCCTGATCAAAAAAATATGTTTTCAGCCTTTCATTCTTGTTTGACCTTCTCTCCTACATCAAATTGTCATGGAAAGTTGAAGAGTCATCATCTCTTGATGCCTGCTGGATCATATCCTGCTGGTTTTCCAGAAGATAGATACTCTTCACCAAAATGCACAGGATTGGAGTCAGTAGCAGGTGACTCTTGCAGACCCCACAAGCTGAAGCAAGTACCTTAGTCCCCAGTGATGTAAGTTTTTCCTCTTGACTGGTTGGGTCATCACGACATATTGGTTAACTGACAGACAAACAGAGCTTGCAGATGTTTTGCCTTATGTCTGTGTTACATGCAGGTCCCATCTTTATGTTGCAAGATAGAGTAGTGGTGGGAGGGGAATACAGAAGGGGCTTTCAAGGGAAAGTATACTATGACCTTTTCTCTGAGATCACACCGCAGCAACTAAAAATTCCTGGAGTTTGTAGGCCACAGCAGTGAGACATTGCATGTTGTTTGCTGGGATCTATCTGGAGGTCATACAAAGGATTTGGGTAAATCCCTGCTGTCAGCTCTTTGCTTCTGAAACTCTCATTTCCTCCTGTCACATACACTCATGTTCCTTTAATCATAGAACTTCCTACTTCTTTTTTAAGCAAAAGCTGACAATGGAAGTTTTTATCCTTTGTTGAGACATGAAGTTTTAAAAAAGGGGAAACAAGAATTTACTGTACTTGGGACACAGACTCAGCAAATAATTAGCACAGATCCACTCAAATGTCCAAATATACATTCCTTAATTCATCCACCATTTTAAGCAATTGTTGCCTTAATCTGAACCTACTTAGTAATGTCTTTTAAACATCTGCCCCAGTAAAAAAATAGTACTCCTTTCTGGAACTGAGATGCTTGGAACAAATTAGGACAGAATCTGAAATGTTGACTTTTTTTTTTTTTAAATAAATGCTAATAATTTTGGATGCCTACTGATGTTCTGAAGGTAGAACCTGCTGTTTATGCATGCTTGATTTAGGCTAACAAAGACTTATTTTTCCTACCCCATGCAGAGCTTGGCAGCTACCAGGGTATGGATAATGGCTTGTTATGGCACCTTTCACACCAGCCAGCATATCTAAACTAGCGTACAGTAACATTAAAGCCTGTAGTTATACACGACTCCATCACACAATCCCATTAAATCCTGCAGGAGCTGAGTGAGCCACCTGCGGTTTCTGCAGATATAATTTCTGCACAGGTAGGGTAAAACACCTACATATGTTCTGTCTCACCATCCTTTTTATTACCTTCCTGCAAAGTCAGTGCATTAAAGCAATCTTTCTACTCTGTTGATGTAGTTCAGCAGCTTAATGCCAAACAATGAAGTTAATTGACAGTCAAACAATAAAATCCAGATTTTGTGAATAAATACCTTTTTTTCTTGTTAAAGGTAAGGTAGGTGGCAGGTATCACCAAGAAAAGTTTCAAGCAGAGGCCTTATGATAATAGACCAGGACTGTCTTCATTTCAGCCCCAGAGAGGTTTCATGATGTAAAAGTGTCCCTAACTCAAAGTTGCCACTTAAATTGTTGACTGTTTTTTCTAGGTACTACTGAAACTGAAGCTTGTTCTCAGCACCATGAAGGTGTCAGTGTATCCCAGACATACATCAGAGGCTGTTGGAGGATTTTTTTGTATTAAAAAGTCTTCATTTATTTTCCATTCTAGCAGGAAGCAACCTTTCCTGACCAGATGACCAGGTGATGTGATCAGGTCTTATTTGACTTTTTCCACTGTTTGTTTGAAAAGAACAGCACATATTCTTCATCAGAGAAACCTTGCTTTGCACTGAGACCTGCCTCTATGAACTCCATTGAGAACTGCAAAAAACCCCGAAGGTTTTCTGAGGCTTGTCTAGAGTATTGCACTATGCTCAGGTTTGTACTGCCTCTCGGTTCAATGGTTGCACTCATACCTCTTTATGGTACGTTAGACATCCTACGGCAGGTCTTGAAAATGTCATGGCTTTATCAAGGCTGGCCCTACATATTCTCTTCTTGACAGTCCATCTCTTCCCATTTTTAATAAGCGTCTTAGTTTTTCCTTCTCTCAAAATGAGCATAATGTTCACTAGCAACTTTCTTGACCAGTTTACTGTATAGAATGCTCCAAAAGCTCTATAATTATTCCTTACTTACATACTGTTAATTATATTGCTACTTTGCCAATTGCAAGGTTCACTGCTCCTCTGTATCTGCCTGTTACCTCAGTCTCTAACCACTGAAACCACCATTTGAGATACCTTACCAAAAAATTGACACAACTGGTGTAGCAAGCCATTAAATACTAAGCAGCAACTGCATTTCAGGTTTTGTTTAGTTTGTCTTGGGATCAGATTTTTTGTGATATACCCTAAGAGAAAACTGCAAATAACGAGCTGGGGAGATATACATATACCACTATTCCCATCAAGAATCTATGACTTCATGAGCTCAAAGTTTCAACCAGTGGCCGACTCTTCAAGCTACTCAGCTCATCTTAACTAATACGTGGAAGAAACATGCTCTTTGAGTCAACTGTTGCCTTGGCAATTCCAAATCTTTGACACTGCAAGACATTTCACTATCTACAGAGCCAACAACATCCTAAGCATCAGGTGTTGGAAACATGGAAAAAGACTCTATATAGGAATGTTATAAGTATTTGTTCATCCTATAACAGCTTATGAAAAAATTTTGAGAAAACAGAACTTGGAAACTTCTTAAATGCCAGTTTAGTCAAAAAAAAACCACTTTCAAGAGAAAGAGGGCAAATCAAGTTGTAGCAAGAAGACTTTTTTTTCCTGAGGACCATCTTGATTAGACTGACTTGCAAATAACCATTGAGAAATGGAAACTCGCTGTCTCATTAGTAACAGAAGAACAGACAGATATAATTATCATATTCTGCTTTTATCTGGAAAATGAGAAATGTTTTTATACCTCCTTTGTAGACAAGTAGCCTAATGTGAAATGTTAACATAAGTACAGATATTACAGAAGAGCACTAGACAGCAACAGAAAGAAGTAGGCATCCAGTTGAGCCTAGGACCAATATGACCATTGTCAAAACATTTTTATTGGTCATTTTACTCCTAATCAAAAGCAGAATCCTGCTTCCATCTCTTTCTGTAGCAGCAATTTCTACTTGTGAAATACAACACTTTTGAAATGTCAGGAAATTTCCTAAAATCTCTCTGGGGTTCTGAAATGTTGCATGAGAAAATTTGGGTACGGGGAGCTAGTACTAGCTTTTCCAGAACCCCTGTTTTAATCATCTCTCTTCTCTCTGTAAGAGGAGTTTCATCATCTTTTAGCATCTATAGCCCCAAAGCATTTATAACACCATGGAAATATATGATACAGTTAGACAGAAGAAAAAAATCCATTTATACAAAGGAATAAGTAGAGTCTTCTACATAATGAAGTACTTACTGATTTGCTATGGGTTGTGCTGAAAAGGCCTGCTTTGAGGCACTGAATTCTTGCAGCCTCAGGTTTGTTTAGATAAAAGGAACACTTTCTGGTAGCTGCGTGAGCAAATGAGTACCCAGTGATCCACCCTAATTTAGGTTATGTAAAACTTAGTGGGTGTAAGCCACACATGTGCCTTCCGAAGGCAATGCCTGGATTGCACTCCCGACGGTTAGCTTGGCTGCCAGCATTCTTCTCCCTCCCACGTACCTGTTCTAGTAAAGCTCTGTTAAACAAAAATTATTTCACATCACAGGGTGTGACAGAGTATAAGTACTGTGCAATGATCTAAGGTGCCTCAAGCAATCATGGCATCCATCCAGCTGTAGTCAAAATATATTCTTTTTGTTTTATGTGCTTTTTTGGTGTCAACAACATAGTACAAAAATATGGTGCTCTGTTGGAAGTGGAAAATAATGTGATCATGGTATTCTGAAATAGATGGGAGACTAGTAAAGGCCCTTTTACACAGTGTGACCATTGTGTTGGAGGTCCCTCAAGCAAGCTCTAAGAGAACTGGCTTGCTTGCTCAGTGAAGAGCAGTGGCATGCAGAGACACCTCAACAAGCTCTGACCAGCCCAGCACTGGAATCAGAAGCAATGTAGACATGTAACTTGAGCTGTGCAATGGGGCAGTGTGTTGGGGAGCAGCAAGGGTAGGTGCTGCTCTGAGGGGGAAAGGGAGCCAGGAGCTGAGGGTGACAGGTAGGCAGGCAAAGGGGGCAACTTACTGACAAGGGGGCTGTCCCACAGTACCCAAAAAGGATGAGCAAGGCAGGTCACCAGTCCAGGTCACCAGACAAGGCTGTGGTAGTGAGGCAGGTCTGAGGTCAAGCCAGGAAGCCAAGTGCATAGGTCAGAATCAACAAGGGTACACAGCCAGACACAAGTGTGGCTGCAACATAGCTCAGGCAGAGACCAAGCACAAGAGCCTCAGCTTAAATGCAGCTCCTAAGAGCTGGTGGCAGGGTGGGAAGCACCTGACTTCTTCCAGCTTTTTGTTGAATGGCTGCAAGGCCAGCAGGCATTGAAGCCAGAAGCTGCTGGAGGCCAGAAGTGCCTCAAAGCTAGATGTCTGCATTATCTAATTAAGTAGCCAACCCCCCAGGAGAAAGCGAAATGCATTGAGGGCACTGACACTATCCCAGCTGACTTGGCTAAGAAGTGGCGGTGTGCTCTGCCATGTTGACATACCAGGCTGTTTTATTACGGTGGAATTGCAGCAGCTGTTGTGGTGGACTTGAAGTCAAAAAACTGGATTCAGCTCCTTGCTCCACTGTATGGTGGAAGAAGATCCCAAAGGAGAAAAAGCACTAGCTTGTTCTCCTCTTTGCTCTGTGTAATTACTGTCCTTCATTCAGAGTCCTACTAGCTGCAGTTTCATGACTTTGTCCTAAGTAATGCCAACTCATATCAAAGATTACTCTGTTTGAAAAAAGTCCCAAGAATACTGGTTGACTGGTGATGCTATACTACAATCCTTGCTATTCAGGATGGCTGGCAGTGCACCTACTCCAGTGTACCAAGCAAGAGCTGGAGGGTGGTGGATATCTGCAGAGCAGGTACCTGCTAAGGATACAATGTGTTTTAGTAGGGCTGAGAGAGTTATTGGGAGGGAGGTATAGCTGTCAGGGAAGGACAAGGTTCCAGCAAGTATGCTTCCCATCTTACATTGTTTTAGCAGAGCATCACCTGACTACTGAGTACATGTTACTGACCTTCTGGAACAATCTTTCAGACAACCATCAAGAGAGCTTGATCACAACTTAGAAGATCTGGATTTCAGTGCCAGCAACCACTGAGAAACTGAAATATTTGGTGCAAGTAATTGAACTCCTTTGTGACTCAATTCTCACTCGAAACAAGGGAAGACCTGTAATAGGTGCCTTTATGAAAGTGCTTTGACTTTCCCACATGATAGGCACTGTATCATCATTCTCAGATTCTGTATTAAGTCATGATCTCTGGAAACAGACAACAGGGCAAAATATAAAAGTACCTCAAACAGCTAGAAGCACAGGGAGTCATATGTACCTACCACAAACGCCACTTGCACAATCCGGAAAAAACAAAACAGAACTGTGTGACCAGAGCACACCACAGCAGGTCCTCCAGCTATACAGTGCTGGTCACTGCTATAGTTCTAGAGGAGCTGCTTTTTTTCTTGTTGCACATGCCAACGTTAGCTCCTTCCACATCTTAGGCTAACCTCTCTCTGGACTACTGTATCAATGTTATTCACTAGCACACTCACACTGCACACTTTGCTGCCTTTGTCATGCACCTTTGGAAGCCCAGGTTGCGCCTAGAAGTGAGCTCCTTCCTTCCTTCATTGTTTTTTGTTTTCTTCAAGAACTAAGCATCACTCCTGGGGATTTTTATCTGTAGAAGTGAGATGGAGAAAATGTTAATTATTTCAACTTGGATTTTCCAAGAGCGGTTCATTCAGGATTCCTGCTGAGGGCCAGTGTATGGATTTGCACCGTTTTTTTACAGCATTCAGCTCTGAATCGGAAATTACTGTTCATATGGAAGACAGTGTGTGATGACAACCGCTGGTACTCAGACCACAGGAAATCTGATCTTACACGTCCTTAGGGATGCTCAGATACAGAGTGTAGTTGGAGAAGGATGCAAGTACCTGGGACTAGCTCTGGGCTCTATTACTTCTTTCTCATACCTCTGAAGGGAAAAGCCCCAAGCTTTTCCAAAGTTAGGAACTGGGTAAGTGATACTACTACCTTCCTCCACACTCTTCCACTTTGGCCCCTTGAACTGGAGAGGCCTGGTGACAAAAAGCGGCACAGGATGGGGAAAGACACTGTGAAGCAACATACCGTGTATCTGCTTCAGTGTAAGCAGCAGAAAGAATTAAATCAGCTATTTCACTCATATTCAGACCCTGGACCAGTGGATGGCATGATCCCTCACTTTGCCAGGCATCTACATATTTAACAAAATTGTATTAATTTGCATATGTACAAATAGAAAATTCATTTGTACCCACAGAAAATTCAGCTCCCTGGTACAAGGAAACAGCTACATCTATATAGTCACAAAAGCAAAAAGTTGCTTGTTATCATTTACCACATCTGTGCATTCTGAGAACAGTGACTTTAGTTCTCATCTAAGTATACTTACTTCTGGAATTACACAAATTCTCAATAAAAGGCTTTAGACTAGAAATAGTCCTCCACTTACAGTGGCAGAGAAGCAAAACTTCACAAAAATGAATGCATCCCTGGAGTTATGTGGAACGTACCTCACCTCAGTCAACATATGCAGATGCAGGTCCCAAGATCACAACTGGATCCTTCGCATGTTTACAAGTGTCTGAGGACTAAGAGTTTTCACAAATAACCACTGTAGATGGTACTGTACTTTCAGGGAAAGTGTCGTCTTACACGGTTCTGAACCCCATCAACTATGTTTTTGTTTTTAAATGTCAAAAAATGTACAAACATAGATATAGGCATAGATTATTATTATTTTTATTGCTTTTGTTAAAAAGTCAGTGTATGAATTTTTATGGCACTATGCTGTAAAAATGCAACATTACTGAGTGCTCTAACAGTATGAGGCCCATTATGATAAGATCTTAAACATGAAGCATGAGCTTCGATATGGATTTCCAAATAAAAAAAGCCTAAGAGGTAAATGGATTAATAATAATAATAATTGATTTATCTGGATTTTTAATACTAAGTGAATACAGAATGAATTTGCAAGAACCAGACATATTTAAGACACGACAGAGTCAAACAAAGTTTCTAGAAATTGAAGAGTAAATTCTCTCTCTCTTTTTCACCTACATAGAGCTATTTGTTCTGCACAGTAGATGAATGTTACAGCTCTCCTATTGAACTACAACCACAAGGTGTCAGGGGGAATTGCATGAGAAAATGAAAAAGCAAAACAAAACCTCTTCTACATTGCCAGTCAGAGAAAAAAAATGTGTGCTTTGAAATTTTAAATATAAAAACATCAATTTAAGAAAAAAAATCACATCTCCCAGGTGAATCTCCACCATAACAAAATACTGATGCCTATTAACTCTGTGCTTGGGGACTGAACAAAACTATGGCACTATTCCTAACTCTGAAGCAAATCCAAACAACTGGATATCCATGGATATTATTGCACTTGTAGCAGTGGTGCTTTAACTGGCCTGAGAACTACTTTCATTGTATTAAGGAAAGTGAGATTTTTTTTTTTTCACATGTGTAATCCTACTTGAAAGACGCGTTGTAAAAATAATGGTGTCCTAATTCAAACTGCCATGCCCTTTATAAAACAGTGTAAGCATATCTGGCACACCATGAAGCTCATGAAATGCCTCCACTACTTCAGAAAGTCTTAATAACATTTCCCAGAGGATGAGTGAGCACAGAGTACCAAATAAATGGAAAAAAATGACAGCAGGCATTAGTTTCCCAGCAAAAGGATGTCTTGCAGCACACAGCAGATCAGAAATAAATAAGATGAAACTTGAAGAGTCTGAATATAAATCCTTGGATGTTGTTGCAAGAGTCACAGGCTTCACCAAACCAATGTCAGTGTATTTTGTTAAGCATTATGCAGTTACTATATACAGTATGTTTACCAGATAATGCCAACTAACAATACACTAAATTAACGGTTGTTAAACAAAAAGTGTATTAAAACAATGTACTTATAAAAACAGATGACAACCCCACAACTATGTATAGTTACACATGATGAAGTCCAGCTCTCTGAAGTCCAATTGATTGACACCTTCAAGCATCAGGAAGCAGTTTTCTGACGCGCAAACAACGTAATTAACAGAACCCAGTCAAGTTGTAGGGGAATTACACTGCCAAAAATAGCTTGAGTCCAATCACAAAACTCTCTGTAAATGTTACCACCGCATAGCTGCAATGGGGCAGTCATCCATTCAAAGGTTTTACACTGCATATTTCTTCAAAGGACCTTCTAAAGGATGTGCTATTTAACATGGTGGTGATCTACACACAAACAAAATACGTGATGAACACAAAGCACTTAGGTTTAGAAGCACTTATGGAAGAATCCATGACATCTTTACAGTGTATTGTGTATGACTGCATGCACTATTACGTTTCTCCTGCTTATTATTATGTGGCATCTTACTGTTCATAGTATTTCTACATACTAAGAACAAAGAGCCTTCTCCCCAAGAAACCAGCTTCTTTGATACGGGAAGCCACCATGCCCATATCTTGCTTTGCTACAGTAAGGCAGGTACAAAGAAGGTGACAGTGTCAAATCCCTATGGATCATGACAAAAAGACCCAGTTCTTCCCTTTGTTTCTTGCTCAGCTTCTGTGCTCCATTACAACTGTGAATGTCAGTCAGCATCCATGTGTTCTTGTCTAGTAAGTAGAGGTTTCCCATCTGTATCACCAATCTTTTTCTGCATCTCTTCCACTGCTTTCTGCAAAGCTGCTCGCTCCTGCTCAAGAGTGAGAATGGACTGCTTCAATTTGCCTTCATTGGTCAATAAAAGTTCTACTGTGGCTTCAAGGTTTTGGATCTTTCCATTAGCCACCTTTCAAAGTAAGAAGAAAGGAGGACGTGGAGGAAGGAGGGGAAGAAAAAAAAAGGAAATTCATTAATATCTGAAGCCAGCTTGAAACTATTTTTTGAGATAAATTAATACATATAAAATACTTTCCAAATGATGAAAAATTGCAAAGGTAAAATGCAAGTATGAATGTTATTAGATCTGTGTACTTTAGACTACAACTACGGTGTTGCCTATAACAAGAAACGTCCCTCTCTCAATTGCTTTGATTGATTCACAATTAAACTCAGAATATAATGCAAAGTAATGAAATTAGAAAGTTATTAAGCATGTGAATTATATACCAAAGAACTGCAGGTTAAGATAAGCCTCTGTATGGGTCAGTTGGGAGACATTTTTAGCCAGCCATATTTGTTGAATTCCACATGCTTTGCAAAGTAAAGACAACTCTGCCTGTTAGCTGGATTCTCATTTCATCTTGACATTGAGTCTAACAAATGCCAGATTTGGAGGCAAAGGGGGAGGAGGGGATTTAGTGCAACATGCAAATGGACAACGCATCTTGAAAAATTCCAAAAATTCTCCTTCGAAAGGCTGCACGTATGGGCATTCTACTTCATGGCGAAACAAAGTATTAGATCACTCAAACTCATCATGTGAGACCTGCAGCTGAGGTACTTTGACAAAAGAAGAGATCTGTTTGGCAGTTTCAGCACCGGATAACATTTGGAGACAAGACCACTGGATGGTCTTGGCTTTCAGGGAAGTATTTGCCTTTCTGATGAGCTCACTGCCCTTCAGGCAATTATGGTGGTTTAATAAGTTCCACCTTTGGGGGCAAAATATTGACAAACTATGACCCACATGGTTTGGCGATGCATTTTCCTCCCATCAGCAATGGGTCACCTTTCACCACAGGAAACAAAGGCTAATGAGGCCCACCTCCAAGACAAAGGGACTGCTCCAACACTACAGACAGTTAAGTTCCCCACTATGATCTTAGGTGCTGACTTGCCAGCACTCAGGTGAAGATGAGCTTTGTAAAAAACTGCTTAAGGCTGCAAAGTCTTTAGGGGCAGGAGAGGGTGGAAGATCCCCTGATGCAGGTATCTATAGGACATCACATCTTGAATCTCATCCCAGAAATCCCTCTCCCTCATGATATGTTCAACAGTTTCCTTGCCCATGTGCCTGAAGCTTTATGAAAATATCTTGCAGAAGAGTATCTCTTCTTCTGACTTCTCTAAGGCTCATCTTAGAACCTGAAACAGTTTCAGATCTCACAGGATCAGAATTTACAGCTCAAGCAAATTTTTGTTAGGAGAGGCAATCTAAGTCTGCACATTCGCTAGCTTTAGTCATGATACAGGACCAATGGCTGAGAAACCTGAACTCCTTCCCTCACCTATTATCTCACGAAGTCTATGTCTTCAACAATAACTGAGAGGCTTGAGACGTCTGTTTTTTACCCTTGAAGTCCCTTTCTCCATCAAACTCAATTCATGGTCAAAAGTTTTATAACAGATGTCCTGTTATAAAACAGCCAGAAAACTGACTTCTTGAACAGTTAAGCAAAGAAAAACCCTTACAGAGACCAGGTGTACTGCCTCTGAAAAAGCTGCAGACTGAACAGGCACCAAGCATATATTAGAAATTATTATTTCACATATTGTCTAAACAATCTGGATAACAGTTTAAAAAAAATCTTGTAAGAAAAAGTATGTCTTTATAGACAATGTATCCCATATCTGATGTATCTGTAAATTGTGACACTGGCATTGGCTTTTCCATTCATGATAGACTAGTATCCTTGCTGTAATAAAGCAGTGATTGAAAATGAAGTTGTGAACGCACTTTGTGTATTTTCAGTCAACTTCTACAGCTACGATTTTAATTACAAGAGACGAGACAATGTGATGAATCAGCTTTTCACTAATTGCAAGCATATGCTTTATCCATCCCCCTCTCAGAATTTCTTCTGCATTTAAACTTTAAAGCCTAAACTAAATTACAAGTGGCTACACTTTAAAGTCACCACACCAAACGCCAGTCTCTCCTGTGTCTTAGTGTAGGACGGTCTCTTCTGAAAGGTGGATAAATTAGAATGTTGATTAAATATGAAATATAAATTGTACCTGCAGTTCTTCCAAGAGATCAAAGTTTTGTTTGCGCAAGCTACTGTTTGCCTTTTCTAATTTATCCAGTCTCTGATTGTCATTTAAAGATGAATCTATAAGCTCATCCTGAAGCACATGGTATTCAACTTCATAAGCTTGCAACTGCTTGGCAATATCCATTTCAAACACCTGTTGTATATAAAAATATTATTAGGTGCTGTAGAGATCAAAAATATAGCTCATTCAATGCTTTAAAATCTATGGATCCAGACTAGGATATCTAATCACATTCCTACTCTGGAAATGGCAAGATTGAGGCAGTAGAGTGCAATATATTGGCATTGGATCTACTTATAAACTTTGCTACTGATTTGCTGCCTGACTTCAGCAAAACCAGTTACACTAAAGTCTTCAGGAAGTGTAGACTTTGTAGGGTATTCCCCTTTTTAGATTTCAAATTGAATGCATCTCAGTTTGGCATAAATCCTCCTCGACATACTACGAATTAGATGTCACTTTAGAGAAGTGTGGTCCAAGGACACGTGCCACATGTACAAGTGTAAGGCTAAGTAGAATGAGAGCTTTAAATGAAAAACAATAAACATTGCTAGGTTTATTTATGATTCGACGGTTCTCCTAGAGACTGAAAGAAAATTAAATAATCTATCCTTACGCTAATGCACTTAATGTCAAAGCAGATTTCTGTTATTGTTGATTATGAATGACTGAAATGAGTGCTCAGTCTTATACACGAATATTAAGATAACCTTTCATTTTAAAAGCAGACAAATAAATTGAGGTGCACACAGTGATCTGCTATTGTATTTTCCTTTTTCTAGGTTTTGGCAAACATCAGCCTTCAAATTATTCAGGAAATACGATTCTAATGTCCCTGAGCTAGTTATCTCCTCTGAAAGCAGTGAAGAAGGTGGTAAATGAAAAGGACAAGTGTGCCAATCACAGAACATAGTAAAAACAAAAGCTGATTTAAAAATGCATCAGGAAAATAGCCCAAGAATAGAAGTTCAAGGGTTATTCTTTATTTTTAAACCTCTTGTACTTTATTCCTTTTGGAAATGAGTCAAATATCAAATCATATCTTAAATACCTGCTGAAATAACAAGAATTATTTCCTATTTATCTGCTTTATCTACAAAACTTTAACTGTTGGTTATAGTCAAAGAAAACGTCAGTTTATGAAATGTTTCTGACACCTGTTACATATGCTATTAAAAATTCTCTCGTAGCTGTATAGCTGCAGAAACACACATAATGAGCAACTAAGTACAGAAGGCTGAAATACAATTGTAATTTGAGTTTGGGTACACATATGGCACTTTCATTTTCCGTAGATGTAAGTATCTCCGGAGAACACACACTGCTGAAATTTCAATAAAACAATTGGTGCAATTCAGCAGGGCAGAATGCTAGTTCCTCTCATGACCTCTGCCACTTCTAGCCTCTGTACACTTGAGAAGGGAGGGAAATCCCTGCTGTCATACCAAGAGTATCAAATCTGAAAGGGGGGAAACATGAGACACATCAAAAGCTTGACTAGCTAACTGAAGGCACGTTAGGGCATGTAAACCAAAGGCCATGCTGCAGAAGGCGTGAGGAGGATGGGGATTAGCCCAGGAGCTGTGTATGGACTGCAGGGCTGGTCAAACAGCTGCTCTCTTCAAAGGCAGCCCTGATCACAGCAGGGGAACTACCCTCCCTTCAACTCACTTCTACCTGCCCACTTTAAATTTAGAGCAGTCAGAGCTGCCTAAACAGAGTATCTCACCCTCCTCTGCCCAAAGCCAATGGCTTTCTGCAGGTTGCCTAAGCAAGTCTCTGCAGAGCTATGCGCTCCAGGCTTTCAGCCCGGCAGGTAACATATGATCCCCTTCGCCCCCTGGAAATCACTTGCTTTCCTTCCCCTCGCACAGGCTTTCTAGTTCTCCCCTCCCTCCTTTGATAGTAAGCACTAGAAGCAATTTTTCTGATTCTAATTCAAGTGCACGTACGCTGGAAGCTTTGCTGCCAGGGATCAGAAGGGAGCCCCTCGCAGCGTGCTGCGCTGCTGCCTGCTTTCTTTATCAAGCCACAGGCTTTGCAGATCACCTGCAGCCCTTGGTGAGTGGCAAGTGTTCGCAGTCCTGCACAGTACGCTCTCCCCATGTTTTGGACCACAAAAGGCCTTCAGAAAAACAGGCTAAAACCCATCTTCTATTTGCCTGCTGCAAATTAGATGTCAAGTGTAACAGTTACATTTTCTAAACAGGCAAGCCTTAACTGTGATGATTTGTGATTTTTTCAAATTCCATAGTTATCATCTGGAGCCTTCTGCTAGCTCAGCAATATTGCATCATTTTTCTTGTCTGCCATTTAAAAAGAGTATATAAAGGATTCCCAGTTTTTGCTGTCTAGAATCATTGCTCACTGCAAGAGACTGCATTGCCCCATGTGCTCCTGGCAGAAATACAAAGGGCAGAAATACTGTTGTAGCATACTGAACCAGCGCCAGAAAAGCCAGTATAGACAAAGCCAACATAAGGAGGCTTCTAATTTCATTAAGTAAGGTAAGGTCAACATTTGTGAGGCTCTTGTAAGTCAATTTTTGCTTCTGAAATGAGACTAGGAGAGCAAGATTTATGGGAGACAGGAAAACTCAGAAGGCTTTTAGCCTACCTTGCTGCTTTTTTTTTGTGGAATGCACTGTGTATGGGCTGTAACATTGCTGCCAGTAACAAAAAGTGTTGCACACTTCAGAAAAACATGTAAACTAATTTTCATTAACGGCTTCATAAAGTGACCATAACCAATATGTAGAGGTATGAATACAGAGGTATTATACAAATCATACGCTTCCAAAAGTTCTCAACATCTTCAGAATTACAATTACAGAATTCTCAGCTTGAAGTAACACAATACACTGTTGTGGTTTTTCTGTCAAGACCTTGTTGAAAAGAGCATTCCTTTGCATACTACTCATATGTTCAGATTATTTCATACCTGACTAATGGTCTTTTCCATCTGTACCAAACCCAAGTTGGGGAGAGTGCTTTTAATAAAATCAACAATAGTTTCTAGGTTCTCATGCTGCAGAATCAAGGGCTTGTGGCTTCCCAAAAGGCTTAAAGCCACTTTAAATATAGCTTCTGATCCTTGAAGAAAGAGCATATCTGTGAAAACAAAGAAAAAATAGAGTACATCAAGCAAGTACATCTTTTGACAAGAATATTAAAACAGTAAAATGTCCAAGGACAACAACTTCTCATAGGAGCGATCTGGAGGCTAGACATACTGTGCTTTTGTTACTGTGGCTATGGCTTTAGAAGTTTTGTAGGATCAAGATTATCACTGTGAATAGCACACTTGACTAACATAATCAATTACTAATTTGTTTAGTGAGTTTTCATCCAAAAATCCAATTCAAGTTTAAGCTAAATACACAATAAACCAGGTAGTCAAGTTTGTTATTGTTGCCACTTTTTGTGCATGTAATAGTTCTTTTAGTGGGTTTTTTTCTTTTGAGATGTTCATGGGAATCTGAATTTGAATAGAATACTAAAGCCAATGTGATTTAAAAATCCTAATACAGCAGGCAAAAACTACACCTGAAGACACAACTGAAGATGTGAAGTTCTGTTCTTTTCTCATCTGGTGGAGAAAGCTACAAAATCTCAGTTAATACATTGAGCACATGAGGCTAAACGCGCACTTTCCAGCAGCCTCAAGTTTCACATGCGTGTACTTATTTTTAGTATGTGTCTCAACCTCTTATGTTAATATCCTAATTGCTACATTAATAAGTACCCTGAAGTCTTAGTAATACAGCTTAAGCGTTAATATTGCAGGTGGCCCTGCAATGACAGCACCTGGCATGCATTCAACAACACTGAAACCACAGTATATAGTGACCTTTCAATGCAACTTTCTTTTCTTTTCCTTTACAAATTGTCTATGTCTTCATAGAGGAAAGAAGTAGAAGACTGCAATGAAAGCATCAGACGAGTAACCCATCTTCACAAACCTATCTGTCCACAGTATAAACAGCATTGCCCTGCATTTGACTTTCCTGCTACTATAACTAACTCAGAATCTGTTCCTGTTTTTTTTGAGGGACTCACTATAGGCAAAAGCATCTAACACATGAAACAATACTGGTGGAGGTGGAAAAGGAAATGATACGGTTATTCCATATTTCCTAAATATATTTTTATTTTTAAAGGGCTTCTCTCTTGCTCTTTCCCTTCCTTGTATTCGAAGCTGTGAATGAAGTCACAATCACTTACGAAGTATCACAATGACACCAAATAAACAGTATGTCTTAATGATAAAAAAAAAAAAAAAAAGAAGAATAGAGAGAGAGAGGGAAAAAAACTCCACACAGTAAGGGAAACAACTACTAGCAAAACCACAGGTCTCTCTGATGTAAAAGAACATATGAAAACACTGGCTAACTGCCTTTCTTAGTAAAAGCAACCTCTCTTTCCAAATTTGTATCAGACTGAAATTCTCCCTTGTGCTCTTTTGCCTGTAACATTGAACCCATAACTCATTTCACTTCTCTCTCTCTCTCTGAGAAAGAAAAGCACAAGTAACAACTAACCGTAAATCTTGCACTTTGCTGCCATTTGTCCTAAAAGTGGTGTAAAATTTTTCAACTCTGATTCGATTTGAAGTCCAAAGGCAGGAATGATTGAGAAGTGGTAACAGAGCAGGCATCTGCCTCAATTCTCTATTGAAACTGAAAACTATGGGAAAATGCTTTATAGGGAAAGCTCTACATTAGGACAGAGAATGCTGAAGAACAGCTAGGAAACACAAAGTGAAAAAAATAGAGCTGAAAATAATGCATATTTATGATTCAGCACCTGCCCCATAAAGACATGCAGATTAACTCAAGGTGACCTGTAAGTTGTTAATGAATGTCTGTATGAGCTGAGCTGGTAATACATGGCTGAAATCCCTCTCTCATTTCAAACAGCAAGTACTTAACAAAGACCTGTTTGTTATCCACTCCCCGTGCTTCCCGTTAAGTGGGCTGCCAGCCAACGACAGTACAGTGAAGGTACCCAAAGTAATGTCAGCATGACTGGCAGCCTACAGGATTAAAAAATTAAAATTTTATCTACAATCTTGAAACAAAATAAACACTATGCTACCAAGTCTCCTCCATTAATAAGTAAATAGGGGGTATTAAACAATGCATCTTTGTTAACGCTGTCCTTTCATTAGATCGTGCTCAGGAGAATTGCTAAAAGTTTGGACAGACAATTAAAAAGTTAAAAGGAGTTTTGCTGTTTGACTCATAAAACAGTCTCTGGGTTAACCTCTTTTAAGCCCAATTTTTTTACATATTGCTTGTGAGGTGCTTGCAAAAAGTACGCTCTATGG